>NC_045646.1:6483409-6808181 GCF_009829145.1 Chiroxiphia lanceolata
GAGAGGCAGGAGGCCAGGGGGTTAACATCTGCTATAAATACCACAGGACTTCTTGGCCTGAATTGCAGAATGAGACTGCTTGACGTTCCTACACTGCACCGGGCTGTCTCACCCTGGGCCTTACTGCACAACACAACGCAGAGCAAAGGGTCGGACACATCAAAGGAATAATGCACTTGGATTTCTCACAGCAGAAATACGCTGTGGAAGCCTGCACATATGAGAAACAAGTATTCCAAACCACCAGAATCTTAAAGCACACTGAGTTCCAATTCTTATTCAGCTCTTCAGCTGAAGGTCTGAATTGTACACTAAGATAGAGATTTTATTAAGGTATATATATAGATATCATCTAAAGCAACAGACTGCGAAAAAATGCAGTAAAAGATCAATTTTTGATTTGGGTATTGAGGTCATAGCCTGCTCCTATTCCATTAAAGAATGTTTTTTTACTGAGTTCAGTGGAGCAAGGAGAAGACTAACAGTTACTGCTAAATGGATGTTCAACTGGCAGCCTTTGCGGCGCTTTGAACAGTTATTGCAGAGTGGCAGATCGCTGAAAGGCTCTGACCTCCTCTGCAAGCAGCTGTCAGCACAGCAAAACTTGAAAGCTTTTTCATATGCCTTTCTCACATATTTGGTAAATGCAGTATAGGAAACCAACCTTAATGTTCCCCATGCACGGATTTTTATTCGAGGTTTTGATCTAAACAGAATAGGAGAGATGCTTACTGAAATAGTTGAAGGCTGGTTAAACTATTTCCACTAATAGCTAATTGTCTATCCATCAAATCTGAAAAACAAACAAACAAACAAACCAACCCCAAAAACCATGAGGAAATTACAACAATTAAGTTGGAAGGACAAGGAATAGTAGATACAACAGATAATCCCTGGAAGTGTTCAAGGACAGGCTGAATGCAGCTCTGAGCAACATGATATAGTGGGTGGCATCCCTGGCCATGACAGGGTGCTTAGAACTAGATTACCTTCAAGGTCCCTTCTAATTCCAGCCTTTCTATGATTCTGTGATTCTATGATAATGATACTCCTGAAATGAATATCAGAATCGGACAAGATCATCTAGAGCAATATGAAGATAGTGTGTAACATAAGTTAACTTAAGGTCAGACTTTGGTCTCTCATTGATATATCAGTTTAAATAATCTCAGTTGCACATGTTTAGCCTCAGAATTATTGTTATACAGAACCAGTGAAAAGCTGAAAAAACCTGTAACTGCTAAAGGAGAAGTTAAATTGGACCAAAGACTACTAATAACATATCACGTATGCAGTGTCTACATTATTTTAGTTATGAAAGCATCCTCCTCCACCTAAGGCATTAATTTTTTGTGATATATAATGCTACTTTTTTACTGTTAGCATGGTGAATTTTTAAAAAAGAGTACATCTAATGGGTGGAACAGAGTAATGTGTACCAAGAGTGTGACAGATGCCAACTGTGCCACCCACCCATTCTGTGATCTCTCACCACCCTTTTACAGTACTTGAGCTGCACTGTCCAGGAAATGAGATGAGAGTTCATTTTCAAGTAAGTTATAGAGACTCAGATGTGAGGAGGGACAACATAATGAAAAAATTATATTGTCATGTACAATCAAATTCAGGGATCATTTTGACAGAGTCTACCAGTTCCACAGAATGTCCCCATAAGACAGTGAGAGGAAAAATCACAAACTGCAACAGTCTTTAAAAATTCAACAATCTTCTATATAACTGTATAAGCATGTATAAACACATATGCTAATTTATACACAACAACACAAGAATTTTCCAAGTCCAAAAGATTTAAATTATTTGTGAACGCACAGATTAGAAGTGGGTGCTTTCTGAAGCCAGAGTGTTTTATGATGTGCTAATCCACCAAATCACTTTAGATATGTCACAAAAGCAATTTTGCAAATATTCTAGACAGCTTTTCAATTGTGTGAGGTTTGAATGAATTTTAAATACAGTCTAAGTCCTCTCATTGGAGCCAATTAAATGTTTCATTCCACGGGCTGAAGGAGCAGAAAGGAAGCTTTGTAGGAAGGTAAGTATCTATCAAACTGATCTTTTAATATTACTAAGAATTCATTGTATCACTACTGTTACAAAAAGATATCCAGAGCAGCAGGTGGACTTCTTCAAAATTATACAGAGAGAAATAAATTCTGAAAAACCATGTTAGAACCAGCAAGTGGTTTGGTTGAATATCTAAAAGGTGGTTTTCCAACCCAACTTTTCCCTCTTTAATACTGTCAACCAGCTCATTTTCATCCCATCCCTATTTTCATCTACTCTTACAGAAAGAGGCATTAGAATTCTGCAGACAAATTGGACCACTTTCTGTAATTCATCAAAGAGACAAAGACTCTACTTTTAATGTTAAGACCCTTGAGAAATTGCACTGAAAGCATTCCGTCATAATTTCTAACAAAAAATTTCTATGAAGTACAGTAAGTAAATATTTAGGGAGCTCAGTAGATAGGACTGCAGTTTCATGGCTTTATATTTCCTAACATGACTCTTTACCAATCTAATTTTCAGCTCAAATTGACTTGCAGAATCTACAAATACTTTATGTTAGTTTACTTTTAAAGATACATTGGTTTTTCCATTTGAGCACATAATAATTGTTCTTTGATTAGAGCAATGTCATGAACTTACTTCAATATTTTCAGAGGGAAGACAGATAACTTTATAAGAATCTCTGAAAAATTAAGACTCTGCTTTAATAAAGGGCTCTGGAGTATGATGTAGCATTTTAATAAGCATTGTATAGTCTAGTATTGTAGCAGCTAAGGGAGAAAATCATTAAGCTGTGAGTCTTGTATGCAGAACTCCTTTTGTATAAGAGTAAAAAAACCCAATAGCAACAATTAATAACAACTCAGAGCAAACATTTCACTATTTAGTTCTATTACTCTGCTGTAAAAGGGCTGTGATGTAGGTTTGAAATGAAAAACTTTTAAGTCTGATTCACACCCTGCTCTCCACTGGATTTTCCCAATGAATTTTCCCACCACACTGACTGCAAGTACTCACCACTATGTGACTGTCTTGGGATCTCACGTGCAAAATTTGTTGTGACAAAGAGCATCTACCTAATTTACTGTTGTGTAACCAAGAGAAATATGAAGTTAAAACTGTTACGGAACACCAGCATGGGGATACTATAATTTAGCCTAACTTTGCTGTCAATATTTTCATCTTTTACAGAATTTAATTACAGGAAGGAGAAAGAGTGAAGATAAATACTTATCAAAAAAAAAAATCATAGGAGAACATTTTTCTCCAGGAAAGATCAAAGAAAAAGTAACAGAAATTGAAGATAATGAAAAAGTTGCAGATACAAATTAGGAGAAAATACCGACTTTATTTGTAACTGTATATGAACAAGACCAAAAAAGCACAGAAAAATTATTTGAGTGACAGTTCAACTGCTATGAGATGCAACCCTGCAGCTGAAAACAAAGTTTGAATTTTTTATGATTTTTACTTTTTAGTCACAATGAATTAATGAAATAAGTAATGATCTTAAGCTACACAGGAAACTGAATATACTCTAAAATTAGAAGCAAGCTTGAAGTGTCCTCTTTGCCTGAGGCAACAGAAATGATGGATGATAGTCTGAGGAATATTCTTTGTGTTCTGGACTACTAAATAAGTAATCTCATTAATCCTCTTGCAGCTTTTGCCTTTTACTTTTGCTGTAGCTACGTTAAACCTGAGAATTTTGGATGTTTTTTACTTGAACCTTTGGTGTTGCATAACACCAGTTGGATGCAACAGGAGTTAGTTGCAAAGGGTTCATGCAGTGTTAGTTTGCTACTTCAACAAGCAGTTTTAATGCGCAGTTAGAATGTAACAACATAGTACTTAATGCAAACAAAACCTAAACTATAGAAAATACCCTTGAGATGGAACATTTTCAGTTCTGGATTGTGCTTTATAACAAAATTCTGAAGACAGAGAATCAAGAGAAAACATCTAGTATGACAGATAAAAGCAGTAACTGGGCAGGGCAAGTGACGGAGTTCAGCTCTTATCCACATTCTGGAGAACCAACACTGGGCAGGCTAAGGCAATTGATACTTCTAGTGAGCACTTTTATTCTGACATTTAATACTTCTAGAGATTAAGAAAGTTCAGTCTCAAAGGTCACCAAAGAAAAAGTCTTGGTTGAACCAGCAGCCAAAATTGTCATCAGCTAAAATTCACTCCCAATCCTGAAAGTCAGGTACAGTTTTCCTGCTCAAATAAGCTCATGAGCTATGAACCTTCAAGATAATTTATATTCCAGAGCACAGAGCAAATTTGATAGACACAAGTAACTTTACCAAACTGGTTCAGGCCAAGATGTCAAATGGTTCCTTTTAAATAGGAAGGAGGGAAATACCAACAACACCTTGAAGTACAGTAGAAGTCTCACTGTGAAGATATATTATTGAGAGCTTTTGGCAGCAGCAGTGATGGGCTGCACAGAAGCCCATAGATTTTTACATTCAAAGTCCCAACTGCCTACCTATATAGTAATCACAGCAGATGGATAATGTGCTGTGTTAGTTTTTTTTAATAAACATGTCAAACATTTAACATCCTGTTCACAGATGTACTATAATAAAAGGTCTTTGCTGTGATTTGAAGTTGCGCTGCCTCAAAAAAACATACAGTTTTTAGAGAAAGAATCCAACTGCTGCACATACCTTAGCCATGGCTCATTTTTGCACCTTACCTATGTAACTCTAGAGGAGGAATTTCAACCCCAAATATGCCAACCAAGACTTTGGCAGTCAAGTATAAGCCATAATATGATGATAAGAGCTACAAGGTGCTGTGTGATTGAAGGTACTTTGCCTTAGAACATCCATTTTTGCACATCTTCTATTCATGGTCTTCAGAGACCTTACAGAATTTTTGGTAGATTCTTTATGTTTCTAATCTTCACAAAGAAAACTGGATGTTCGTTGGGAGTTCGTTGAGCTTCAACATTTACACACGTGCTGTGAACAGCACTCTTACTGTGAGAAAACAAGAGCAGGGGGAAATATTCTCAACAAATTAAGTCTGAGGCAAACACCTGAGTCTGAGGCAAACTGTGAGGGTGCTGAGCCACAGAAACAGGTTGCCCAGAGAAGCTGTGTCCGCCTCATCTCTGAAAGTGTGGTTGGATGGGCTGGGTTGGATGGGGCTCTGAGCAACCTGGTCTAGTGGAAGGTGTCCCTGCCCATGGCAGAGGAGTTGGAACAAGATGATCTTCAAGGTCCCTTCCAATCCAGGTCATTCTACGATTCCATGATTTAATCTGGAGTTAAGTGGAAGGTCAGATTAAATCCTACAAGCACTTTTATCTCAAAATTCAATATCTCTTCTTACTCTTTGTAAACTCAGAACAGATTCTGCACACATGCAGTGAGGATATGAGTTGTGGGCTTGGTCACCAAAAGAGCACAACCTGTCACAAATGTGAGCGGCTGGTCCTTCAGGCACGAGGGGTCCCTGACACATATATGTAAATTTTTAAAACATCTATTTAGGGCTTCTGCTTCCCTTTTTGCAGTGCTGACTGTGAAAAGACAAACTCTCCAAATATAAACCCAGTATATTTTATCAAAAGCAGAGGTTTCCTTAGCAACATGCCCCAAAACATCCAGAAGTCCTTCCTTCCATGTGTCCTTGGTAGAGCATCTTGCTAATGTGGAAGTACACAGGTCATCAAACACCTGTGGCCCTTCTATTCAGCTGTATCTTATGGGTTGGAGTTTTTGGGGTTCTTTTCTAAATACAAAATAATTGGTTTATTAGCTAAATGTGCAATATCTGATCAAAAGGAATTCAGCACAATATTTCAGATTTCTGACGTGTTTCTGGTGAAAAAGTGATTTCAGAGTGCAAGTTATGGCCACAGGTCCCAGAAATCTCACTGCATTAAGCACTATTCAGAAAGTCAAAGTAATTGAGACCATCTGTGTAATGAGGAATAGAACCAGGATAAAAAAATACCCGAGTTCAAAGAAAGGCAGGGCCACAGCAGACTCTTTAAAATCAGTGACTCATTTTATTTAACAGGCACTTTTGCCTCAGTGCTGTCTGTGATAAACACATATTCTTGCCTTTTCTGATGGCTGATACATGCCCAGGTTCGGGGTGAAATGTGCAATATGTATGTATGCACATAATTAAGTAGAATTTAATACTTCTGCTGCTCATGCTCCCAGGCGAGTCAGCAATAATACATAATTTCAAAACTAAGCATGACAGGCTGAGGAATAGATACTTATTTGTCCAAATGGTAGAAATACCTCTTCAGAAAATTGTTAGAGTCATGACTGAATGCCAGAACACAACAAAAAAAAAACATGGATACCAATCCACTTGCACACTTCCTTTTTTTCTTCAACAGAGTTGTTGTGGAAAGGTGATGACCAATCTTACTTACTTTAAGGACTTGCAGCTTCTCTTCAAGTGCAGATAATTTCTCTGTGCTTACATATGAGATTGCTTGACTAAACCAGCTACCAATGGCTTTCTTTAAATTACTATAGCATTCAGGAGGACAGCACAGCATTTGCCCATGAAAAAATATTGCATTGTTCAGAAAAGAGAATGATTTTCCTGTTGCCTCCTATTTTGCAAGTCTTTTGAGTCCTGATGCCTTACACTGTAACAGGAGCTGTTGGTGGTCTCCTAATACAGATGAGCATCTGTGAGTAAACCAGCACTGAAAACACAGGCAGTGGAAGGTCCAGAGCATGTGAGCAGAGACCACAAATAAGAACAGAAGGAGGGCCACTCACAAATCTCCCCTTAAATTATCAATGCACTTCAGTCCTGAAGTTATTTCTCATTACTGATCATGGTAGTACCTAGTGACAGAAGAAAAGGAAGGCAGGGAAGAAGTCTTTCTAGAAAACATTTATCTTTTTTTTTCTTTTTTTGTTTTTTTGTGACAAGAACTTTCATTCCTCCACAGTGTATGAGAGGAAAAAAACAAAGTTACCTTGCACATTCACATGTAAATTGAACGTGAACTGAATCTAAAAAAAGGGTGATTTTGTGTAGGTAAGAAATGTAGCAAAGAGCTCAAATCTTCATCATCAGCCCACTAATATTTCTATTTTTTTAAGGGTTTATCTGCTGAGTAGATTCACAGTAGGTAATCTCATCTTCCACTAGAAAAAAAAGTATTTTTACGATCTGCAAAGGAGAGGAAAAGATGGAAAGTGACCTCACTGTAACTGAAAAATGCAGAAGTCATAAGATAAATTAAAATAGCAGAGATTTAAGTACACAATGATTTTGAAAGCTAATTGTACAATTTTATCATATGGAGAGCTGATAACAGAGAGGAGAAAGGTCTCGTATCATTTGAGGGAAGCACTGTTTGGCTCTGCAAGAGTTCTGCAAATATCAGGCCTTATCTGTTCCCCTTCTGATAGTAGCATATCCTTGTGTTTAGGCAACCAAGACAGCATCAGGAGCTCATTTCCAGAGCTTCTACAACATTCTATTTATATAGGGGTTAATTTCCACACTGGTCAAGACTTCAGCACAGATTTTTCTCCTATTTGACAACACTTATTCATGACTTAACTGCTGTTGCTGTCATTGACTCAGGCAATCCTTGAAGCAGAATGGTCAGAAGCCAGAAGGCTGTATAAAGATTGCTCTGAATTTATCCTAATGGTATATATTCTCTAAACACTGGACAATGCTCAGTAAAATATACAGCAATATATTCTCTGTAATGTATCAGCAACCAACACAAAGTCCACTGAGAGCCTGTGCTTTTCAAGTAACTAGAAACTCTCCACTAAAACACTCAGATATGAAAGTCTAGATTTGACTACTTTTTTGCCTCCGGTAATGTTTTCAGACCTTGAGTTGCTTTTTTGTGTAGGTTACTTCTCTCCTGTCCAGAACTTATAGTTTTAAAAATCTGCAAGACACATAAAAGTACTTTATACTCTTTACCTATACACTCCCATTGTAATCTCAGTTATTTCTATTCCAAATTTTAACAAAATTGCATAACAACACATTAAAAGTTTGTAGTGGTTTAACTTTGGAATACAATCCTATAAATCATGTATCAAACACACAGTAGATAGACTTTATGGGGAGATTAATTAGCTCCTAATCATACTCTCAAACTCTTTTTTAAGTTTTGTGCTCTCACAATACAGCAAGACACATCTTCCCTCCCCTAATGTTCTTGCATACTAAAGGTCAGCATTAACATTATGGAATTTCAAGCACTGTGGATGTAAGTTTGAAATATGTAGGTGGAAGTTCAGTTACTTGCACTGCGTTGCACATCTTTATTACAAATTCTGCTCTATCTCCTCATTTGTAATTCCCACTGAAACTTCATCTGCTTCTATCAAAGCTGCTGGCTGCCTAAGGTTTTCACTGCTGTTCTTTATTCTTTTTTTCTTCTCCCATGCTTATTAAGTTATCAGCACCCAAATGCACTCGGGCAAAACACAGGGGGGTCATCACAGTACAACCTCTTAGGAAATCAAAATGAGACCAGGATAAAATAGAACTAAGAACTAAAAAATATAAATAAAGGGTGGGTGGAGAATGGTAGAGAGTAGCTCTGAGGAGAAGGAGTTGGGGACACTGACTGGCAAGAAGTTTCAATATGACCCAGCAATGTGCTTTCACAGCCCAGAAAGCCAAACAAGTCTTGAGCTGCACCAAAAAAAACGTGACCAGCAGGTTGAGGAAGGTGATTCTCCCTTTTTATTCTGCTCTTGTGAGAGCCCACCTTGAGTCCAGTTCTGGGATCCTCAACATAAGAAGGACATGGATCTGCTGGATCAAGTCCAGAGGAGGCCTCAAAGATGCTCAGATAGATGGAGCCCCTCTACTATGGAGACAGGCTGGGAGAGCTGGGGGTGTTGCACCTGCAGAAGAGAAGGCTCTGAGGAGACCTTATGGCTACTTTCATTACCTAAAGGGGCTACAAGAGAGGTGCAGAGTGTGGAGAGATGGGACAAGGGGTAATGACTTTAAACTGAGAGAGGGCAGGTTTAGACTGGATATGAAGAAGTAGTTCTTCGCTGTGAGGGTGGTGAGGCACTGGAACAGTTTACCTGGAGAAGCTGTGGATACTCCAACCCTGGAAGTGTTCAAGGCCAGGTTGAACACAGCTTGGAGCAACCTGGTCTAGTGGAAGGTGTCCCTGCTTCTGGCAGGCTGTTGGAACCATATGGTCTTTAAGGTCCCTTCCAATAAAAATTATTCTATGATTCCATCATAAAATAATGAATAACTCCTATGAGGACACACTGCACTGAGTTATTTCTCTTTGTGCATTTTACAGAAGCAAAGAAACCCCTACAGACTAGTAACCATAAATTTTGAAAGATACTGAATTTTAAATAAAATTCATTTCAGGCAGGAACAATTTGTACCCATTAGGCAGATCAGCCAGTTTCTGATGAAAGTATTACTTTCAGAAGAGATATGGGGAGCTCTGGGTGACTTTCAATTTGTAGAAAATATTTGCATTTCCGACATTTTTCTTTTTGAGTCAGAATGGGTAATTTTCTGAGGCAAAGACTTTCTTTCACAATCTCAGGACAAGAAATAATCGTAAGTCACTGTAAAATGTACAGATGTAGACAACAATTATAATCAGCAAGGGGGCATCCAGACAGACTTATTTTTACTCACACAGTTATGGTACAGCACAAATTGTCATTGAAGCACTAAGTTTTGCCAACCAGCACCAGGCCACCTCTTTGTGAATTCGTTTCTGTGCAAGTTCTAGATGTGGCAGGCACAAATGATGCAAAAGAGATTGCTATGATGAGAAAAGGATTTGATTACTATTGTTTAAATAAGGATCCCCTGAGCTGTCTCTTTTGTGTAGGAATGGTGTTAAATATTTGGCAACAGGATGACATGTCCTGCATAATTTATGCCATTCCTTTTACTGGGCACACAACACACATATGCCTGCAATTCTTTAGTTCCCATCCACACTTTAAACCAGCATTAAAAATACATGTAAGATGAGCTACTGCAATGTCCATCAATCCCTCCTCTCCTTAATTCTTACTTTATCTTTTTATTGTTGACTTGTCTTTTACTTCCAGGTAACATATCAGCACTTTTGTATATTTGTGAAGCAAGGGGTCTCAAAAGCTCAGTATTTGATCTCTTTTTCTGTCTGACTGTCTTCAGTCCTGTCACATCAGTGGGAAGCCCAGTTCATGACTCCAAAGACAGCTTCCATCCCTCCCTGCCTGGCTGCAGCTTATCAGCTTTGTCTGGTCTCAGCTTATTTTGTTTATTGAGAGTCAGGAGGGAGCAAGGGGATGATAGGATGTAAAAGGAGATGCAGTGAACAGGAAAGCTGAGTATCTATTTAACAAAGACATACAACGCCTCTGTGAAGCAACAGACAGGTTCTCCTTGCCTCAAATAGGAACAGGCAGTTAAAACGGAGAGAAAATTCGGCTGATTAAGTCACTTTAGGCCTTTTATGGAAGAGTGATGAATATCAGTTGACACGTGCTGGAGGGGGTTAGATACAACTCAATGTGTGGAATGCCTGCTTCCAAAATGTAAGCAAGACTTACTGCTACTGCTCTCTGCTCTCCACAAGCTATGATGATGATTTGCTTTGGCTCCAGCACCACCCCGAATAATGATTAGGTAGACACATCCTAGTGACTTCAAATTATAATCAAGGAAGTTTATAATTACTTTTTGTTCGTGTCAGCCTTCACACGTTTTTCAAAAAAGTTTTACGTTAGATACATCTGATCATCCTAGTGATCTATTTTTTATTTCAAAACTGAAAAGTTCAGTAGTCAAGTGGAAGGTGTCTCTGCTTAGAACAACATTCCCATGAAAGATGAGAATAAATGAGGAATCCATGTATGGCTAATGTAAATTCCTGTCAAGACAAGTAAAAGCATGACGTATGGAAAAGTAAACCTAAGGTTTAGCATCACTGGAGACATGTCAATGGAAGTTGATGGATTTTATCAGTCACTGTCTCTATGACAGAGGCACTACAACAGAATCCTTTCCCACTGCAAATTTGACATTACAGCTGTTTATAGGGATGCCTTACAAATGGTAAGTGCATATAAAATATGCATTAATATCTGCTTTAAGATTAAATAACCAATTTGCAAAGACTCCTGTCCAAAACACTTCATACTAACAGAGCACAGCCCTGTAAGATGGCAGCACTTGTCAGAGCACGTCTCACACAGCTCATAATCCACCTCTGCAACCATCAGAAGAGAAGAGAGCCAGAAAATTCTGCAAGAATCAGATATCAGAGGTCAATAATAAGTAGGTCTATTTATTCTTTTTTTTAGAATCGGAATTGTTAGGAATACTGCCACTACTGGAGTTATAAATTCTGTGAGAAAATGAGTGAAAAATGTCACAAGAGGATGTGAAAATGGAAGACAGGTTACTACTGTAAAGACCAAAATTAGTATTTGGGACACCACGCTTGGGTGCTGGAAAGGCTTTTAGTTCAAGCCTATTAAAGCAGCAATACTCTGACAGGCCAGGACCCAAAGAATCCTAGAGAATTATAGCAGCGTCACAGAAACAAAACATGAAAGATAGCTAATCTCCTAACTGAGTTTGAGGATATCCCTTCTCTATATTTTATCATCATCTTCAAAAAATTTAGCTTAAGGTAGTTGAACTGGAAAATTAGGTTCATATGCCCAGGACAGGATGCTGAAATAAGAATCCCTGAAAGGTGTCAGGACATGGACTAGTAGATTTTACTCTGCAAAGAGGTTCTGACAGGCTTGTTAAGGTAACAGCAGAAACAGATTATAAGGTTTCTTTTATCTTTCCCCAGTAGCTGCTGTTGTGCAAAGCTCATGTGCGCAAGAACAGCTCACCAGGGTTAATAAACTGCAAAATAATGTTAAAGCTTGTATGCAATAATAGTGATTTCTAATAATTAATAATTCTAATAAAAATAGTTAATTAATTCCAGACACTAAAGAGTAAATCATAATGAAATATTTGAATCTGCACTTTTCAAAATTAACTGTATGGTCTCAATCTCCAGGGTGTGAGAGCAAGCATCTGTGTGTGTGGGTGTGTGCATGCTTCTGGGACAGGATTCAAATTGTCTGAAGATAGGGATCCAGTGTGATTTTAGGAGCTGTGGAGCATCTGAGACATCTGCACATAGGCAGCAATTGTGATGTCTGCAAGCAGACCTCTGCCCTTCCGGATCATCATCAGATCTTATGAGACACAGTGCAGCATAAAACAAAGGCACTAGAGGATTATCTTTAAGTGATTAAATCACATGTGAGTGTCACTATATTTAGCACCAAGAAAAGTACTAGGGCAGTAATAGTTCAAAGTATTACCATGGAGAAAATTGTAATCCCCCACCTACACAACCATCTGTTGTCCTGCTTTAGCTGAAACACACCTGTGCACCACCAAAGCGAAGTGAAAATGAAATACTGTGTTCCATATAAGTGATGAACACAAAGTACACAACAGTTTGCATTAGTTGAGACATAATACATTGGGGTTTCTTAGGATATACCTGTATTGATTCAATTTGTAAACCACAGATCCATTTGCTATTCCAAATTCATTCTGTTAATCGTATCAGGCAATGGACTTACTGATAACCACTTTTGATGGATATAATTAATACAATGAAAGAAGGAATAATGTACAGCTATCATCATACTTCTATGGTGTATTGTTATTTCTCACTGAGCCACTGAAAAAATAACATATTGTAGTTCTGGATTATTGTATAGAGCCCTAAAAAATAACACTTCGCATAAGCACTTTAACAACATGCTATATCTGGACTCTAAAGATTTAGCCAAAGCAAAGGTGCTTATTATTTTTATTTTCTTGCATTTTTTTTTCATTTATTTGTTCGTACTGAATGTGTTTGGATGTTTTGTGGGGTTACAAACATTTTGCAATACTTTTATGCAGCACATACCTTATGGTCCCAAAGACTGAAGACCAATTCTTCGAAATAAATGTCCACTTCCTGCTGTGGATCAGAGTTTCAGGCCTCAGCACGGTCAAATGCAGAACAGAGACTCCTCAGAGAAGCCTAAGTGGATATTCTTTGGAAAGAGGCATTTTTAAGCATCATGTCCATTCAGAAAATTGAGTTAGAACCTCAGCAAATGTGGATCAATTTTGTAATAGTCAGTATAATGGGATCTGCATATCTAGTATATATGAAACAGTCTATATTTAATATTAAGATGACTAATCAGAGTATTTTACCCCAAGGTTTTCTAAGGAATTCCTTTTTTTCAAATGATCCTTTCTACTATAGGTTGAAAATAGATGTGTGAGAAACAGTTCTTACCTTTGCAGCAAAATCATCCTTATGCTGTAACACTTTTGTCTTTTCTTTTCTTTTGAAAATATTCACCCACAATTGACCCAGCTTCAGTGTTTTGCAAATAATCATTTACAGTTTGGAAAAAGAAAACTCTTAATTGTGACTGAATATCCAGAAAAACAAGGTCAAAGTCACAAAACCAGGAAAGTAAAATGTCTTGTGTAAATTATTCTCTCTGTATCACTTCTACAAAGGATTCCATTCCCATCTGAACATCAGAGGTATTCAATTCCCAAAGGTGTTTGATGATATTAGTTAGATGGTTGCCTAGAAAGCTGCGTGTTTGGAAGAATCTGAACAGGGAACCCTCAGTAAGGGGAGGTGAATGAAGAATATTTGCTTCTTCCTTGAGACTTGTTGGTCTTCTGCTCCTAATTTCATACTACTCTTATGGTTTCTGCTCACAGGTTTGATCACTGCTACACCTCAGATACAGAGCCTGTCTCCAATACTTCCATGACAATATGCAGGACAAGGCAAGTAGTAATTGATGGCTCACACATCCAAAAGTCCTCATGTCTCAGGAAAAACATGATATTTTGAAGAGGTGAAAACCTCTCCAAGGGTGAAGAGAGTTGGAAGAGGGTTGAATTCCTCAAATGTGGAACTTTCAGCTTTGCTGCAGGGCAGCAAAAAATTCTGTAAAATAAAAGTACTGGGCAAATTATACTTTTTTTTTGACCTCAGGGAAAAAATATCAGATACTGATATATATTGGAAAGCGGGAAACTCTCCACTATTTAGCTAGAGAAAACTACTAAACCCATACCCAAGACTACTGTGAAACTACAGAGAAAAAAATTGTAATGATATTTCTCTTAACATAGTAAGAGCAAAACACTCCCCTGCAGAACTAAGCTGACAGACTGAAAATTAAATTTTAACACTACCTGTCCTTCAAGTGCAGACTTCTCATTGCTAATTTTTCTCTAACCTGAAATACATCCATCATGCTTTTTGGTAGTATGATAATTGCTGAAGATGGGTGAAAAATGTAAGACCTTTTTCCGCACAATAAGGTATAAACTGAATCCTACATCCTGTTCTTAAGACCTAAAATCTGCCAGCTCTGCAGCTGCAGAGAGGTTGCTGATAATAGTAATAAGTTTTCAGGAACTGCACCAAGTAAGTTGTTTTGTCCAGACTTGTCTATTGTATGTAATAAGCTCAGTTCTACAAAAAATCAAGTCATTACTAGAACTCCAGGAGCCAGGAGTACTGTGGCAAACTGCTAATTAGTTTTGCCTCTGAAACTTTTAGTAATAATTGGATCAGGGAGTGACACGTGCATTGAAAAGTAAATGTATCCCTGTGACGCTTAGCCTAAGAAGTTTCTTAATGTATTAATATGAATTGCTTTTTTTGGAAGGAAAGGCAAGTTAGTTCATGTGTGCATGCCCTTTTTTCAGACAAAATATAGGCTATTTTCAACAACTTACTTTTTCCACTCTCTCAAAATAAAAAGCTTTTACACTTGAGGACCTATCTGAACTGTATTGAAAAGTGATATTCATGATCATAAGGGCCATTCCTCTTGGAAAAACATTACCATTCCAAGCCTCAAAGGAAGGTAACAGAAGAGAAAAAAATAAGAAATCTGTGGAGAGAAAAAGATGGAAAATAAAAAAGAAATCAATCACAAGAGGTATTAGTAGTTGCTTTCTGTACAACAAAGCCTATTCAATTATTGGGCCTTTTTAGAATCAAACTGAAAAAGTTAAAGTACCATCTACTTTTTGACTACTACAAATGAGACTAGAGGTTTTATTTTCATCACGATAGCACCCACAAGTTTCAGTGAATACAAAGTCTCATTGCTCAGATAAAATACATTTAATAAAAGTCTAATAAAAATCCTCAGGTCTTCTTTTCCTTCCTCTACTCTAGTCAAAAATAATTTAAAAAAAATAGTTATGGAAGAGCACTGCCTCAGGGAAGTGATGGAAATCCCACAGGACAAGTTTGCAGCTGAAAACAAAGTCTTGTTTTTCCCAAATAGACCCTTGTTCACTCAATTACACAAGAAGCCTCCAAGATAAAAAATTAGTACATCTTCAGGTCACTTTGTAGTGCAAGAAAACCTATACTGTCCACGACCATGAACAGAAGATGTCCATCTCTAGTTACCCCCCACATTTCCCCCTCCTATTTCTGTATTTCACCCACCACCATCCCTCTGGGCTCTTCCACGACAGCACAGCTCTCAAAGAGTGTTAACACACCTTGCACAAAATATGATAAATTTAGCAGCTCCAAGGAACCTAGCAAACAGCAATTTCAGTAAGCTAATGGTACTGCAGGAGAGCCCTATTTTCATTTTATCTCTACTGCACACAGCTCACTACTGCTTTTTTGTGCTGTTGACCCAGCACAGCCTGACACAGACTTTGCTTTAGGGAGACCCCATATCTGTAAGCTGGGGTCCTCAATGTCCAGTATCAACTTCTTGATTGACAGGATTGGCTTCTCTAACAGAAATCTATTTGAAATATATGCCCACTGTAGCCTTAATCCCCTATCAGACACTGTGAACAGATATCAGGAAAGCACAGCTTTCAAAAATACTGGAAACTCTCATATTAGACACTGGTTCATGGCAGTAAACACAAAAAAGGGGGGAAAATCCCCTAAGCGTCTCATATGACTCAACAGCGCAGGTCACTTCCAAACTCGAGGCCATCTGACCTTTCGACCCATGCCAGACTCAGCCTCCAGGACAAGACACAGAGCTACACCTGCTACAAGCCCCAAACAGCCTGAACTCCTGTTTCAATAAATGCAGAACACAGACCTTTCAGGGAAATTCTCTCTGATCAGCACAGCACTTCTGAGCCCCACAATTCTGTGCATTTGCCATGTGCAAAAATGCATTTGGTCTCCAAGGGCAGGAGAAAAGGATGATCAAAGACAAACCCCACTATGTAGATCCCAGAAGAGAATTCGTCACAGTCCCATGTTCCATCTTTTACCTTGAAGCATAGAGCAAATGAGAAAGGAAAGGAAATGATGTCTTAATAGTGAATGCAATTAGCAATCAGAGGGAACTCATCCAATATTTTTTTCCAGATATTGTATAACTTTTTGGAAGAAACACTTAACCCTCTCTTCTACAATCTGCTCATTTGAGACATAATATTTAATTACTTCAAAGAATCACAGAATGAGCCGAGTTGGAAGGGACCCACAAGGATCATCAAGTCCAACTCTTAGCCCTGCACAGGCTTGATGCCTTGATGGAAATCCATTTTGACAGCTTTGTACCCAGAAGGATTGTTTCCCAGAAGGAAAGTTTCCCTCATGTGCATCTATAAAGTCACCACACAGTTCTGAAACCTCTTGCTGGTTTCAGAACTCTTCAGAGCAGAAGAAATATTTGGAGAGTGATGGGATTGACATGCCTGATACTCTCCGTTCTTCCTTAGATCTCTACACTGTGTTTTGTTGAGTAAGGAGGGTTGTATTTAGTCTTTGTCTGAACTCCAGTCTGAGAAGAGAGCTCGCTGCAGCACATGAATAATCTCAATTACGATGCCCATACAGTGCAAGTTGTAGTCCAAGCTTCAATGTCAACGAAGAATTGCTGAGTTGCATTGTGTTTCATAAGAAAGAAAATTTTAAAAGAAGGGGAGCACAGTACTTGAACTGGAAGAACTCAGATATTTTTATGGATGTTTTGCTCCTCTTAAACACTTCTGTCAACACTAGAAATCTTTGAAGAGCTGTATTTTCCCTCATAAATGTTTTTAAATGAAAAAAAATAGTCACACAGTACAGGATTGCCATTTAAAGGAGCAAAGAGAAAACTACTCTGGAATTGTCAGATCACAACATCTTTGTTTGCAGGCATACCTGTGAAATCAACCACCCTTAGAAAGCTTTTCAGGTAGCAAAGCTTTTTTTTTTTCCTTTTTCCAATTGCTTAAGCCTCTAATAGGTTTGCACTTAGAAGGATGCTGAAAAGAGATGTCAAAATCATATTCTACATTTTAACTATGATTGTCTTTCCACCGAGCAAAAGACTATTAGATTAAACTTATTAAAATGGTAGGTAAAAAATACAGAATTTCTTTATCCTCTGCAATAGATCAAGCTCAAAAGGGAAGAGATTTGGAAGCAAGTTGTTATAATGACTATTATCTGAGAGAACCAATATGAGGAAAACGCTGAAATCAAGATGCTTATTGAAATAACACAAGAATAAAAAGTCGCAAGTATGACACCAAACTTGGCTGTAATGGTCTGGGGTTAATTGGGTTGAAGGGAACAGCTCAGGCTCTCCAATGTGCTTGGGCTGACGAAGACCACAGGCAGCAAAGAGCACAGCAAAAGGAGATGGGAATGCCAGCAGGACAAAAATGTCTTACATAATGTTTAGGCTGCTGGCAATTTTAAGACAAAAGAATTCAGAGAAAAAAAAAAATTGGCTCTGGAAATTTTGAGGCCAGAAGACACTTGCTATTTTAGGACATGGCACTTTATTCCTTTAGAAGTAAGTTGATTTTCAGTGCACGTGTATCGGCCGTTTGTGTTTTCCTCAATACTCGTAATAAAAAATTCTGAAGTGATAAATTTAAAATAAATTATAATTTCAGATTAATATAAAAATTATAAAAGTGAGAAAAATACATAAATGTGGTTTTATTGACTACCTTTACATGTTTAAAAAAAGAATAATTTCTAATATACAATTTCACATCACATTTCCTTGCATCAAGCTCCAGTCAGAAAAATTAGTAACATTTCAGTTATAGCAAAACTGGATGAAAGGTCACCCTTTCCCCCAAACTATGGCTAAATAGATTTAATCTCCTCAGTCTAGTATTAGAGGCAGAGCAAAGTGTTTATGATCAATTCAATTAAAATGGTAATTTCAGGGGGACTGGCAGCTCTCCTAAGCTGTAAAGAGTTCTAGCTTACTTGAAATCCCATGGCACAAGTAATAATACGGGATGTTTGCTGTTCTGTCACTGTGGTAATTTTCCATGATGTTACACTGGAACACTTGCACAAATATAACTGCAGATAACACATGGAAAAAAAGAGATAAAATATTTAATTTTAATGTAATTATCACATCCCACTGAAAACACATGACTAAGATCAAAAGATAATTACGATATAGACCAGTGAGAGCTCTGCATTAATCAGAAGGAGCTCTGATTCAAGGCTGTTCTGCTTGCCAAAGCGAGAGTCTTGTTGGGTCAAATAAGCTCACCCAACCCCTTAGAACAACTCATTGGATTTACATCATTATTTTTTGCTCTTGCAGAGTTTGATAGTGTAGCAGACCCTGAAGCAAAGTTTTGCCTGTGGTTGCAATTATATAAACTTCACAGTTTTTACCACAAGTCCTACTGAATAGTTTTGTGATAAGCCATAAGCATAAACTGGTAAGCAATTGTTGTTACAGAGATCTATTAATAGATATTTCTCTTTGAAAAAAAAAAAAAAAGAAAGAAAGATAATGCTATTCACATTCAGCACTAATGCACAGGGCATTTTAAAGGAAAAACTGCCAACTTGAAAATTCGTTTCCTTCTGATTACTTCAGACATACCCAGAAGCTAACAAAAAGAGTGAAGATTTGTATTTTTTTCCCATTTCTGCCTCTTCCCCTTCTCTATTTGGCAAATACTTTGCAAATGTGACACCATATCTGCTCAGTTCCCTGCTTTGTTGCCAGCAAACACCTTGTCACTGAGTGCTCTGGGGCTGGGCACTCACACAGACACTTTCCCTGGTTTTGCAGAAAGCAACAGAGCAAGGTAGAGATTGCAGTAAAGAAACAACGAGGCTCAAGTTGTACTCAAGGAAAAACTAAGATGATAAATGTCATCTTGTTTTTTATTGTTGTTCTAGGTCTACCAAAAAGACCTTTCAAAAGCAGTATAAGTAAACAAGTGGAAAAGGCTCTCAAATGACACCAAGAATTTTTCAACAATATCTTCTTCTAAGTAACTCAGGTGTTTCGAGATTGCTGTACTGGACTTCAGTGAACTAAAGAAGTAACTGGTTTTGCACTTAATCCTGAAGGTGGTCAAATGACATAACTGCAAACTCTGATTATCATTTTATAAGTTGAAACTCTGCCTTGCTTACACTGCAGTCTCTGTTGAGACTAAAGCCTGGCTAGACGTACCTGTCTCAGCCTCCAGCAAAGTAGCTGAGAGCAGTATAGCTGCAGGGAAAAAAAACCCCAACCTCAGTCTGGACTGCAAAACCCTTCTGAAAAGCAGAGCAAATATTTAGATTGCTGGCTTGCACTGAAATCAGCACTGCTGTGGCTAAGAGTGCCAAGCCAAGGCAATGTGATTACACACTGAAAGCTCTTAGCAATATAGCGATCACATACTGCTGGTCTTGACACACCTAGAAACGTAGTGACTGCAGATCTCACTCAATCAGGACACGGAAGCAAAAAAATAAAGAAATCTGTGCCAATTTTCTGAGTGAAGATTTATGCAGTCAGCATAGCATAGGAACCACAGAACCTTACCTCTTTAATTGCATCAAATATAGAGATAGTAAAAACCTAATTTTCTGTCAAAGCTCTAGAAATTTAATCAAGCAATTAGTGATGTAAAATCAGAAGGCCCAAAACTAACCAAAATGACTATCTAAACCCTTTGTTAAATTCAGCAAGTTTTAAAGTAGGTTCTTTCAAGTAACACATTTCACAAATCCTTTATCTGCTGTGTTTAGTGATGAACTGTTTGAATGGCCAACAATTGCCTGAGATTTTGGGTATGCTCTTGAGTAAAAGACATACAATTGAGCAATACACAATGTAGAACAAAAGGAAGAATTACTATCCAGGTAATATAAAAAGTCCTTAGTTTAGGACAGTCACATCAGGAATAGAGCTCCTAAAACCACTACTCAGCTTTCAGCAGACATTTGGATCTAGAGACCTCCAAAACATGGAGTATAAGAAACCAAGTTGCATTTGATCCTAACACCATTATTTTTTAAGATGCAGGTACTGAGGAAACTGAAAGAAACACAAAAACCTTGACATAATAATGTACACCAAAGAATGGGCAACTGCAAAAGGAACAGCAGAAAAGTACACAAAGGAAAAATGAACTTACTGCCTCTTTGGGAAGTCTGAAATATTCTGAAAGTAGGAGTGTAAGCACATTCTTATTTAAACATACCCAAAGCAGCAGATCTACATTCAGCATCTGGTCGAGCGATGACAAAAATGGAGCACTGGAGACGAAACTGTCTGGGGGACAGAAATGTGAAGACAATGTTTCTCTTGGCACAGAAATTTGGGACATTATGTAGTAATAGAAACTGTGTGTTCATGTGGCATTTTATAGGCTGTGGTAGTTTTGCGGTGATTGACCTTGACGGTAACTTTTACATATCTGACTCTCAAAGCAGTTAAATGACCCCAAAAATATTCCTGCACCTCCATGGTCCTTCATTACAACAGGATCTGCTGCTGTTTCCATTAATACAAATCCTGGAAGCTCGTAAGAACACATGGTTTGCTTCTAATCAGCTGAAAAACTACAGAAGGAAGAAAGATATTCCTAGGCAGGCTATAAAAATAAAAAAGCTCATGTGGGAGATCTTTTTAAAGTATTTTTTCTTTCAAAGAAACAAAAGTTACCCTCTCTTCTGTGTAGCAGAAAGATACAGCTGTAATTAAAAGCAGAAAGTTAAGAATATCTCAGGGTTCAGACAGGATTTTTTTTCTTTTTTTCTTTGCATTTAAAGAATTTTCTCTTTCCTTCAGTAGGTTTCTTTGCCAATTTCATTCTTCTAGAGTTTATAATTCCCTGGGTTACCATACTTTTAAGTGCTGTGCTGGGTATATGGGATAACTACTCCTGTCGCTATTTGGACTCAAGTATTGATAAAGCTTTGGCTGCTTTGAAGTACCCTCCATTTCTTATACAGATTTCTCCTCATAGACCTTTGTTGAAGTGCAACATTTTCTACACAGGAGCAGAGAGCTTGACAATGTAATTTCTGAGATTGTTTCATGTTTGAAAAATCACATAAACACGATCATCACGCCTGCCTTCAGTATTCACTCAGGATTTAGAAAGTTTGCCAGCTGGAAAACAGGAAAAGACAGGAGTGGAAATGGATTGAAAAAACCAAACACTTTATAAGAAAGATTTGCCAGTATTACCCAGAGAGCATCCTCAAATCCCAGGAAAAATCCTAAAATCCAAGCAAAAATGTAATAAAAAAAATGGTTAGATGGTTCCATGTGGATTTAGAGGATAAAACCAACTACCCAATTTGGATTCAGACAAGAATTCTCAGGAAAAAAACATGTTATCATTGAGTTGAGGACCAAAGACCACAATTGGTTCTGCTGACAGACAAGCAGGGGATGAGAATACCCTGAGAAATGAGGAGCCAAGGAAGAGAGGCAGAAGAATTCACTGCTGGCAGCAAAACCTTTGGAAGGCAGCTGCCATTCACCACACCAGTGTGGATCTGACCTTGCAACATGAGAGAGACTGAAGAAACGGTACATGACTGTTTACAGTGTGGGTAGATTTTTACCACTGATATTTGAAGTCATTGATAAAAATTTAGGAATCAGTGCTTATTTCTTATTGACTGCCAGCACCAGCTAAAAAAAAACCATTTGAGTGAAACAACAAAAGAAAAAATTCAGGAACTACATTTCTGAACCACATATCATTTATAACCAACCTAGCAACATTATTGTTTCAAGGCAGGCATCTTTAGAAAATATATGGCCAGATACACAAAAGCTCCTCCACTTTTACTTCATGCATATGGCCTTTGAGCACTATAATTTATTTTACTACTGCTCACTTGCCCAGATGGGCTTTTATAATATCCTTCTCATAGTTCTCCAGGTGTTGCAAATAAATAAAACACTTTATTTCAGGGAGATGAGAATAGATTAGGTACCAGAGAAAGTTGCCAATACACGTATTTTAGCAACAGCCATTTCAAAAATGTATTGTAATATTATTATTAAGCATGCCAAGTGATTCTGTGTATTATTCAAATGTCACACATGACAAAACCACAAAAACTACTTCCAGTAAACTGCCGAAATCAAGTTGACTGCTGTTAATGATTCTGCCGCTGTGTCAAATTCAATGAGAGAACTTATGGAGTATTAGCATCAGAATGATAATTTGTCCACCTTGCCCTATGAGATTTACTGTGCTACCAATATCAACAACAACCAAAAAAATGTGTAAAAGATTCAGTGAATTTCTACATCAGTAGAAATGGTCACCCCTTTGCAGAGATTCAAGAAGCAGAAAAGAGTCTAAGCTTGTTGCACGAATTATTTGTTGCACACCATTTATGTCCTTGAGCCTACAGCATATTAAATATTCACACAACTTGTTCGGAATTAAAAAGGTTGGAGCATGTGAGAACTGATTCTGAATCCTCAGCAGTCTCACACAAAGTATCCTCTGCCCTCAATCACACATTCTCCCAGATTACTGAGAGAAAATTACACACTTTGTGGGACAGTATTAAACACTTTGGGGCAAAATACACTTTTAATATAGGGGCTATTCTAATTACTTGAAAGTTCTTCTTAAAATATACACTGGTTTTGTCCATGAAGGCTGAGATCCACAGAAACAATTTCAGAGTTGCCCAAATCTCCTTGTACACTCTCCCCAGGTGACTGAATGTGTTGGTGCTCTTCAAATGTTTTAGTCCATATTGTAGTTAATAAAACAAATCCAGTAGTGTTATTGAAATCCACATGTCCATACAAACAGTTAATTCCCATTTTTTACCTGAGAAGGCCTAGTGGTATATTACCAGACAGAAATGGAGATCAGAGAAGCAGCAGGAATATCATGTGTTTCACATCAAGACTACCATGCACACTGCAATAAAGCCATCTATGGCCCTTTTGATCTGTAGATCCCAAATGACTGTAATCTTACCCTGAAAATTCCATTAATTGTTGATAAAAGTGTGGATTTCAGCAGGTACACAACTTTTGAAAGGTTTAGATAAAATTAATAACTTACACAGAACTAAACTTAATCAAAAAGTCAAATATTCAAAAGAAACTCAGTGTATTCAAAAGGACAAGAAGAAAGCAAAGAGATGAGATTCAGCCCTAAAATATATGATTTAATATAATTTGCTAAAATTAATCTGACACATACATGCATTTCTGTTGGAGACCACAACCAGTGCTAACTGCCTTCAAATTCTCTACTCCCATCCTTTTGGAAAGAAAAGCCAAAAAACTACATCTAAAATGAAACTAGGTTTATTCTTTCCTAAATAGTCAGCTAAATTTGGGACAGAAAAAGTCGGTCAAAACCGTGAAATTAGGCATTCAAAAGCTGAAATATGAATTAAGCCAAGGTCACCTGAGAAGTGTTAATCCCATACACTGTTCAGATGTCATTCCTGATGTTGTAATTCCCACATAATTTCTAAAATTATACATATATATGTATTAATACACATTTGTAGATATGTTCATACACAGTAAATTAGAGTCACAACTGCCTTGGATCTCAGACTTAACATCAAATTTACAAAAGGGCAGTCTTTGTGTCCTAAACCTACGAAAGCAAGTAGGAAGAGAAATTCTGGCACAGAGTTGTTTGTCTATGTCTCTTCTAAAGAGGAGTACCATTATTATTTATATTTCTGTATTGTGATAAATGGGGGAGGGGAATGCTTGGGGGTTTGTTTTCACACAGAAGACAAAAAATAAGCCCATAGAGACATTATAATCTGAACAGACAAAGTGAAGAAGATGCTATCCAAATCACAGAGCAGTGAGGCATAAAAACATGACTAGCACTCCCTTAAAGGAATAAGGGATTTTATGGTAGTATGAGAAAAATTGTGTCTTTTTTTAAGAAAAATAATGATCCTCAAGCAATGCTAATGCTTAACATCAGGCCAGAAGGATGTGTTTGCATATAAGGAGTATTCAGTCAATTGTATCACACAATAAAGTGGAGTCTTCTACACATTTTTATTATTATCACATTTGCCACTGTACTTTTACGTACCATATAAACACAAAGAGCTGGCTTAAAAGAAACACATTTTTGCCCCATTTAACAAAGCACATTTACCAAGATTGTTGTTTTCTGACCAAATTAAAAATTATGATTTTTACAATTCCTCTATTCCAGTGCCCAAAATCACATCAATTTGCGGGTAGCATGGAAGCGTGTCTAAAAATATTACTTTTTTTTCTTAGTTCTATTTAGCATTCATGTAAAGAAGTCTGTCCCTGTAGGGTGTTGCTGTGTTTGAAAAGAATATGGTAATTCAGGAAGATTGGAAATGAGTAGGCATTCACTGAAGATATTTCCTCACCTATTTTCCCTGTATTACACACTTAACATTCCTGAAAGGGGCAGGGGGAATATTCTGTATTTACAAACATACCAGTTTTATCACAGTGGAAGTTTCCCCACCATCTGACAATGACACTGCAATTAAACTACAGCTTCTTCTTAAACAAGGCTGCAATTAAATCCGGATGCCTCTAACATCCACTCTTTTTAAAATACACTTGGATACTGCCTGTGATTACAAGCAGGTAGTAGGTATTTTTCAACTTGTCACAGAGGTCACTCAATAAAATTGTGTCCTAGTATTCTTAACTTTATCACATCAGTTTGCTACTTTAAAGCCACCCTGTGTTCTGAAATGGTTTCTGTGGTTTGGCAGGGAGTCTTTATGAACTCAACATCTACAAATTAGCCCACTGCAGAAAATATTCTCAGTGATTCAGACGTCATTTCTTAATTTCTGGGGAGGATGAGAATGGAGAAGGAGATACACTTATGCTTTCAGAAAAGGGATCCTTCAATCATTTCTAGCAAATCAGGAATGACATTTTGTTTAATTTTTATGCTGCAGTGCAGTTCTCATTGAAATGATGATAACAATATTCAAGCCATCCCAGCTTCACAAAGCATAAAACAGTCTAATGGCTGCCATTTGGCATAATGCTCATTGCAACAGTTTTCATTCACAGGGTAAAGGTATGATTTTCCAGAATCATTTAGGAACGTGACTTCTACTAATTTTGTTAAGTGTCAATGGTATCTTCATAGGAATCCACATTTATTCCTTTCTCACTCTTAAGGATCGGGATAAGACCAGATCACACAACTGAGAGCATCACAATACAGTCTCCATTCTGAGCTTCAGCTTTTTCTTTAGGGTGGCTGAACACACTCCGTACACGCATATGGAGCTTCAGGAAAGGGTTGTGGGTGCACGGTTCCAAAAAGCTCATGCCTGAAATGTTCCAGGTCTTTCCCTGACAGCTTTACCTTCACGAGGATCTCACTCCCAAAGCAATTGCTGCAGAGAAATGACAGCAAATATTATAGATGAGCTCTGCACCCTCCCACTAAACCTTATAGCAGGAAGTTTCCAAGGAATTATGCTTTAAGCAAGGTGAGGCCAAGACAATAGTTTTTTAACGTTTTCTAACTGTCCCTTTCTCTTTTCTAAGTTGCTTTTCTCCTTGAGACTTTCACAGTCCTGGGGACAGCATCAGATTCTTCTCCTGTGCTATGTTTATTCAACACAGAGACAGTTGCAGCATTGTGTTACTTATCACAATGAACCCACAAGACTTGCATGTTAAATATTGACTACCAAATAATCACAACAAGCCATTCACCAGGAAAAGAGTGAAATAAATGGAAAAGAAAATAAGACAACACTCAAAAAACAACTGATAAGCTGTGTGAAAGCATTATCTCATCTCAAAGGACCATCCATAAATAGAAAGCTAAATTCATCACTTGTTCCCTGAATTAGTGGCTCAGCTCCAAGAGATAAATTAATCAAATTATTCTAGAAAGAAAATAAGGAGACTCATTTCAAAATTCAGGCAAAGAATCAAGAGGCTGTTATTTATGGATTTCTCATCTTTACCTGGTTTCACAGTCATTTCCTGAGGCAAAACCCACTGAACACAAAGGAAAGACGGTCTCTTATTTAAATTAGCCTTGACACATATTATAAACACATAATCTCTAATCTTATGACCAGTTAGCTTCTCATTTCCTTCATATCTTTGTACATCACTGGCACTAATGGTATTCATGTGGTATAAAACAGGTGCTCAGTGAAATAATGCTTAGCTCTGAACACCATTGTTGTCCTGATGTTGGGAGCTCAGTTCTAATTATGCCTTGTTTCCAGTGATATTCCAGTATATTTCACAAACACAAGAAAACATTCAGGAAGGAACCAATTCTCTTCATGTGGCTGTTCATGCAAAGTTATTAATGTATTGGAGATATAAAAACGTAAAACTTGACACCATCACAGGAGAATTAGTCTGGAATCTGGAAAACTGGAGGAAACACTGAATGTTTGGTGCATGTTGTAAGGAAATGCACAGTGCTAGAAGTGTGATTGTGTCAGGTGTGTGAGCTGTAGCCACAAAAGTACAAGCTTGGCCAGAAGTCTTAGAGACATTTTTGTCATTACAATTAGAAGGGAATTCACTCTGAAGCTTAAAAAAAAAACCCAAACACCAGTCTCCAAATTAAGTCTCACCAGCTGTGAACCAGTTTAGAGTTTCCTCTCCACATTTTGTTCTCCCAAATGCATATGTACGTGTGATTCCCCTCCATACACTATGTGATACCAGCCAGCAAGCGAGCAAGGCAACAGAAGATGGATCTCTTCCTCCCTTTTTATCTCTGTGTTGGTCTCTTGAATCAACTGCCATTTTCTCCATCAGAGCATCCCATCCATGCTGCCCCAAAGGAAGACACCATGTGTACCCCTGTTCCACGGGTACTTGCTAAGTTTCTTAGTGCAGATTCAGTGGGCCACCTGGGACCACGTGATTCTCTCATTCATCCACCTTGGCTGGTGGCTGCATTTCTCTTCCTGAGCATTAACCTGACTTCTTTTGGTCTGTTAAGGAAACACCTTATTATAACATACAGCCTGTGTGTGGAGCCAGGACAAAGAGCAGCTCTGTGTCTTACAGCTGGTTATCCAGTGCCCTGCTCCAAATGCCTTTGGAATTCTTTTCCAATGAATATCTGCTCAAGTAATCACTCTGCCAAATATCAGTTGTAGAAGAGCTTGGTTTTTAACAAAAGGTCAAACAAAATTGCAATGAAGACCCCAGGGATACTTGCAAAAGGTCACTTAAGACAAAAGGGATTCCCAGCTGAAGTACAGGTTTCACTAGTGTATATATTCTGTGGGCTATAAAAACAGAGAAAAACTTTCATTTATGGTCCAAATTAATAATTTTTATAATTTTCTGTGCACAATCATCCTTATACCCAGTAAACAAAACAGTCACATCCAACTACGTGATTTGACAGCTGTTACTCAGGCCTCCAACTAAAACACTTTATTTCACAAATTACTTATGATGGCAAATAAAGTTACAGCATGATGGTACAGAACTGCATGTGTGGTGGTCTGTTTGCATGAAGTTTTCTAAGACCTGGCCTCAAGAAATGCATTTTCAGTTCTGTGCTTCTTGATCTGGATGAGCATTTCACAGTGAATAGTTTACTTAATTAATTTAAGGTCATCACTGGTTTACAAAATTTCTTTGTGCTGACTTCTTTGGTCACATTTTTTCACTATTTGAAATTGCAGAACAGATGGTTTATTCACATATATTTCTGCATAATGATCGCTCATAAACTCTTTGTCCTGGATAGTGCTTTGAATACTATCTATGTAGGCTCTGTGACTGGATTTTTATCTCACATAGCACATGGGCTGGATTCCAAACTCTCTTATTTTTCCTGTCAAATAACTAAATATGTTCCCAAATCACATAATATCTTCAAGAAAATGGGGGGAAAGTGTCTGATTTAAAACAAAGCTTCTTAAAGACACATCTAGCTTTCAACTTCTGAACAGTCTACATGGAGCTATGAAAATTCAGATATTTAAATACAGATGCTTAAGCATTCTACAGGATTGAAACCTGTATACAAATGGATTGCTGAAAATCTATACTAATACTCCACAAAACACCACAACAAAACATTTAGAAAAAGTAAATAAATGGATTAAAAGGTGCCCACAAAGTAGGTGAAAACTGACCAAGATTTTACTGTTGCTGCCAGGAGAGGGTCAGAGCTGGTCCAACAGACTGACATGCTTTTAACTGGAACAATGGCAGCTCTCCTAGAAGACAATGATGAGGCCATCAAATGAATGCCATCTGTTTAAACCACAATTTGGGCAAATCAGCTTTTGTTGAACCATATACAGAACTGGTGTAAAAACCCTAGCAAGCATGATTCCTCAATAAGTCTATATAAGAACAAATGACAGGGATCCAATCAGCCTTACATTTTACTGCAAATGATGTGTTTATAGATATTTACCTCTGCAGCATTTTCAGCAGCTGTATCTCGAATTGCTGTTAATGCTTTTCTTCACTGATTAATAGAGTAAAGCCACTGAGATGTAGGGTTTTTACTAGCTTTTATCCCAGTGTAACACTGCCATCTACAGGAAGTTCTTCCTTACTTGGAGACTAATTTTGTAATCAAGGAATAGAAATCACTGAAGATGAAAATGTAAGTGTTCAAAATCAGCCCTGTTTGATCAGCCTGACAAACTGCAATTTTAAAAATTATTCAGTAATAGTGTGGCTCACCAACAAAAGCAGTATATTAAACTACTGTCTGGCAAGTTACTAAGCAGAGGGATTTTGATTAATCTAGTTGAATTATGCATTAGGACGAAAAGTAACATTTATTAAGGACAAGGGGTTTCTGATTTAGTTACTCATCTTTAGTTGGCATATTACACTTTCATATTGTCATAAAAAAGTTTCCTGATTTTCTGTTCTACGGACAATTCAGAAAAGTCTTTATCAGCACCTGTCTGTCTTCTCAGCTCTGTAAAAGGGTTTAAATCATTATTCACCACACTAGACACTGGATATTCCTTCACATGTACTAAATATACTGCCCAAAGTGCCAAAAAGATACATATGCAAAAACTTAATTTTAGGCAGCTGCTTAATTTTAATCTCACTATTTAATCTCTGTCTTGAAGACATAATATTTTTGACTCTCAGTAGGACATTGATTCATTTAGAGATCTGTCTTCTAGAGCAAACTCTGAAGAGGATTTCACAACAGTTAGAATCCTAATGAAAGAAAAGGTGTTTGGGGATCAAATGTTGTGATAGCTGAACAAATACCCCACCAAACATCACAAATAGGGTGATATTTTTTGTAGGAAGAGCGAATTAGGGCCACCTCGCTGAAATCTCTTAGTGAGACAGGGAAGAAAAACAAAATTAAACAGTGATCAATAAGTTCTGGGGAAAAGCTGAGGAGGTCAGAGGAGCCAACTTGAATGAAATAATCTGATCGAAAGTGTGATCTTTGATGTCAGAAAAAGTGGTTATTGACTTTAATTCAAGGAAGACAGAATGCTGCAAGACATTATCATTTTTAAGAATCGAAGAAAAAAGTAAATCAGAGGGGAAAAGCACCAGCAGCAATAAAACAGACCTGAGATCTCAAATTTGAGGTGGACACACTCTATGTATGCAGATGAGTCATAAGCTTGTACATTACTGCACTAGGGTGGCTCCCTAGCTGGGAACCACTAGATGGATTTTGCCTCCTTAATTTATGCCTAGGAGGAAAAAAAAAAAATCTCATTGACCCAAGCTGAACATATTTTCATTTCTCAGCTCAGTGGCCAAACTAGAAAATCAATTATGTTCACAACTCAATCTAGACACTCTTAGTCCAGGAAACACATTTCTGGAGCAGAATAGGGAAGAAGGGGTAATTTTGCTACATGCAGAGTCACACTCTGGTTTCAGGGGTCTCTTCTGGCTGCTTCACACTGGCCTACTTGAGATAAAGAGATGACAGAAAAAGCTGATTTATTGCTATTTCAAAACTGTCAGTCTCCCATACTTAAGGATGGTAATAAGGCTGTTAGCAGGGGTGTGTCAGCATTAAGATATCAAGACCATTAACAGAGTTTCCAGATTGAGCTGAAGTTGCATAATACTTGAAACCAGCAATGGAGCTGTGGGGCAGACAGCATCTGTAACAATGCTGAGGATCTTGAGGAGGACAAAGATTTATATTAACATGTCACTTAGCTTGCCCCATCTGACTCTGTATTGTTGTAAGCAGCTGGTGTAACACTTCAGGTTTCAGAGAATGATGCAGATGAAACTATCTCTGCTAGGGCCAAGAATTGACAGGCATGTTTGGAGAGCATCCCTCTGAGTGTAGCTCCTGGGAGCTACAGAGGTGATGAGATGTGTCACTGCAGCTTCTTTGACCAGGATTCTGCCAGTAACCACCTTACTACTGACAAGAAAAGAAGTGAGTGACTATCTAGACATGAATCCTTAGACAACCATGGCAGTCTTCTAGGTCATGATATCTAGAGGATATGGTGGTAAGTGTTCACCCTTCGTGAGGCTCTGCTTTTACTAAATTAATAGTAGAAAAATAATAATAAATTGGTGTCTAGAGAATGCTCATTGAGTCTTTTCAGGACCATTTTACTGTCCTGCATAAAATATCAAGCTCTTATTACTAAGAATGTTGATAGAAAACAAAAATCTCAGAGTATATTTCTTGCAGATGATATACCTCAGAATTTTGAAATTAAATGGAGAAGAAAAACAATTTAGAGATTATTAAATTTGCCATTGTATGGCATTGTTTCACTTTTACAACTTCTCCTTATGCTATAGAAGTACTAATATATTAAAGAGGAGCTAAAAGCTTCTAGGCTCTGGTTTGCACTCTTGTAAGCACTTAAAAATGCAAACTAAGAGACAGCCACCTTCCCTGCCTCATTAAAACCTCCCACCTGGAAGAAATAAATCTCATTGTGCCCTTATGTGGGATGGACAGTCAAGCTCAACAGGTGCTCAGAGGGACATGCTCCACATCACACCAGTGTTTATAGCAATGCCCAGGAGATGTCCAGAAATCTGCCTGCACACCTTCACCAAGCTCTTTTGTGGCCTTTGGAAATTTTTCCAATTTTATTTTTTAAAATGCTATTAAAACACTGCACATTCACACACTCTAGATGCTAAAATGCTTCACAGAAGGTAAGGTAGTTACAAAGTCAATGGATATAATAGGGAAGAGAGGGGAGGTAATTTAGAGCTATGACATAAAAAGGCAACAAAGATATTTACACTTTCAGTTCCCTAAGGAAGCTCATGAGGAGGAAACATAGCCAGAGAACAGGCAGTGAGGAGTCCAACAGGAGAAGTGGAAGGTCTGGGAGGTTAGGGAGGGGTTGCTGACATGAGCCTGGAAAAGGAGATGTGGCAGCCGTCCCAGTCGAATTCCCCCTACACTGCCTCATCTCCAGCCCCCTGCCAGCTCCCTGGAGCTCAGCTAACAGCAAAGGTAACTCCAGCCTCCTGCTGCCCCTCTTTGCTTGGTATGTTGGATTTATTTTATGCAATCTTTCCGATGTGCAGTGTCCTAAGCACTAGGTACACGTTACCAGTTCAATCCAGCACGTAAAGGGGTGACAATTTTTACCCGAATCTGGCTTCTCTGACCATTACTTTGCTATCTACCAAGCAGACATATTAAGCTCATCGTTGAAAGTCCTGTTGAGGCTGACTGCCATCATTTAGTGTAGACTGGATCTCATAAAGTCCATGGAGCTCACACAATCCTGGTGAGTTAGAGGCTGTGAGATGTCCTTGCCAATCTGTTGCTGCCTCTTCCCTGATCCCAATTCAAGTGCTTGTAAGTCACAATGGGGAAGCAGAATAATGATGCTCTGACCACTGTAACCTTGGGCAGTTAGACTGGAATATAGGAAACTTACAGTAGTCAAGGCTGTGATAAATGTCTGTTCTTGAATAGGCAATTAATAACTCTGCATTGCAATTGTAAAAGAGATGATATTTTACAATTTATATTTTACATAAAATATGAACTTCTACTGGGCCTTTGGGAAACACTTGCAAAAGCTTGGTTGGCATTCACACTGCTAATCCCAGAGATGGATTGGACTCCATTAAATAGAACAAAAATGTTACTGAATAAATAGTTAAGGCTAATGGCTTTCTATGCCAGAGAAGAAATAAATTATCCAACATGAGATGTTGTATTGCTCATATCACAGAATTGTTAAATAAAATGAGGGACTCAATAACTGGTCTAGGGAAATGATGTAGTACCTAACTGTGTTTTTGAAGAGACATGTTAATTAAAGAGAGGAAAGAAAAAAAAAACCAACAAATATTTTAAACTTGATTGCTCTTACTGGGATCAAAGACATCCTCTGATGATGAGCAAAAGGGCAGTCCTAAACAGAAACCCTAGGGAGCCTAAAAGCAGTGAGCCAAAGGAAACCTTTCTTTTAGTGCCTGTGGGGAGCAGAACCTGCTCTGTAACAGATGGTCCCTGTCTTCCTTCCAACATCTTTAGCAGTACTAATCTGAGGCACGTTTGTGCTCGACTTTCCTTTATTCTCTGCCTGAGAACCACAGCACCAACACACACAAACAGCTTCATCCAGCTGAAGGCTCATCCACACAGATGTCCAGGTACACTTTGGTAGCCAGCACATGAGAATTTGACCTGGTATGGTTAAAACATTTGATTTACACCCATTTAGGGACATCATAATTAGATAAAAGTAGTGGCAACTAATTCTCATGCAGGCTGTTTGCATATTCAGAGCTACTACATGGACCTGTCTTATCATGAATGAACAAGATGAATTTCTATCACGGACCAAAGCAGCAGCAGCAGATGGGACAGTGCAGTGTCACAGCATCACAGAATAGTTTGGGTTAGAAGAAACCATCAAGACCATCTAATTCCAAACCCCTGCCATGGGCAGGAACACCTTCCACTAGACCAGGTTGCTCCAAGCCCTGTCCAGCCTGGCCTTGAACACTTCCAGAGACGGGACATCTGCAGCTTCTCTGGGCAACCTTTGCCAGTGCTTCACCACACTCATAGTGAAGAATTTCTTCCTAATCTTTCATTTAAACCTACTCTCTTTTAGTTGTGTGACTACAGGTGGAAGGAAGAGGCTACAGCAAGACCCCATGTACTACAGTCTAAAAGACTGCACTGCCTTTGTTTCAGAAGGCTTACGCTTATCCATTTTTCTTTGATAGTGATGCATTGCACAACTGTGCAGTTTTCTGTCTAATCAATGTCAGTTCTCTAGAAATGTTAGTCACCCCAGCAGCCTTCAAGGTGGGTGATTTCACAGTTTTAAGTGTAGGAAGTGTGATTCCACAGACAAAAAAGAGCCATTCTTTCTCTGTACCAGACAAGAAGAGCAATGTTCAGCCTTAGGCAGGTCTTGTAAAGAAAGTTTCCAGACTTCTCACTCTAATCCATCTCCTTCACCACACAGCAGAATCTACATTTACAGAACTAATCACCTGAGTTATTTGTCTGGGTACCTGGAACTGTGATTTGAACTCATCCTGTGGAACAAATAGTCCAGAGTCACACATCCTATGCCAGATCTCAGACCCCACCTGTATTCCCTTGCTCTGCTGCAAAATTGCAATCAATTAGAGATTATTCTGAGTTCATATTTCATATTTACGATTTCCTGTCCTGCCTCTGATCCAGTTAAGGTGAAGTTTGTCTAACCAGCTCCTACCTCCCTCCTGCTTGGAGAGAATTTCAAATCTCTGGCTCATGAAAGCTCTTAATGCTGTTACTGGTATCTTACTCAGCAACAGCTGCATGTACCACGTACCTCAGTTAAAGATTCTCATATTTTAATCTCTGAAAACTAACAACTAACTCCCTTTTTGAATAAAAGAGACCATAAAAAACAGGCTTTTATAAGGGCCTCATTAATCCCTGCTGTAACTTGATGCACTTCACATAATGTCAGGAAACACACCTGACCTGCTGTGACATTGCCCAGCACCTACGAAGGATTAGCATCGTGCCAGTCATTTCTGTTACACTGAGAAAAGCCTTTCAATTTCCACGTGTCCTGATCTCAACACAGGGACAATGTCAAGCACTAAATTTCCAATAAGCCAGAGCTCTAAGTTGACCAGCACTATATAAGACAATATGTATGAAGGTCAGAAGCAGCTGCCACCTCAGATGTGTATTTCGCACAAAGTTATTTTCTTAGCAAAGAAATTCACTAGAGCACGTTCCTAACTGAGGAAAATAACATAAGAAAATGGGAAGAGGTCATGTATAAAATGAGACAATCAGGTCAGAACCCCAGTTCATTTTGACTGCATCAGCATGCTCGATCCAACTTCTAAAGCAGCCTTAACAGAGAAACCTTTTCCCTGTTTAAATTGCATTAAGAAGTTGAATTAGCTTTATAAATATAAATCAGTTAAGTATAATGCAATATTTATGCCATGGTATCTGATTTTTTCCCCTTTAGGATTCCATTTAAAAGGAAATAACAGGGAAACTTAGCGCTCCCAGAAAGAGAGTGGGTTTACAATTTATGCTAATTAATTTTCATTGACACAAAACTAAATCCTGCATTTTATTTGACTGCAGAAAGGAAAAAAAAAAAGGCAGATTGAGCCAAATAGATTCTTTTTTTTCTGGAAAAGATAATGCTGTAAAGAAAAATCTCTGATTTTACCAAATGTGAATTCTCATTCATTCATTTTTCTACTGCACCACATGCAGGTCACCATGCCCCAACCAGTCCCAATCCCTCTCCCAGTTCCAAAACACAAAGGTAAAGGCATAAGCAAGAAAAATGGTTCAATTTATTTGAAGCCCTGAAAAGCTCCAATCAAGATCAAGAGGCCATCATTCTAGGAACTATATAAAAAGAGAAATATCCCATTCCTGACCTGAAAGAGGTTCAAAATTTTCCATTAAATCAAATAACAACATTCAAAGTTGGAAGAAAAAATTCTATTGCTAGTTAAGCTGGGAAAAAAATGCAAAACTATTCTGTTGCTAAAAAGGCTACTTGGAATTTGCAGAAAGAACCAGTTGGCTAGTTTCATATATATTCACTGAAGAGTCTGAGCCAAACTCATAATTGTTCTAACTTGCTGGGCTTCTCTGACGCTATATCAAAAAGAAAGGTCTACTTTCTATTAGAATTATTCATCAAGGATCTGCAAAAATCTGACATGAAGTTTTCTTCCAACTTTGGCTGAATCAAATTCTATCTGGTGTTCAAACACGTTCGTTTTTCTCTTCTCATTTCCCACACATATGCCCCGTCTCATTTGGGCAATAGTGAAAGGTTCTACGCTGCTGAAAGTGACAATATGCAGCATTCTGTCTTTGATTATTTTAGAGAGTCAGAAAAAAGCTAAAGAGCAACAACTCCACCACACTGACCAACTCAGGCTCTGTCAGCTTTGTCCCAGTGCCCCAAATATTTACTTTTCTTTGCTATACTTTAATTATTCATTCAGGTTTTTTCCTACTGTTAATAGAATTTGCCCATCATATTGATTAGTTTACTTAGTTCAGCCAGATTCACAGTGTAAATAAGATTTTTTTTTTTTTCATTTTAATAACCTCCTTCCTCCAATGACTCCATTTTGGCTTTTTCCTCCCCCTAATTTTAATAGAAGCTGCAGCACTAATTACCTGCCCTCATATCAATGTTTCCTCAGCAGCATCCTCCAGCACTGAATTGCTGCTTTCCTTATTGTTATTGTCATTAGCACTGAAGTACTCTTATAAGGAACATTTCACTCAGCCAGCCTGAGGTTCTTACTTCTGCAACAGAAAAAGAATAATTTCTCAGTTAGAACCAGGATGTTGTCTACCGTTAATGAGATGGCAGCATGATTAGAAATGGAGATGTTTTCCATTACCTATCCACATTCATTTAAATCCACATTTTACTGAAGTAAACACAGGCTTGTTCTGAGATGCATGTTGTGCCCATTCCAAAAAAAAAAAAAAAAAAAAAAAAGAATTCTTTATCTCAGGTTTGCAGCTTTCTCAAACATCATAAAATCCTAATTCAGTTTTCCTTATTTTAATGGCTTTCCCAGTACAGTTTTCAAGCAGACATGGAGGCTAGACTTATCAGTGTCTGGCAATAACATGATGCTACAGACCTCAAATAAACATGCAGTGTCTGAACTGTACTGTGCAAAGATATCTAAAATATTAACAAAAAGGAGAGGGTTATACTTTAAGGTATGATAGAAAGTCCCTCAATTTAAAACCTATCTCCCATATCTTATCCTAGCATAAGAATAAACGTGGGGTTTTTTTAATTTGCCAGGATAGCTGTTTAAGAATTTCCTGTGATTGAGATAGGAAGCAACTCTATTCAGTACTTTTCTATTTTAAATATTTGCTTTAGTCACTGTGTGGCCTTACATCTTCCCCATTAGCTAAGTCATCTTCAGTATTTACAGATAGTTGACTTTGCTAATCCTTGTACAATCTTATTTTTAAAATAGCTGCCAAATGACTTGGGATGGGAATGCTATGAAACATATTTGACACCAATTTATTATTGAGGAGTGCAATGTTAGAAATTTTAGTTGAAAAGGGAAAGACTAAGTATTCCTCCAGGGAAAGGTGACACACTGAAGAAGGTGACACAAAGGACAGAGACATGTAAGGAGGTAAGAGGCAAAGTAATGGCACCTACCAGAGGATGAGGATGACACTTCCATGGGGTCCCTCCTACAGGAAACAGTCCTTCACAAACCTCTCTGGCGTGAGTCCATCCCATGTGCAACTGTTCTTCACAAACTGCTCCAATCCGGGTCACTTTTCTGCGGGGTGCAATCCTTCAGGAACAGGCTGCTCCAGCGTGGGTCCCCACAGGGCCACAAGTCCTGCCAGGAAACCTGCTCCAGCATGAGCTCCTCTCTCCATGAGTCAGCAGGTCCCTGCCAGGACCCTGCTCCAGCACTGGCCTCCAGTGGGGTCACAGCCTCCTTCAAGCATCCACCTGCTCTGGTGTGGGCTATTCCTTGGGCTGCAGGTGGATCTCTGCACCCCGATGCTCCCCCACGGGCTGCAGGGGTACGGCTGCCCCACCACGGTCTGCACCATGGGCTGCAGGGGAACCTCAGCTACGCTGCCTGCAGCACCTCCTGCCCCTCCTTCTGCACTGACCTTGGTGTCTACATTGTTGTTCACATATTCTCACTCTGCTCTTCTCTGGTTACAATTTTCATCTGCCCAATAAGATTTTTTTCCTTCTTACATGTTATCCCAGAGGCGTTAGTATCATTCCTGATGGGCTCGGCCTTGGCCAGCGGTGGGTCTGTCCTGGAGCTGCCCAGCGTTGGCTCTGCAGGACATGGGGGAAGTTTCCAGCAGCTGCTCACAAAAGCCACCCCTGTAGCCCCCCCCCCCCAGCAAAACCTGGCCAAGCAAACCCAATACATCAGCCTGTTAATAATGCCGTAGAAGAGTGTCCATGGAGCATTCTTGAAGCTTGTCAGTGTGGGAGCAAAAGGGTTAATTCCAGTGGATTTCTGAAGTGGCTTAGCTAAATGGCATTATATAGTTATTCAGACTTTTTTATTAAGTGCTAAAAATGCCTTGATTAAATTTTCTTTACCTTCCTAAACGATTTAAGTTAAAATCAAATTGAAGACATTTTATTTCTGACAATGAACGTGGGCACAGAATTTAACACAGTTTAACTAAATCTCCTTACAAGGGACTGAGGCAGAAAAGGAATCCTTGACAATTGTCACAGCTCCCAAGAGAAATCAGGGCAACTCTCTCTAACAACTCTTCATTCCTTCAGACAGTTGAAATCTGTCTTGTGCATTTAAGGAGGAATAGGGGGGAAGAAGAAATGTATATGCCTCATGCTGTAACATTATATAATGCCATCCAATACCAGAGGGAGACATTGGAATATTTAGTCTCATCCCATATGGCAAGACAAATGTTCTCCCAGTTTATTATTAATAGTGCTGTGACAACACTGTGACTCAGCATCAGAAATCATTATTTTAAATATCTTCCACCAGAACTCACTTGGCACAAACCTTTCTACCACAGAAGGTTGGTCCTGACTAAAACCTTCCACCAGCACCGAGATTAGCACAGTGATACAACAACCTGGTGATCCACTTCCACATTAAAGTGAGTGCGTGTCCTAACCTTTGAGGAGTTGATATAGCATTTTGAATTATAGATCACGGAAAAAAATTTAGTGGGTAAATGTTAAAATCATTAAAGTAGCTTTTTACTGTAAATAAAGAGTGAATGTTTCATCCCAAGACAGCTATCAAATGTATCAGTTTAGGTTTTTAATCCCAAAGTGTGCATAAATCTATTCAGTCTCATCTCTTGTCATCTTCTTGTCAAAAGAAATTTCATATTACTTCCCCCCATCATTACTCCCCATGGTTTCTGGAAACATTCCACTTTAAAATTTTATCATGGGAAGGGGGAGGTCCCTTGTAGGTTTCATGGAGGGTTAAACTATGAAATCCACAGAAGAAGAAGATTCTATTAAAAATAAAATTTTAAAAAGAGGCTTAATACAGTTAGTAAAACAATTAGAATCATAGAATGATCGAACACCCTTGATATTTTCCCTCTCTGAACCTACCTCCATTTCATTTCCAAAGCTCAAGAAAAACTGCAGAATTTGATGAGCATTTTCCCTCATTAGTGTGTGTGTGTGATGCTCTTAGAGGAGGAAACAGGTGGATCTGTCACCCAGGTAGACTCCCAGGGACTGTTTCCTTGTGACATCCCTTCCTCAGCCATTAACACCTGCATTAGCTCACAACAACTCAAGAAGTATCTAAAGGCTCTAAAAAACCCCACCACACTCCAAACGACAGGCATCCATTTTAAAGGACTTGATAATTTCAGTTACTTTCTGTGTTTCTCCACCTACTTTTCTGCGTAAGGCAACACACACATTTATTTCTGTAGTAAGCAGGTTGATGGGACAACAAGGGTAACCTGACTTTATAAATAAGTATACATAAGTATACTTATACATAAGTAGGAACTAGCAGCACAAGAAAAATCTTCTATGTTTATTAGAGCAGGCGTGACACAGGCATAAGACATCAAAATAACCAACAGCTTCTCTTCAGTACCTGCAGTTGTTAAATCCCGTTGAAAGGTCATTTCCTAGAGAAGATCCAGTCGTACCAGTGCCAGCAGACGGGATGTACTCTCCCCAAAACTTCATCCATGTGTAAGGAGCCAGTTCACCAGGCAAGGTGACAGTGATAGAATGACCATTGTCTAATTTGTGTCAGCAGAAATCAAGTTTTAGGGGATGAGACCTTGGATAAAATATAGCCTGTCACCTGCAGTTTTTAAAGAGTGTTAGAAAAAGGAAAAAAAACTACAAAGGGAGGAAATAACATGATAGTATTGCTCATAATAGTAACCTAATATCCATATGAAGATGGACATTAATTTGGCATTCTATAATGTCTGCAAATTCAATGATCATCTAACACTGTTTACTAGGATTATTTATTTTTTTTAATTCTTTGAAAGTAACTCTCAAAAGGGGATGAGAGACAAACTTTACTTTTAGATTTCATAGAACTTTCAGAACAAAGAAACAATGAAATGCGTTCCCTTGAGCTCCCTCAAAGCTTTAGAAAGACGCTTTCGTGCATCACTTTTCATATCTCTTCTTCTTTCTAGTCCTCATTTCCTCTCTTTAGGATTCTAATGCCATTGTCAAATAACATTAATTCCCAAATTCAAATCCTATCTATTCCTCCTCTCTGTCTTCACATCCCAACCATTGTCCTAGGAGTTGTCTAAACTCACTTTCTTCCCACAACCCCAACCTAATGCCTAGTTTCCATCTTTGGCTCAGTCACTTCCTGGTTCCCTCTGCTGTACTCAAGCCTTTACCTGCCTTTCCCCCCCCTCCTTTTCTCTCTTTTCCCCTTAATCTCTCATCTGATCTCAAGTCACTCCAAAGAATTGACTTCTCACTTCTCCCTCTCCTCTCACTCTGGCATCAGATCTCCTCTATACCCACTCCTGTCCAGAGCTGCCCTGCACCCTCTTTCTCGGCCCCTGCCCCATCCCTTTGAATTTCACTGTAATGACTCCTTCCCACGCTGCCTGCCCTGTGGGATGGAGGGAGAAGAATCCCATTTGGATTGCATTTTGTCACTGGGTAGATGCAGCCCAGGAAGCTTCATTGCTTTTCTATTTTTCCTGAATTTTTTGTGACACTGATTTTGAGACAATTTTAGGAGTAGGCGTATTGTACATCATAAGCACATAAGAGCATCTGGCTGCAACCCAGCAGGAACCTCCTACATCTCACAGGTGGTTTGTGAGCTGCAGATGGAGAACTTCTGTGCAAAAATACTTCAAAAAAAATAATCTAGCCTTATTTGTCCTTTCATTGCAGTTGGTTTTCAGCACTTCCTCATCTGAAAGCCACAGAATTGCATTCAACTTAAAGACTTTAAAGAATAATAAAAATAATAAGCTCTTATTTTGCACATTAGTCTGACTGCTACCAAACTATTTATTTAACTAACTTCTACCTTTTCTATTGTCCTTTGGGCTGTTGCAGGGAAACTCGATCCTTGGCTGGCAATAGCCACACACACCAAATAGTGCCCCAGAGGGGCTTCTGTAGAAAGAAATGTAGTTCATCAGAGACAGAGCAGAAAAGGAAGGGAAAGGGTATAGAATCGTAGAATCATTAAGGCTGGAAAAGAGCTCCAAGATCACCGAGTCCAACCTTTGACTGATCAGCACCTTCTCAACTAAACCACAGCACTGAGTGCCACGTCACATCATTTCTTGAACACTTCCAGGGATAGTGACTCCACCACCTCCCTGGGCAGCTCGTTCCAGTGCTTGACCACCTTTTCACTGAAGAAATTCTTCCTGATGTCCAACCTGAACGTCCCCTTGTGCAGCTGGAGATTATGTCCTCTTGTCCTGGTGTCTAGGAGGAAAGGCCAACATCCACCTTTCTACAGTCTCCTTTCAGGGATGAATGAAGGAGCATATCTTTGGCATCTTAATAAGACATCAACTTAGCAAATTTTACAATATAAATTTGCAATGGTTTTCACAAGCCACTGAAAGCTGCCAGTTTTTCCTGCCCAGGCTGAATTTTCCCTGCTGAGGCTCTTCCTTAAGGAACGTTTCTCTAACAAACAAGTCCTTTCACAGTACCAGTTTTAAGCTTTTGATCCTGCTGCCCAGTTCTGCCAGATTATCACTTCCAAATAATGCATTAAAGTAAAAGATGTTGAAAAGCATAACATCATCTAGTGAACGAGGATATCACAGCCTGTAACACCAATTAAATAAATAAAATGCACTCCTCACTGCACTGAGGAAGAGCATGACTGAGGTTTACAGCCATGGACACCGTTGACAATGTGAATGCAAAATTTTTATTCTCCAAGTCCCCTTCAGTAGAATGAGAAACACTCAGACTAACATGAGATATGCAAATAAAAGCAAGTATTTTTTTACACAGCTGTAATTTGCTGGCACAAGCTTATCAAAGCAAACAGTAAAATCAAGCTTAAAAATGGATTGGAAAAGTTCATGAACAATAATTAAAAAGAAAGCAAACCAGAAAAAAAAAAATCAGTGTTTTTTGAGCCAGCTCATCTACTAGTTTCAGCCAGAATTAAAGGTAAGAAGAAAAGGCCATTTATCTTTAAATTTGCTTCTAATCAACTGGGAACTTTGTTTGTCACATTAAAAAAAAAAAAGGTAAGTTGAAAGAAAAAGAAAAATGTATTTCAAGTCCTATTGCTTTTTGTTCATTTTGTCAGGCTCAAATAATTAAACTCTCCAAAGGACATAAAACAGTGAAAACGGTATGCATGGCAGATGAAAAATGCACCCACTGCAATTATTTTATAATTAAGCCTTGATGGTGTAGCATTTAGAAAGAGTCACTCTATCAGGTTGAAATCCAAGTCTATAAACAGAGAGTTTGATTTTACTGCGAATTAAAGAGATATCAAATGAGAATAGGATGCAAAAATTTTATATACCTGTACCTTGGATATTTCTCCTTGGTGACAACATGTGTCTCCACTTGGAGAAACAGTTTAGAGAGACAGATGTGCAACTGATGGAAAGATAACAGTACACAAGTGTTTGTTTCTCTGTTTTCAGGTCCAGCCAGATTCTAACACTATTTGCCAGTGGTTAGAAATGTCTTGGTGTTAGAAATGCTGTCCAGTGGACCTGTATTGGTGTCCGTGTCATTTCATGCAATCTAGATAACAAGTAAAACAGGGCATGGTCTGTGCATCTCACTGGGAAAGGAAAAATATAACACTCCTTTCCATGCAGTTCTAACCTTCCATAAGCAGCAGCCTCAAACAGACTGGTTGAGTCATTGCAGTGTCCATGTTACTTCAGAAGTTGTAAATTTGCTGACTGATCCCAGCATTCCTCACTGTTAATAAATAGAGAACTTTACCAAAAACAAGTCTAGCTCCTGCTAAGGATAAAGCCACAACAGCCACCCAAAGATGTAGACAATGTCAGCCACTGTTTAGAAGTAACTCAAAACCAGCGTCAAATAAAGTTCAAAACAAAATACACAATGGTAATAGCACAGGTTATATCTTCAAAGAACTCTACAGCTGGGGCTCTCAAATGGAGGCATTTAAAGTACCCATTTTGCATATTTTGTACACATCAGCTTAAAAAAACCCATCCGTAACTGTCTAGAATACCGACTTGATACTCTTTTTACTTACATTAGTGAAAAGTAAATTTAAACTGCATAAAGGGAGATGGGAATTTTAAATTCGTCAGGTTCACCACTCTGAGGACATAGATTTAAATTTTACATTATCCATGAAACAACTGATACAATGAGGATCTCAGCAAGCTGATCTGGTTTTGAAGGGTTTAGTTAACATTTCAGTTGCATACAGAGCTCATCTGGGTTCTCTATTCAGGAAAAAATTCCTTATAATGCCAAAATATGGCTAAAAATATTTTCAATCCAATTCTAATTTGTCTTGCTGTATGAAAATAGCATCCAGCACAATTAATATGCATATAATATAAACCCATTAATGGACTGCATTTAGGTGAGTTCAAGGAAGTGAACCAAGACCATCATAAATCTTCTTATGTGCTTTTGCTGATACATTGACAGGTAGGAATTAAACATGCAAGGAACTTTTATTGAACTGTCCAGATCTTGTTTATATTCAATCAAAGTCGCCCACTTTATCATGCTGCTCTTGACATTGCTGCAAAATAGATAACAGCTAAATCAGCGACTGTCAAACTAAAGTAACTGTCAGGAATTAAATGGTATTGCTGAATAAAAGCCATAATTGAAATGCACCAAAAAACCCCCTCTAAAACAATGTGGGAAACTTCAGATGACATTGCAGAGACATCAAAAGTCCCTGATACAGCAACAGAATCGAGCAGATTGTTTGGGCAAAATGTCATCATTTGAGCTTTCTTGTGCCTTATTACACACAGACATCATCTGGGACTCTGCACAGCACTGAATTACTATTTACAGCAGTTTGACCTTGAACATCACAGTTGCATTAATACAGTCCGTTCAGTGGAACAGCTAGATGGCTATAAGGTCAGTGAAAATGTATAACAGACTTTTGTATTCTAATAGGAAAAAAAAATATTAGTGACTTGTATAGATCCTAAAAGGAACAATCTGTTAATAAACCACCTGGACTAACAAAGGGTAATATTTCCTACGCAACAGTTAAGATGCAACACATTATTGATCAAGCACTGTAAGAAGTTTAACATCCTTTCAGAGCTCTCATGGTACTCTAATTATGGGATGTAAATTAGAATCCCTAAAACATGTAAGTTTTTTGAAAATGAAATTTAGCCACCCTCAAGCATGCCCGATTAACTGAGTGACAAAGAATTGCAAGCAGGAGTTTAAAATTCAGTATTCGTTCAAAATAAACCAATTTGAGAATTTCAAATATTCCACTAACAGCAAGCAAATACTTCACTAACAGCAAGAGACTAGCAGTATATAGCCTGATTATTTCACATTCTAAAGCTTTCCTCACCCCTACATTTATAGAGACATCTGCAAATGCTAATAGAGTTCTCTCTAGGATGGGGATCATTAAGTCAAAGTACTCAGCACAATGGGCAATGAAAAATTGAATTGGTTAGTGCTCATAACAATTGACAATGATGCTAATATACATCAGTACTTCACTGAATTCAACATCTGGAGACTCTTCCCTGGATTTTATGCAATCAGTATAAAACTTTAAATAAATACTCAGTAACATACACATTTCAAATATATATTTGTAACCTGCCTTTCATTATTTGGAATTGCCAATAATGAGTTTAAGGAATCAATGGGAGGAGAGAATAATGAGTATTTTTAATACTCTGGGCAGCCAAAAAGGTGGTACAGTGATGTCTTTTGCTTCTGCATGTGATACCTCCACCATGTGCATTTGAGACTTGATTCCACACCACTAACATCATTGGCAGCTTGTCACTGATTTCTAACAAGTTCAAGAACCCACTCCCTGAAGGTAAGATCCAACAAGGAGAAAACTCCCTCACTATGTTCGTGTCTGGTCACACTCGAAAAAAAAAAAAATCAGAGGGTTTTAAGTGGAGAGCAAGAACAAACGTTCATCCACCTCTCACCTCAGGTCTGACAGGAGCAAGGTCCTGGGGAGTGCCTGGGGAACCAGCAAGGTCCAGGACACTATTCCTTCTGTTCATGCTGGGAAATGGCACCCTGAACTGAGAGACTACAGAATTCACTGTATGTTAATTCTAGTAACAAAATGCAAAATAAAACTGCAACGGGATGCCAAAAGCCTTCCTGTTCAAGCAAAGCTCTTCTACCCATCTTGAGATCCAAGTGCTCAGTTTTTCTCCACCTTGAGGGAAATACATCTTCGACTGTAGATACAAACACTATTATGGATATCTCTCATAAATTTTTTGCCTTCAAAAGGCAAAACTAAAATCCAAACCAGATTGAACTGCAGGAATTACATGTCAAATTCTTATTTGAGCTAGAGGTCATAATTTGTTTGCATATCTATACACATGGAACTGATAACTATCTTGTACAATCACATGATATTCATTTCGAAAAAAGCGCTTTTTCATGATTTTGCATCTGAATGGGTTACTGTCTGTGAACATATTCATCTGCACAGGAAGTTTTGGGACACACAGAGTTATGCATAAAGCTGAGCATAAAGAGGTGATGTGGTTCTTCTTCTTTGCAACACCTATTTGTATTTCTTGTGGTAAACAACGTGAGTATAACTCAGCATATTTCCTGAAGAAAGTGCTGACCTACACCTCTCACAGTAATTCCCTTTTTTTTTTAAATCTGAACAATATTTGCACTGATTTAAACTATTAAAAGAATCCCATTTTATCAATACAAATAACATAAAGCAGTGGTTTATGGTTTACCCTTGTATAAAGACACTCATGTTTGCTTTTTCTCTTAAAAGTACAGAATATGAAACTAATTTTTAAATAATATTTCTTTGTCAGCCTTTCATGCCATCTCGTATCTTTTGTCAGTAAAAAAAAACTGCAGTAAAATTAGACACCTCAAAAGACAGGACAGGTTTTATGGCATATAGCAACAGACCCTTGTGTCTGTTAAAAATAAGTAAAAGTATAACCTACTTCATCATGGTTTTTCCCAGGTTGTGAAATTATGCATTTCTTTTCAATTCAGCAAAAAAATTTAGAACATTTCAGCTCCATATATTTCAAGATCAGCAGTTATTCTTTTCACAATGTGATGGATGTTACACTGGATTAGAGAACCCAACTACATCTGCTCTCCTGCTTCCTTGATATTACATTCATTGTATTCCACAGCATGAACTCACAGTCAAGACTCTGAATATTGTTCCATGATAAACATCACAGATGAAGAAATGGTCCAGTGCCAATGCTATTTTTGTGGTGCTGGCACATCTCCTGAGTAAGGAGTTTGGTAGTAAACACTATTTCAGTTGCAAAAAGTTCTCAGGCATCACTGTAGCATTCAGTCAGAAATTTTTACATGTATTTTAATATTCTTCTTTTTTTTTTCCTTCAACAACTCTTTCCACAAATCAATATTACTCTTTCCTTCCTCGAACATTTCTAGAAGCAGGGGTTGATTCTGTCAATACTTACACCAATAAGCAAGTTCAGTTACTGCCCTGTTTTATTCAGTATACTATGTGTACAGTGAAGTGCTGGCAAGACTCGTAGCCTTGATATATCAACTCAGCTCTTCCCTGAAATACAACCATCTCTGGGGTAAAGCGTGATAAATATTCAACAGCACAGGGAAACACTATGATGCAGATTTAAGACTCAATCTGGCAAATACTTACACAAGAGTGTATTTTCTTCACACTGCGAAAGAAAAATACTTACGTACATAAACATATTCATAGGCACAGGATTGCAAACTACAGGACCCAAGAGAGGAAGGAGAATGGAGGAGGAGTAGAAAGGCTTTTCCCTGTACCCCAGGGGGCTTCAGCGTGTGTTGAATCTCTTGCCAAAACATAGAGAGGTTGTAAGTTGATCAAGGTGGCAGCAGCTGGAACCAAAACCATTCAGGAATGCTCAGTACCAGGAACAGGGACATCAACCCAGCACTGCCAGTGCCCAGTGAATCCAGGAATCTGACTGAGTACTGTTGGCAGCAAACCAGGCTGTTGAAAAATCTGTGCATGAAGATGGAAGGTAACAGGCAGGAGTAGAAGCCTTTTTCTGACATAAGTTGCAGGATTTATCACAATCACATACCCCTTTTAGGTTTTACCTCTCTCCTAAAAGTTGGTAAAATTTTTTAAATAATCCAAAGCCTCTCTCACACATTTTCACAAATTAGGTTAATATTCCATGTGTGTAATGGCTGGTCTTTGGACATCTGAACAAGTGTATTTCCCATTTTCCCCACAGGAAACTGTAATTTCTTCTCTGATCTTCTTTCATTTCAGCACCATAAAAAGAAGGCAGTCAAAACACCTCCCTGGCACTGCTTCCCAGAGAAATGTTTTCCTATTTCACTCTTCATAAAGGTCTGCAATAAAGAGATACCTGTAAGCCATTCTTTCTAAAACTGTATTTTCCCTTTCATAACTCATCCAGAGCCAGAATTACGGGAAATGGGTTAATGAATTCCCTTTTTCATTGTCTAGACTTAATTCAGCCTCTTCAGTGCATAGAAATGGAGAATTTTTCATTCTCTCCTGTTTGTGTACATGGCTTAGTGAAGTACAAGACAGTCTCTTCAATCTGCAGAAACTCACTGACACAAAAAGATAGATGTACAATATTTGGTGATCATATATTAGATAGGCATTGCAGACCTTGCACAGGCAGTTATTCAGCAATAACAGACTGAAGTCATCTGACCCAGTCTGAGAAGGCTGCTTATGTTTTATACTTAAGAGCAGTGATGCCCTTTACTGCACCACTAACACCAAGTTTTTCTAAAATTATAATGGTTCGGCTGCAATATTTACTCTCTGGAGGAGTGTTTTTTATTTGGTTGGTTGGGGTTTTTTTCTCTGGCTTTGTTTACTTGCTTTTTTAATGTGGAAAGTTGGGGTTCCCACTTCTGTCTTGTTTGAGACTGGATTTTGTCCATTAAGGGGCAATTATTTGACATAAGTGAAGCTCTCAAGAAAGTAGATGTCAATTTGATTTGTCTTTTTAACGCGCACCAATTGAGGAACCGTCATTTTTCTGCAGATGAAAGTCCCTTGCCCCCCTGGAAAACTGAGACAACTGATATTTCCAAAGCTGCATGCAAGACTTAGGCATACCATTTCCATTCTGTTCTTGATGTACTTGAAGCTACAGACGTGAACAGGTGAAAACCTACAGCAAACTGCAGCACAGCATGTGCTTAGCTATGAGCAGCCCTTGTACTGAAACATATTTATTTGTAAGAGTTTGTAAGACAAAGCGAGCCCTGATTCATTCTGCTATAAATACCTTGCTACCAGCATGCCGTCAAATTATTTTGGGGCTATGTCATGCACTTAGACCTTGAGAAATGCAAGGCTACTACTAATAAACGTTATTTCTGTTCCTAGGAAGAGAAATGCATAGATACTTGCTGTACTTCATGTATAGTTATACTCAAGCTATCATCATATTTTGGTTGGAATCCAAAAGGAAACTTCTACACCTATCCTATCCTTTTGTGATTTTTTTTTTCCATTTCTTATGTCTAAAGTTCTTCTGCTGACCACCAACACCTTAATAATTCCACTAATCATTTATATTGCCAGAGAAGGTTTCTAGGACGGCTCCCACCCCCATCTTTTTGGTTGTGTAAAGAAAAGGAAACCGTGAAATTGCAAGAGAGCCAAGACTTTGAAAAGGGCAAGTGAAGGAGGAGACCTCAAAAGCTTATACAAACTTTCCATTCCCAATCTAATATATCTGGACGAGCCCAAATTGAACAAAACCTCTGAACATTTAGACACTAAAGCGTTTAGTACACTATAGGTGTTTTTAATATATTTTCAAGCACTTTGAACAATATTAGCCACATCTACCATATTAAAAATGAATGTTCACTTCAGTTTTGTTTTTATAATAGTAAAAAATTGAGTTGATGATCATTTCCCCTATAATTACCTAAATGTGTTTCTTCAGCCAACAGTCTGCAGATATATTATAACCACCTATCATTAGAGTGACAATACTTACATTATGCAGTAAAATAATGGGGATATAGGAAAACCTTGCTCCTTGAAACTGGCTCAATAACTCAGATCTCTTGGAGTTTAGCTTACCTTTATCTTTGTGCATAACTGCCTAAGGTATTTGGGCCATTTATTTGGGAGTCCCTTTAGAAAAGAATGAATATTAAAAACTAATTTTACCTCCTTAGGATATAAATATTCACTTTTTGGAGTAAAAAACATGAAAGACAAGCCCCAATTTGCCTAAGATATACGTTGCATTAAGATATTGCACAACCCATTTAATAAAAGGAATATCATCTGCTTCTAATAAGTTTTGACAATGAAGAGACTTGGTTAGATAGAAAAAGTCCCTTATCAACAAATTTTCAAGTGAATGGAAGTTCAGACTTTTTTTCCAGTCAATACAGTGGTTTCATGGGATTAAACTAAATGCAAACTCTCCAGAAGTCACAAACTATTGCAAGGTAGCCCATATTATTCAATGTATAAAGATCTCTCAGTACACTGAGTAAAACCTAATATTCCTGAGCTGTTAAATTTCAGGACAGCCTCATGGGTCAGGGGGTAGCTTCTGCTGGGGTGCTTAAAACACTGTTCAGACACCCACACACCAAAGGAGTGTGAAAACTGTCTCGTGGCCTGTCACTCCCATCAAAGACTTCAAAAGTGCTATGGTAACCCCTGCAACTTCTTTAGACTTCCTGCTCAGAAAAAAAGTTTGGGGAGAGACATTATGCACAGGTACCAAAAAAAAAACCCAAACAAAAAGAAACCCTTCTGGTATCCACACACATGGAAAGATACAAGTCACTGAATAAATTGCTACGGTGAAACCTAAGGAAAAAATACCACAGATCATGTAAAGACTTCCGTCTCTAAATGCAAATTCTAGACAACAGTGGTTGGTGCAGCAATTATCCCGTGTGCACTCCATGCTCGTTCCTACATTCTCAAAAATTCACTGTGTGGTTGTGACCCCATTGAATGCTGCTGGTAAGGATATCAGTGCACCACCCCTGCTGCTCATGGTGATACATGGAGAGCAGCAAGACTGCAATTAAAGTGTATCTTATTTTATCCAAGGTTTGTAGGACAGGGCATAGCAGGCTACCTTATATGTGTGCCAGGAGGACCTTACTGGTTTGATATATTAACATGTGTCTTTATGTAAAGTGTTTCTTGTTTTTAAAAGAAGAGTGGCAAACAGCAAGGTGGATCTTAGGCATTTATGTCTCAAACTAGCAATAGGTTTTATCTCTCTGTTTTCTGGGTAAATAATTTTCCTCACACTAGGAAGGAATGGCATCATCTGCCAGGAGCACAATTCTGAGGAACAGGGCTACACTTATACTTTTTTTTTTTTTAATTTGTTTTACAATCCTTTATTTTTCAGGTATTGCATTTATATATTGGAGATTGCACCCGCAGGGTGAATCTTCATATGCTTCCAACTCACCCCGGGAACCTTCACCTCCTTCTACTGTTCCATATAAGAATTTAAATAACATCCATTGCTTTCACCTGGTACACTTTTGTTAGCTGAAGAAGCAGAAAATATTGAACTTATGTAGGTCAAACTCCTACTCTTCAGATAAAGACTGGTCATATGGCATATACAGAAGAGTTTCTGTCCTGGTTTTGGCTGGGATAGTTAATTTTTTTCCTAAGAGATGGTGCAGTGCTGTGTTTTGGATTTAGGAGGAGAATGTTGCTGACACACTGATGTTTTCATTACAGCTGAGCACTGCTTACACAGAGCCAAGGCCTTTTCTGCTTCTCACCCCACCAGTGAGGAGTCTGAGGGGCACAAGGATTTGGGAGGGGACACAGCCAGGACAGCTGACCCCCACTGACCACAGGGATATTCCAGACCTCATGGTGTCGTGCTCAGCATTTAAACTAGAGGAAAAACTGGCTGGGGCAGCTGCTCAGGAACTGGCTGGGCATCAGTCAGTGGGTGGTGAGCAATGACATTTTTCATCACTTGTTTTGTGCATTCCAATTATGATGTCATTATCATTATTATTACTGTTGTTGTTATTATTGCTTTCCCTTGTTTTTTGTCCTATTAAACCTATTAAATCTTTATCTCAGCAGAAAAATTTTACTTTATTTTTCCCCCCGATTCTCTCCCCCATACCACTGCACTGGGGGGAGTGGGTGAGTGGCTGTGTGGTGTTTAGCTGCGTGATGTTAAACCATTACAGTACCACAGCTTCTCATTTCACATGACTGTATCCTTTATGTGGCTGGAAATTTTGTCAGAGTGACATTTTAGGACTGCTTCCATGTGTAGCTCACATCTGCAGGTATTCTGAATCCTTCTACTCTGTTCACTTATGAAAATTCTATCAAAAAATAATAAAAACCATAAATAAAAATTGTAATTACATCTCTAAGGAGCAAGTTGAGATGCCACATAAAATCTCAGCATTAAAATTTAACCTCTTGCCTGGACTTCAGTCACTTTCTGCCTATGTTACCTGACACATGCAAAATTAAGAAGCATATAATTGTAGTGTAATTGGATTTCTTAGGAGGGAGAGTTTACACTTTACCTATTCATTTCCAAGAATGAATCTCAAGACCTTTCACACACACAAGAGGGTAATATGAAGCAATACTGAAGGAAAACACCCTCTGCATGTGCCTCCTTCTGAGGGAGGAAGGGAGACAAACTTGCCACCGGTGATTGTTTTCCAGTGATAGGGAATTGTCTTAGACACAGACAGTGACAGAAGCACAGTAATCCCAAAACCAGCTGCTGCAGCAACTCTTTGACCTCATAAGGCAATGACCCAGCCCCAGAACTACACTCCTTCTGCCTCAGGATGTAACAAGAAGAAGCACTAAATCCACATATCTTACAGAAAATGTCCTGAAAAGTCTTCAAACAGATAAAAAATTTAAAAACATAGAAGTCCAAGTTTATCATTCTATTATTCATCTCATATTCACTATTATGGCTTTCTATACAGCAGCCTAGACTTCCAGAAATAATTAACTGTGAATCTCCATTCTGGAACTCGATATGGTAGCTCAGATTTAGCTGATCCTATGTAAAATCTATGGGATTGATGAGTACTTGCATCATTCCATTCCCCTCTTTCCCCCCTCATCATTTATTCTCAAAAATTAATTTACACATTAAAAAGCCTTTTTTCCTTGTGCCTTTACCATTCCTGTGTCATGGTATAATAGCCTATTTCTTGTGCTGCAATTGATTACATTATACAGAGTAAGGAGAGAAAGTTGAAAGTTTCTGATAATGGGAATACTTGTCTAAAAACATGCTCATAGAAAGTCCATCATCTAAACACTAGATATTCTCATTTTCTAGCAAAAGCTGGATTCATTCTTATATTATAGTGAGAGGAAAGAATATAATGTGAAGGGGACCTGTAGTCTAATTAAATTAATATATCATAAGTTTATGGTTTTGACAGGTAAGAGGTAGCTGTCATTCTTTTCAGCACTTTGTGAATTAAGCTGCTGTCCTTCACTATACCAAAAGATTATTATTTCTCTGCTTTTTGTGAGTGTAGTGAGCTAGAACAGCAGAGATAATAGGTTATTATAGCAAAATTTGGCTTTGACATTTATATGATAAATTTGAAGTCAATTAGAGGGAAAATACTCCATTAGACAAAGTGAGTGTACCAGTTACTGCACTGAAGAGTTATTGCTAATGCTAGAGTTTAAATTTTCAGAGTGGTGGTCCCAGCATTGCAGAATTAGATTGTATAAGTGATGTCAATAACAGGCATGTAAATGTTTTTGTTCCTAGCCATTTACAGGCTGAGGATGGAGGGACTTATTTTTTATTAGGAATCTACTTCCACCTTGATCTTAAAAATACACTCTAGAATTACCAGGAAAGGGATGTTATGAGACACCTACCTTCCTCCATGAGTTCTAACAAAAGAAAAGAAATAGCCCTTTTGAGTAAAACTCATGCATATTTTCATGGAAATGAAGTACATGTATAAGAAATCATTACGAGAAAGGAGAAATGAAGTTTTTCACAGCAGGGGAAGTTTTTTTTCGTGATGAAAGAATTCAAAAAATGTATAGCTTAATATGAACATAGAGTTACAAGGGAAAATTAGAAAAATATTTAATCAAATTTAGGTATAGAGGTGGCAAAAAGGGAAGGGTTTCTGTCTTAGATATTGGACTATAAAATAGCCTTGTGAAGGAACTACATAAAATTCAATTTACAGCAGTTCAAAACCAGATGGAGAGAGATGCTGGAAGATAAATATTAGAGAAAATTATGCTAAACTAGATCAAAAGGACAAGTTAGTAGAGATTTGATTAAAAACTTGCCAATCATGCTTTTAAACAACCAGAATTTTTTTAAAGCCTTAAGACAAACACAACAGCTGGAAAAACAGAGTATATACTGAAACCACTACTTGCTCTGTGCTATTTTTCTATTTGTTTCCTTTTGCTCACATCTCTCCTGCCTTAGCTCCTCTCAAACCTGCCCTCCCCACCTGTGGAGGGCCAAGCCCTGTGGGCTGCACCTCTGACTGGGCACATCAAAGGGTGATGAAAGAGGCACCGCTCAGCTGGGGAGCCAGATCAGTGCTGGACACTGCGACTGATCCAAAAGCATTCCACACTCCTCCTATGAACACAAAAGGCAGGTCTGGGGTTTTTCAGCAGCACCCAGCAAATGTTTCAGTGCAAAGCACGACAGGAGCTCTGTGCTCACCACCCTGAAATCCTGCAGGTTCAGCCCCAATTCAGCTGCAGAGCAAAAGCTGAAAGAGGAACCAGTGCCTGCCCTTCGCAGTGCCAGGGCAGAGCACAGCTATGGGAAATGAGGAACACCTGGGGCCTGAGAAGTATTTTAAATTTCATTGTCATCAGGCCAGCCTGACAAAGCTGGCCTTTCAATACAAAGGGGACCCAAATCTCAAATATGGTCATTATCTCCACTGAGTTGGATGGAATTAGTGACTTGGTGAGGCAGTGGCACTGATTGTCCAGAGAAGTTGTGGATGCATTATCCTTGGAAGTGCTTAAAGCCAGGCTGGATAGGGCCCTGAGCAACCTGATCTGGTGAAAGATGTCCCTGCCCATGGCAGGGGGGGCAGAACGAGATGAACTTTAAGGTCCCTTCCAGCACAAACCATTCTATGGTTCTATGATTCTGTGAATTTGGACGTTCACATGCCAAAAAAGAGAGTTCATTCTGTGCCAAAATAAGAGTTAAGGCTTAAATTGAGGTTAACTCAAGACCCTTTGCTTCAATCATTTTGGTTATGGTGTAGTAACCCAAAAAAATTTGGTGCACATGCAGAGCTGGATCTGTAACACTGTGCTGAGCTCTCTAAAGGAGTCTGCTCTGTTTCCCCCACTCCATAGGAGAAACGAACAGCCACAGGTTTACTCTGGAGTGTTAGTGCACAGCTAAACAAAATGTTCCTCAAGCAGCAGAACCCATAAACCTGGTTCCCTACAGATTTGAGTCCTTTCTTCTCTGACCCCACACTCTCTGTTAGCAGCACCGCTGTTCCCTCTTCCTTTCCCTTCACTTTTCCTCTGAGCCCAGGGCTGAACTCTGCAGCTGAGCAGAAATCCCTGCAGAAACCAGACTGGAGGTAAACCCACTTCCCAGCAAACACCTTCCACAGGACAAGCATTTGGTGCCAGAGCTCAGCCTGCCTTTTCCTCAGGGGCTAATGTGGGTCTCTCTCCTTCACAAATCCATGCCAATTTTTACAATAAGCTAGCAGGAACATAATTTACTTTCTATTTCAAAAGTTGCCAGCTGGTAACTGGAGAGGAAAAAGACCCAACAATCACATATCTATTGTTTCTTTCAGAAACTAGCTTAAAAATAAATTTGAGACACTATTTTTCACTAATGTAGCTAAAGCCAAATAGCAGATGTATATTATGGGAGCACAAATATGTGCTGAAGATAAGGTTGCTTTGTTGCTTCCATTATGAACTCTGTTTCTTGAGCTGTCATCACTTCTTCAGTGAAATTTTGCTGCCTATTGAGATTTCTGCAGTTGGAAATAAGGGAAGCAATAGTCCTTGCACGACTTACCACAGGGGAAGGGATGAGACAGCAGCCTAAATAATTTCTGGCTGGCCTGCTAATTTCTTCTTCACTTATCCCACTTATAGGACCCCATCTCACCCTTGCAGCTCTTGTAACCCAAACAGCAGCTTTGACTTCACTGACATTTCTTCTCTGTTTTCAAAAGCCAACTGTACACGCTTTCAGATACAAAATATTACCAGTTATTTAGCTGTGCATGCAAACCCCACTACTTCCAAAATGCTCTCTCGCAAATCCAGCTGTTTATTCCTCCTCGATCAAGGTTCTACTCAATTCAGTGTATTTATAATTTCTCTTCTGTAAGCATTACTTCCTGCTCCCATTCCACCAAGCACAACCAGACGTGCACAGAGCTCCCTCCATACCCTGCCAGTCTTGTCAAACAATTCACACATCACTGAGAAAAAGTCATCCTTTCCCACACCTCAGCAATCCTTATCTCTCTGCCAGGGACACAAATGCAAGAGAACAAAATCACTAATATCATCCTGCAGTTTCCTTATGCATCACCAATGGCTGTGTGGAAGAGGTGGAAACTTCCAAGGAGCTGCTCTGAAATGATTGTGCCGTGTTACCTGATATGGCAGCTGGTATATTATTAAGAGACATTTTTCCTGCCTAGCCCCTTCCATAGTTCTCTGCAGTCATTAAGGCATTAGTGCAAAGCATGCACGTATGCACACGGAGCTGCACTTCTATGTCAGGGTTATGTTTAATGAATGTAGCACTGGGATTCAGCCTATCCAAATACCTTGTTCTGAGGATGCCAGTCTGAGCTTCAGCCTCTTGTTCTTAACATTATACAAGGGACTGCTTGTAGAAATAGAATGAAGATTGCCTCTTAATGTGACTTATTTTCCTTTCCTGTACGACGTTGCCATTTGAGAATGCCAATGTGGTTCCCTCCTTCACTTCCCTCCACTAAACCCATAATATGGCAACTAAAATTTCACCAGGTTAAAATGCTTTTAATGCACTGGGCTTTATTTGCCTTTTTGTTCTTTGTTTTAAAAGCTTAATGTTTCCCCATGAAATTCATCCTGTGAGCAGGAAGATGCTCAAAGGAGAGGCAGAGTTTTAAAACCTCCAAGGCTGGAGTTTTATTTATGCTAAATATTGCTGACTCCATTTGGTCTTTTAGCCAAGGATGATCCAGCTCAGTTCACTACTTCTAGGACTCCTGCCAAAGCAGAACTTGCTTTTGTTTAACACGGTTAGTGTATTTTTATTATCACATTGGTGCTGTATCCTTAGCCCTACTGGGGAACTTTATTTCAATTCCAGTTTATTATTTCCTATGATCTGCTTAAGTGGAAACCAGTTATTTTTTGCTTAATCATATAGGGCAGCAAAGTGAAAGAACAATTTGCTCTTTCATTGCTCCACAGTTCTTCCTACAGCAGGTGAGGAACTAGTTTCAGGTTCAAAAGAACTGCACATTTGACAATTTTTTGACAAGGGGCTTGGTTTACCAGTGAAAGGATTTTTTTGCTACAAGCCCACGTGTCCAGCTGACACAAACACTTAAGCCCCAATTGTCTTTGCAGTAAACCAAGAACAACAAAAGTAAAGGCAGCAGATAACACAGCAAGTGACACCTGAATCAAGGTGTATTTTCATCACGTTAAAGTGAGGATAAACTTATCTCAGTCCAAATGAACAAAGTTAAAATTTAACCAATTTTTTAAAAGCACATAAGTCTTACAGGCAGCATCACCTCAATTTCTCTTTTCCTTCCCCAAATATCAATTCTAAACAGCATATGCCAGATAGGTACATTGAATGAGAGACACAATTACCTTCTATTCAGAGCTACTCCCTGTGTGCAAGCACCCTAGACATCTTTGGACTAAAATTATAAACCAGCATTGATGAAACAATGTACTTTAGCTTTTATGTTCACACTCAAGGATGGACCAAAATAAGCTCTAATGGTCAGATTTCAAAAGAAGCTGGTGTGAGAGCTCCAACTGGGAACAATGACAGCAACTAAGCATGCAGCTCTTTCAGAAAGGCAGCCTGATGATATCCAGAATTGTGTGTCATTCAGAACATTTTCTTCTTTTGCTTTCTTTAAAGCTACATAAGCCTGTGTTTACTGCTGCTTTACAGCTTCCTCTACCAACAGCCATGTAGTCATTAGATGAATTATCCAAGCGTAGCAATTACTATAGAACAGATACTCCTAAAAGGCAAAAAAAAAAGAAAATAAAACCCCCTCATTACAACAAATAAGGTAATAGACTTTCTTTGTATATCTGATATTTTTCTTAATAATGCTCAAACAATAAATGCGTATTTACAATACCCCTATTTCTTTAAAAGAAGTAAAGGAAACTTTTAAAAAAACTTATAGAAATTTATTTCTCTCATGGTTAATATGTAGTATTGTGCTGGTTTAAAAGTTAACCAGCAGGGGAAACCAACCCAACTCAAAAGAGAGATTACAAATCAGAATAACAATTTAATAAAATAATACAATAAGTATGACCACACGGACAAGCAACTGGCCCTAACCCACAAAGCCCAAAAGTACAACCCAGCACCCCGGGGTACAAACAAAGCGGTGCTCCCTGGGCCCTCCCTTGAGTCCAAAGCAAAGGGAGAGGGGAAAAACCTCCTGGTGGGAGAGCTGCTGCAGTCTGGCCAACAATGGTGATTGCAGTCCAGTTGAGGGTGGTAGTCTCAGTCTGGTTGAGAGCGGTGAGCTCAGTCTGGTTGAGAGTGGTGAGCTGCAGTCTTCCTCTGGATCCCACGAGTGGTAAAAAGGTTCCGAAACTCCAGGTTTATATACTCTCCAGTTCAGGCAGGAATGTTCAGTCCTCCCCTCAGAGCGGGGAATTCCATAAAAGGGTGTTTAGTCCTTCCCTCAGAGCGGGGAATTCCATAAAAGGGTATGAGAATGCTCATTCCGTAAAAGGGTATAAGGGTGCTCAGGAACATCCCCCCCCACCTCGTAGGCCTCTACTGACAACAGTTTCTGGGAAAATGGCATGGAAGGCTATAGAATACACAGTTTTGGGCGACACCCATCCAGAGATGAATTGGTCCCAGCTGTTTGAACTAGGACAAGTATGGAAGAAGTCAAAATAACACAGATTATTCAGATTACAAATAAAATATGGAGGATAAAAATTCTTAGAATGTTCGAGGGATTTAGGATTTTATGGCCCCATTTTTAATGCACCTTCAGCTGGATGATTCCAACAGGAATGATGAGCTACAGGAACCTACATTCTGCTATTCCTCCGTGAGAATTGGACCTTTACCGTTATTTTTTTTACAATTAAAATATTCATGCCAAGTCCAGTTCTCAGTCATCACTGCTGATGAAAAACCTGTGCTTAATTTGCTTTGAAGATGACAATGACAACAGTACTTCGATCTATTCTGGAACACTTACCAACAAAAACAAGCACCTCCACAGTCATTTCCATCCCCTGTACCTCCTTTTAGTTGTTTTTGGGAAATGTCCCCACTTGCTGTTCCTGAAATGTTTTCCTCAAAACAAGGGATGTTTAACATCAGAGGACTTTGTGTTTTTTCCCTGTTCTACGTGATCTATGTAGAGCAGCAATCACCAAAAGCAAAGAAATTAAAACACCCCCCTTCCTTTTTATTTCTTTTTCTATCTGTTCCCAATGGGTGCAATATTTTAGACCATAAATCGGTGATATTAGCTGTTAAATCTTGCTAAAACTATTTCTGTAGCGTGTAATCCACAGACAGTATTTTTACAATTTATGTCCTTGTATAATGAAAATACTCTTTGAAGCTCATTGCGATTTACCCCAAAAGATTACCAGGATCTGGCTACAAGTGGCTTCCTACCATATTGCGGAATTTTGCTTAATTTTCACTTTTTCCAAACGGACTTAGAAAAGTCACTTAAACAAGAAATTTCATTGTCTAATGGACCGTGACTGTTCATGACAGGATTTCACTTTAAACTCAGTTCATTACGGTGCTATTAGGGAAGATACGACTTGTCTTACTGCATCTTATCATTTATCACGATTTTTACTTCAATTGTTAGCTTGCATTTTCAAAGTAAGATATTCACTTATCACCAAATTAAATGCAAAGCAGAAGTCAAAGGGGGAGACCCGCTCCCGGGTAACGGGGTGGTCACCCCGCACAGGCTGCCACTTGAGGGAGCGCAAAGGCTCCCAGCGTGCTAAGGGGCAAGGGACACGGGCTGTGACGCACGCCGACTATGGGGGGTCACTGGCCAGGGGCGACCAGCAGGCATCAAAGGTGCCAAGGGAAAAAGCCCTGCCCTGCTTCCCTACAGAACTTACCATGGCGACGCAACGGCGCAGTCCCAGCCGCTGCGGGGAGCCGGGCCCTCTGGGCAAGGGCAGCTGGGCGTGCGAGGCAGCGGCCAAAGAGGCTGCCGCCCTGCTTACAGGGGGCTCCGGCCGCTGCCTGGACCACAAAGCGCCTGGGACACCAGGGCACTGGCCCCGACTTACAGGGGGGCCCTGGGCCCAAAGGCCTACGGAGGCTCCTTTTCTCCGCTTCGGGGGGCACCTGACCCGCTCCCCGCTAACGGGGCGGTCGCCCCGCACAGGCTGCCAGCTGAGGGAGCGCAAAGGCTCCCAGACCCGGACCCTGCTTACAGGCGGGTCCACACCCAGGGAGCCACGGAGCTCGGCCTTCCCCCGCAGCATCAAGTGCCTGACTCAAGGGTCAGGCACTGGGGCTCGTGGCCTAAGGCCCTGAGCTGGGCCCCGAGGGCAGGGAGGGCACACGCCCAGCCCCACGCCTGTGAGAGGCCGGGGGACCCCGCGGGACACCCGCCTGATTACAGGGGGTCCCTCCAACCGCCCGCCGGGCAGGGGGGACGCGCAAAGCCCCACTTAGGGGGCCGCCCCCCCCGAGGCCCGGCACTCCCAACAACGGCCTCGCGGCCTAAGGCCGGCAGGGACAGGGCCCCAGCCCCGAGGACGGGGGGGGCCCCACGCTGGCACATCGCCAGCAGGACGGGCAGCCCCGCGGCGCGGGTCGCGATGCCCGCGCCGCCACTAACGGGCTTCGCTCCGTCCTGGGGAACAAGGGGCAAGCCCGAGGCTCTCCTCTCCCGCTCGGCGGCGGGGCTGGCTCCCCACGGGTTGGCGCACAGAGCCCCTCTTTCCCTCCTGGGAAGTCTAAGCTACGCTGCCTACACTTCTACGGGGGCTACGGGAGGGACCACACTCGCTCTCACACACAAGACAAGACGAGGACACAAAGGGGGAACGTCCCAGAAGAGGGAGCAAGCTCTGTGCGTCGAGCCGTGGGGAGCCGGCCCTGCCGCCGAGCAGGGGAGGAGAGCCTCAGGCTTGCCCCCGGGCTGCGCACGGGCCAGAAGGGCCTCAGCGTGCTGAGGGGCAAGGGACACGGGCTGTGACGCACCCCGACTACGGGAGGTCACTCTGGCCAGGGGCGGCCAGCAGGCACCAAAGGTGCCAAGGGAAAAAGCCCTGCCCTGCTTCCCTGCTTACAGGGCGGGCGGGCGGGCCGGGGGGCGGGAGAGCTCCGTTTCCCCCCTCGGGCGCGGAGGCGGGCACTCTCGCCCTCCTTACAGGGCGGTTGCCCCTCTCTCCGGGCAGCCGCAGGAGCGCGATGGCAAAAGGCCAACGCCAAGAGAAGCAAAGGACCCAGCCCTGCTTACAGGGAGGTCCGCCCAGCGCCAAGCCGGACGGCGCAGCCGGAAGCTGCCCGCCGGACTCTTAGCGATCCCTGCCCCGGGGATGCCAGGGAGGGGCCGTTGCCCAGAGGGCCTTTCTCCCGCCCCCTCTTGACCGCGAAGCCGACGCTCTTCTTCCTCGCTCTTGCCTCGCCGTCCCGCTCCGCGGCTCTGCTTTCTTCTGGGAGGGCTCCTGCCGAGGCAGGAGGGCGCAGCTCGGACTCAGAAGCTCCGAGTCCTCGCACCGAAGGAAAGCAGGACCCAGAGGCAGCTGCCCCAGCCACCACCCGCCCGCCCACTCGCAGGACCCCCACACCTCCACACCACCCCCCAACTTCAGCTGGGCTCACCGCGGCGTCTTCCCGCGCCGGCGCTGCCGTCCCGCGCGACGCCTCTTCCGTTCTCTTCTCCGACGGCTTCTGCCAGGGCGGGAGGAGGCAGGTGGGCCCGAGAAACGCCAGCTCCTCCGTACCAAGGCAACCCGGACCCCCCACCCCCGGAGGCACATCTCCAAGCCCCTGCCCGCCCGCCCACCCACCCACGGGCCCCCCCACTCCCACAAAACTCTCCAAGCTTCACTTGGACTCACCACGGCGACGCAACGGCGCAGTCCCGGCCGCTGCGGGGAGCCGGGCCCTCTGGGCAAGGGCAGCTGGGCGTGCGAGGCAGCGGCCAAAGAGGCTGCCGCCCTGCTTACAGGGGGCTCCGGCCGCTGCCTGGACCACAAAGCGCCTGGGACACCAGGGCACTGGCCCCGACTTACAGGGGGGCCCTGGGCCCAAAGGCCTACGGAGGCTCCTTTTCTCCGCTTCGGGGGGCACCTGACCCGCTCCCCGCTAACGGGGCGGTCGCCCCGCACAGGCTGCCAGCTGAGGGAGCGCAAAGGCTCCCAGACCCGGACCCTGCTTACAGGCGGGTCCACACCCAGGGAGCCACGGAGCTCGGCCTTCCCCCGCAGCATCAAGTGCCTGACTCAAGGGTCAGGCACTGGGGCTCGTGGCCTAAGGCCCTGAGCTGGGCCCCGAGGGCAGGGAGGGCACACGCCCAGCCCCACGCCTGTGAGAGGCCGGGGGACCCCGCGGGACACCCGCCTGATTACAGGGGGTCCCTCCAACCGCCCGCCGGGCAGGGGGGACGCGCAAAGCCCCACTTAGGGGGCCGCCCCCCCCGAGGCCCGGCACTCCCAACAACGGCCTCGCGGCCTAAGGCCGGCAGGGACAGGGCCCCAGCCCCGAGGACGGGGGGGGCCCCACGCTGGCACATCGCCAGCAGGACGGGCAGCCCCGCGGCGCGGGTCGCGATGCCCGCGCCGCCACTAACGGGCTTCGCTCCGTCCTGGGGAACAAGGGGCAAGCCCGAGGCTCTCCTCTCCCGCTCGGCGGCGGGGCTGGCTCCCCACGGGTTGGCGCACAGAGCCCCTCTTTCCCTCCTGGGAAGTCTAAGCTACGCTGCCTACACTTCTACGGGGGCTACGGGAGGGACCACACTCGCTCTCACACACAAGACAAGACGAGGACACAAAGGGGGAACGTCCCAGAAGAGGGAGCAAGCTCTGTGCGTCGAGCCGTGGGGAGCCGGCCCTGCCGCCGAGCAGGGGAGGAGAGCCTCAGGCTTGCCCCCGGGCTGCGCACGGGCCAGAAGGGCCTCAGCGTGCTGAGGGGCAAGGGACACGGGCTGTGACGCACCCCGACTACGGGAGGTCACTCTGGCCAGGGGCGGCCAGCAGGCACCAAAGGTGCCAAGGGAAAAAGCCCTGCCCTGCTTCCCTGCTTACAGGGCGGGCGGGCGGGCCGGGGGGCGGGAGAGCTCCGTTTCCCCCCTCGGGCGCGGAGGCGGGCACTCTCGCCCTCCTTACAGGGCGGTTGCCCCTCTCTCCGGGCAGCCGCAGGAGCGCGATGGCAAAAGGCCAACGCCAAGAGAAGCAAAGGACCCAGCCCTGCTTACAGGGAGGTCCGCCCAGCGCCAAGCCGGACGGCGCAGCCGGAAGCTGCCCGCCGGACTCTTAGCGATCCCTGCCCCGGGGATGCCAGGGAGGGGCCGTTGCCCAGAGGGCCTTTCTCCCGCCCCCTCTTGACCGCGAAGCCGACGCTCTTCTTCCTCGCTCTTGCCTCGCCGTCCCGCTCCGCGGCTCTGCTTTCTTCTGGGAGGGCTCCTGCCGAGGCAGGAGGGCGCAGCTCGGACTCAGAAGCTCCGAGTCCTCGCACCGAAGGAAAGCAGGACCCAGAGGCAGCTGCCCCAGCCACCACCCGCCCGCCCACTCGCAGGACCCCCACACCTCCACACCACCCCCCAACTTCAGCTGGGCTCACCGCGGCGTCTTCCCGCGCCGGCGCTGCCGTCCCGCGCGACGCCTCTTCCGTTCTCTTCTCCGACGGCTTCTGCCAGGGCGGGAGGAGGCAGGTGGGCCCGAGAAACGCCAGCTCCTCCGTACCAAGGCAACCCGGACCCCCCACCCCCGGAGGCACATCTCCAAGCCCCTGCCCGCCCGCCCACCCACCCACGGGCCCCCCCACTCCCACAAAACTCTCCAAGCTTCACTTGGACTCACCACGGCGACGCAACGGCGCAGTCCCGGCCGCTGCGGGGAGCCGGGCCCTCTGGGCAAGGGCAGCTGGGCGTGCGAGGCAGCGGCCAAAGAGGCTGCCGCCCTGCTTACAGGGGGCTCCGGCCGCTGCCTGGACCACAAAGCGCCTGGGACACCAGGGCACTGGCCCCGACTTACAGGGGGGCCCTGGGCCCAAAGGCCTACGGAGGCTCCTTTTCTCCGCTTCGGGGGGCACCTGACCCGCTCCCCGCTAACGGGGCGGTCGCCCCGCACAGGCTGCCAGCTGAGGGAGCGCAAAGGCTCCCAGACCCGGACCCTGCTTACAGGCGGGTCCACACCCAGGGAGCCACGGAGCTCGGCCTTCCCCCGCAGCATCAAGTGCCTGACTCAAGGGTCAGGCACTGGGGCTCGTGGCCTAAGGCCCTGAGCTGGGCCCCGAGGGCAGGGAGGGCACACGCCCAGCCCCACGCCTGTGAGAGGCCGGGGGACCCCGCGGGACACCCGCCTGATTACAGGGGGTCCCTCCAACCGCCCGCCGGGCAGGGGGGACGCGCAAAGCCCCACTTAGGGGGCCGCCCCCCCCGAGGCCCGGCACTCCCAACAACGGCCTCGCGGCCTAAGGCCGGCAGGGACAGGGCCCCAGCCCCGAGGACGGGGGGGGCCCCACGCTGGCACATCGCCAGCAGGACGGGCAGCCCCGCGGCGCGGGTCGCGATGCCCGCGCCGCCACTAACGGGCTTCGCTCCGTCCTGGGGAACAAGGGGCAAGCCCGAGGCTCTCCTCTCCCGCTCGGCGGCGGGGCTGGCTCCCCACGGGTTGGCGCACAGAGCCCCTCTTTCCCTCCTGGGAAGTCTAAGCTACGCTGCCTACACTTCTACGGGGGCTACGGGAGGGACCAGCACTCGCTCTCACACACAAGACAAGACGAGGACACAAAGGGGGAACGTCCCAGAAGAGGGAGCAAGCTCTGTGCGTCGAGCCGTGGGGAGCCGGCCCTGCCGCCGAGCAGGGGAGGAGAGCCTCAGGCTTGCCCCCGGGCTGCGCACGGGCCAGAAGGGCCTCAGCGTGCTGAGGGGCAAGGGACACGGGCTGTGACGCACCCCGACTACGGGAGGTCACTCTGGCCAGGGGCGGCCAGCAGGCACCAAAGGTGCCAAGGGAAAAAGCCCTGCCCTGCTTCCCTGCTTACAGGGCGGGCGGGCGGGCCGGGGGGCGGGAGAGCTCCGTTTCCCCCCTCGGGCGCGGAGGCGGGCACTCTCGCCCTCCTTACAGGGCGGTTGCCCCTCTCTCCGGGCAGCCGCAGGAGCGCGATGGCAAAAGGCCAACGCCAAGAGAAGCAAAGGACCCAGCCCTGCTTACAGGGAGGTCCGCCCAGCGCCAAGCCGGACGGCGCAGCCGGAAGCTGCCCGCCGGACTCTTAGCGATCCCTGCCCCGGGGATGCCAGGGAGGGGCCGTTGCCCAGAGGGCCTTTCTCCCGCCCCCTCTTGACCGCGAAGCCGACGCTCTTCTTCCTCGCTCTTGCCTCGCCGTCCCGCTCCGCGGCTCTGCTTTCTTCTGGGAGGGCTCCTGCCGAGGCAGGAGGGCGCAGCTCGGACTCAGAAGCTCCGAGTCCTCGCACCGAAGGAAAGCAGGACCCAGAGGCAGCTGCCCCAACCACCACCCGCCCGCCCACTCGCAGGACCCCCACACCTCCACACCACCCCCCAACTTCAGCTGGGCTCACCGCGGCGTCTTCCCGCGCCGGCGCTGCCGTCCCGCGCGACGCCTCTTCCGTTCTCTTCTCCGATGGCTTCTGCCAGGGCGGGAGGAGGCAGGTGGGCCCGAGAAACGCCAGCTCCTCCGTACCAAGGCAACCCGGACCCCCCACCCCCGGAGGCACATCTCCAAGCCCCTGCCCGCCCGCCCACCCACCCACGGGCCCCCCCACTCCCACAAAACTCTCCAAGCTTCACTTGGACTCACCACGGCGACGCAACGGCGCAGTCCCGGCCGCTGCGGGGAGCCGGGCCCTCTGGGCAAGGGCAGCTGGGCGTGCGAGGCAGCGGCCAAAGAGGCTGCCGCCCTGCTTACAGGGGGCTCCGGCCGCTGCCTGGACCACAAAGCGCCTGGGACACCAGGGCACTGGCCCCGACTTACAGGGGGGCCCTGGGCCCAAAGGCCTACGGAGGCTCCTTTTCTCCGCTTCGGGGGGCACCTGACCCGCTCCCCGCTAACGGGGCGGTCGCCCCGCACAGGCTGCCAGCTGAGGGAGCGCAAAGGCTCCCAGACCCGGACCCTGCTTACAGGCGGGTCCACACCCAGGGAGCCACGGAGCTCGGCCTTCCCCCGCAGCATCAAGTGCCTGACTCAAGGGTCAGGCACTGGGGCTCGTGGCCTAAGGCCCTGAGCTGGGCCCCGAGGGCAGGGAGGGCACACGCCCAGCCCCACGCCTGTGAGAGGCCGGGGGACCCCGCGGGACACCCGCCTGATTACAGGGGGTCCCTCCAACCGCCCGCCGGGCAGGGGGGACGCGCAAAGCCCCACTTAGGGGGCCGCCCCCCCCGAGGCCCGGCACTCCCAACAACGGCCTCGCGGCCTAAGGCCGGCAGGGACAGGGCCCCAGCCCCGAGGACGGGGGGGGCCCCACGCTGGCACATCGCCAGCAGGACGGGCAGCCCCGCGGCGCGGGTCGCGATGCCCGCGCCGCCACTAACGGGCTTCGCTCCGTCCTGGGGAACAAGGGGCAAGCCCGAGGCTCTCCTCTCCCGCTCGGCGGCGGGGCTGGCTCCCCACGGGTTGGCGCACAGAGCCCCTCTTTCCCTCCTGGGAAGTCTAAGCTACGCTGCCTACACTTCTACGGGGGCTACGGGAGGGACCGCACTCGCTCTCACACACAAGACAAGACGAGGACACAAAGGGGGAACGTCCCAGAAGAGGGAGCAAGCTCTGTGCGTCGAGCCGTGGGGAGCCGGCCCTGCCGCCGAGCAGGGGAGGAGAGCCTCAGGCTTGCCCCCGGGCTGCGCACGGGCCAGAAGGGCCTCAGCGTGCTGAGGGGCAAGGGACACGGGCTGTGACGCACCCCGACTACGGGAGGTCACTCTGGCCAGGGGCGGCCAGCAGGCACCAAAGGTGCCAAGGGAAAAAGCCCTGCCCTGCTTCCCTGCTTACAGGGCGGGCGGGCGGGCCGGGGGGCGGGAGAGCTCCGTTTCCCCCCTCGGGCGCGGAGGCGGGCACTCTCGCCCTCCTTACAGGGCGGTTGCCCCTCTCTCCGGGCAGCCGCAGGAGCGCGATGGCAAAAGGCCAACGCCAAGAGAAGCAAAGGACCCAGCCCTGCTTACAGGGAGGTCCGCCCAGCGCCAAGCCGGACGGCGCAGCCGGAAGCTGCCCGCCGGACTCTTAGCGATCCCTGCCCCGGGGATGCCAGGGAGGGGCCGTTGCCCAGAGGGCCTTTCTCCCGCCCCCTCTTGACCGCGAAGCCGACGCTCTTCTTCCTCGCTCTTGCCTCGCCGTCCCGCTCCGCGGCTCTGCTTTCTTCTGGGAGGGCTCCTGCCGAGGCAGGAGGGCGCAGCTCGGACTCAGAAGCTCCGAGTCCTCGCACCGAAGGAAAGCAGGACCCAGAGGCAGCTGCCCCAGCCACCACCCGCCCGCCCACTCGCAGGACCCCCACACCTCCACACCACCCCCCAACTTCAGCTGGGCTCACCGCGGCGTCTTCCCGCGCCGGCGCTGCCGTCCCGCGCGACGCCTCTTCCGTTCTCTTCTCCGACGGCTTCTGCCAGGGCGGGAGGAGGCAGGTGGGCCCGAGAAACGCCAGCTCCTCCGTACCAAGGCAACCCGGACCCCCCACCCCCGGAGGCACATCTCCAAGCCCCTGCCCGCCCGCCCACCCACCCACAGGCCCCCCCACTCCCACAAAACTCTCCAAGCTTCACTTGGACTCACCACGGCGACGCAACGGCGCAGTCCCGGCCGCTGCGGGGAGCCGGGCCCTCTGGGCAAGGGCAGCTGGGCGTGCGAGGCAGCGGCCAAAGAGGCTGCCGCCCTGCTTACAGGGGGCTCCGGCCGCTGCCTGGACCACAAAGCGCCTGGGACACCAGGGCACTGGCCCCGACTTACAGGGGGGCCCTGGGCCCAAAGGCCTACGGAGGCTCCTTTTCTCCGCTTCGGGGGGCACCTGACCCGCTCCCCGCTAACGGGGCGGTCGCCCCGCACAGGCTGCCAGCTGAGGGAGCGCAAAGGCTCCCAGACCCGGACCCTGCTTACAGGCGGGTCCACACCCAGGGAGCCACGGAGCTCGGCCTTCCCCCGCAGCATCAAGTGCCTGACTCAAGGGTCAGGCACTGGGGCTCGTGGCCTAAGGCCCTGAGCTGGGCCCCGAGGGCAGGGAGGGCACACGCCCAGCCCCACGCCTGTGAGAGGCCGGGGGACCCCGCGGGACACCCGCCTGATTACAGGGGGTCCCTCCAACCGCCCGCCGGGCAGGGGGGACGCGCAAAGCCCCACTTAGGGGGCCGCCCCCCCCGAGGCCCGGCACTCCCAACAACGGCCTCGCGGCCTAAGGCCGGCAGGGACAGGGCCCCAGCCCCGAGGACGGGGGGGGCCCCACGCTGGCACATCGCCAGCAGGACGGGCAGCCCCGCGGCGCGGGTCGCGATGCCCGCGCCGCCACTAACGGGCTTCGCTCCGTCCTGGGGAACAAGGGGCAAGCCCGAGGCTCTCCTCTCCCGCTCGGCGGCGGGGCTGGCTCCCCACGGGTTGGCGCACAGAGCCCCTCTTTCCCTCCTGGGAAGTCTAAGCTACGCTGCCTACACTTCTACGGGGGCTACGGGAGGGACCAGCACTCGCTCTCACACACAAGACAAGACGAGGACACAAAGGGGGAACGTCCCAGAAGAGGGAGCAAGCTCTGTGCGTCGAGCCGTGGGGAGCCGGCCCTGCCGCCGAGCAGGGGAGGAGAGCCTCAGGCTTGCCCCCGGGCTGCGCACGGGCCAGAAGGGCCTCAGCGTGCTGAGGGGCAAGGGACACGGGCTGTGACGCACCCCGACTACGGGAGGTCACTCTGGCCAGGGGCGGCCAGCAGGCACCAAAGGTGCCAAGGGAAAAAGCCCTGCCCTGCTTCCCTGCTTACAGGGTGGGCGGGCGGGCCGGGGGGCGGGAGAGCTCCGTTTCCCCCCTCGGGCGCGGAGGCGGGCACTCTCGCCCTCCTTACAGGGCGGTTGCCCCTCTCTCCGGGCAGCCGCAGGAGCGCGATGGCAAAAGGCCAACGCCAAGAGAAGCAAAGGACCCAGCCCTGCTTACAGGGAGGTCCGCCCAGCGCCAAGCCGGACGGCGCAGCCGGAAGCTGCCCGCCGGACTCTTAGCGATCCCTGCCCCGGGGATGCCAGGGAGGGGCCGTTGCCCAGAGGGCCTTTCTCCCGCCCCCTCTTGACCGCGAAGCCGACGCTCTTCTTCCTCGCTCTTGCCTCGCCGTCCCGCTCCGCGGCTCTGCTTTCTTCTGGGAGGGCTCCTGCCGAGGCAGGAGGGCGCAGCTCGGACTCAGAAGCTCCGAGTCCTCGCACCGAAGGAAAGCAGGACCCAGAGGCAGCTGCCCCAGCCCCCCCCCCCCCCCCCCCACGCCGGACCCCCACCCCGCCACACCACCCCCCACCTTCAGCTGGGCTCACCGCGGCGTCTTCCCGCGCCGGCGCTGCCGTCCCGCGCGACGCCTCTTCCGTTCTCTTCTCCGACGGCTTCTGCCAGGGCGGGAGGAGGCAGGTGGGCCCGAGAAACGCCAGCTCCTCCGTACCAAGGCAACCCGGACCCCCCACCCCCGGAGGCACATCTCCAAGCCCCTGCCCGCCCGCCCACCCACCCACGGGCCCCCCCACTCCCACAAAACTCTCCAAGCTTCACTTGGACTCACCACGGCGACGCAACGGCGCAGTCCCGGCCGCTGCGGGGAGCCGGGCCCTCTGGGCAAGGGCAGCTGGGCGTGCGAGGCAGCGGCCAAAGAGGCTGCCGCCCTGCTTACAGGGGGCTCCGGCCGCTGCCTGGACCACAAAGCGCCTGGGACACCAGGGCACTGGCCCCGACTTACAGGGGGGCCCTGGGCCCAAAGGCCTACGGAGGCTCCTTTTCTCCGCTTCGGGGGGCACCTGACCCGCTCCCCGCTAACGGGGCGGTCGCCCCGCACAGGCTGCCAGCTGAGGGAGCGCAAAGGCTCCCAGACCCGGACCCTGCTTACAGGCGGGTCCACACCCAGGGAGCCACGGAGCTCGGCCTTCCCCCGCAGCATCAAGTGCCTGACTCAAGGGTCAGGCACTGGGGCTCGTGGCCTAAGGCCCTGAGCTGGGCCCCGAGGGCAGGGAGGGCACACGCCCAGCCCCACGCCTGTGAGAGGCCGGGGGACCCCGCGGGACACCCGCCTGATTACAGGGGGTCCCTCCAACCGCCCGCCGGGCAGGGGGGACGCGCAAAGCCCCACTTAGGGGGCCGCCCCCCCCGAGGCCCGGCACTCCCAACAACGGCCTCGCGGCCTAAGGCCGGCAGGGACAGGGCCCCAGCCCCGAGGACGGGGGGGGCCCCACGCTGGCACATCGCCAGCAGGACGGGCAGCCCCGCGGCGCGGGTCGCGATGCCCGCGCCGCCACTAACGGGCTTCGCTCCGTCCTGGGGAACAAGGGGCAAGCCCGAGGCTCTCCTCTCCCGCTCGGCGGCGGGGCTGGCTCCCCACGGGTTGGCGCACAGAGCCCCTCTTTCCCTCCTGGGAAGTCTAAGCTACGCTGCCTACACTTCTACGGGGGCTACGGGAGGGACCGCACTCGCTCTCACACACAAGACAAGACGAGGACACAAAGGGGGAACGTCCCAGAAGAGGGAGCAAGCTCTGTGCGTCGAGCCGTGGGGAGCCGGCCCTGCCGCCGAGCAGGGGAGGAGAGCCTCAGGCTTGCCCCCGGGCTGCGCACGGGCCAGAAGGGCCTCAGCGTGCTGAGGGGCAAGGGACACGGGCTGTGACGCACCCCGACTACGGGAGGTCACTCTGGCCAGGGGCGGCCAGCAGGCACCAAAGGTGCCAAGGGAAAAAGCCCTGCCCTGCTTCCCTGCTTACAGGGCGGGCGGGCGGGCCGGGGGGCGGGAGAGCTCCGTTTCCCCCCTCGGGCGCGGAGGCGGGCACTCTCGCCCTCCTTACAGGGCGGTTGCCCCTCTCTCCGGGCAGCCGCAGGAGCGCGATGGCAAAAGGCCAACGCCAAGAGAAGCAAAGGACCCAGCCCTGCTTACAGGGAGGTCCGCCCAGCGCCAAGCCGGACGGCGCAGCCGGAAGCTGCCCGCCGGACTCTTAGCGATCCCTGCCCCGGGGATGCCAGGGAGGGGCCGTTGCCCAGAGGGCCTTTCTCCCGCCCCCTCTTGACCGCGAAGCCGACGCTCTTCTTCCTCGCTCTTGCCTCGCCGTCCCGCTCCGCGGCTCTGCTTTCTTCTGGGAGGGCTCCTGCCGAGGCAGGAGGGCGCAGCTCGGACTCAGAAGCTCCGAGTCCTCGCACCGAAGGAAAGCAGGACCCAGAGGCAGCTGCCCCAGCCACCACCCGCCCGCCCACTCGCAGGACCCCCACACCTCCACACCACCCCCCAACTTCAGCTGGGCTCACCGCGGCGTCTTCCCGCGCCGGCGCTGCCGTCCCGCGCGACGCCTCTTCCGTTCTCTTCTCCGACGGCTTCTGCCAGGGCGGGAGGAGGCAGGTGGGCCCGAGAAACGCCAGCTCCTCCGTACCAAGGCAACCCGGACCCCCCACCCCCGGAGGCACATCTCCAAGCCCCTGCCCGCCCGCCCACCCACCCACGGGCCCCCCCACTCCCACAAAACTCTCCAAGCTTCACTTGGACTCACCACGGCGACGCAACGGCGCAGTCCCGGCCGCTGCGGGGAGCCGGGCCCTCTGGGCAAGGGCAGCTGGGCGTGCGAGGCAGCGGCCAAAGAGGCTGCCGCCCTGCTTACAGGGGGCTCCGGCCGCTGCCTGGACCACAAAGCGCCTGGGACACCAGGGCACTGGCCCCGACTTACAGGGGGGCCCTGGGCCCAAAGGCCTACGGAGGCTCCTTTTCTCCGCTTCGGGGGGCACCTGACCCGCTCCCCGCTAACGGGGCGGTCGCCCCGCACAGGCTGCCAGCTGAGGGAGCGCAAAGGCTCCCAGACCCGGACCCTGCTTACAGGCGGGTCCACACCCAGGGAGCCACGGAGCTCGGCCTTCCCCCGCAGCATCAAGTGCCTGACTCAAGGGTCAGGCACTGGGGCTCGTGGCCTAAGGCCCTGAGCTGGGCCCCGAGGGCAGGGAGGGCACACGCCCAGCCCCACGCCTGTGAGAGGCCGGGGGACCCCGCGGGACACCCGCCTGATTACAGGGGGTCCCTCCAACCGCCCGCCGGGCAGGGGGGACGCGCAAAGCCCCACTTAGGGGGCCGCCCCCCCCGAGGCCCGGCACTCCCAACAACGGCCTCGCGGCCTAAGGCCGGCAGGGACAGGGCCCCAGCCCCGAGGACGGGGGGGGCCCCACGCTGGCACATCGCCAGCAGGACGGGCAGCCCCGCGGCGCGGGTCGCGATGCCCGCGCCGCCACTAACGGGCTTCGCTCCGTCCTGGGGAACAAGGGGCAAGCCCGAGGCTCTCCTCTCCCGCTCGGCGGCGGGGCTGGCTCCCCACGGGTTGGCGCACAGAGCCCCTCTTTCCCTCCTGGGAAGTCTAAGCTACGCTGCCTACACTTCTACGGGGGCTACGGGAGGGACCGCACTCGCTCTCACACACAAGACAAGACGAGGACACAAAGGGGGAACGTCCCAGAAGAGGGAGCAAGCTCTGTGCGTCGAGCCGTGGGGAGCCGGCCCTGCCGCCGAGCAGGGGAGGAGAGCCTCAGGCTTGCCCCCGGGCTGCGCACGGGCCAGAAGGGCCTCAGCGTGCTGAGGGGCAAGGGACACGGGCTGTGACGCACCCCGACTACGGGAGGTCACTCTGGCCAGGGGCGGCCAGCAGGCACCAAAGGTGCCAAGGGAAAAAGCCCTGCCCTGCTTCCCTGCTTACAGGGCGGGCGGGCGGGCCGGGGGGCGGGAGAGCTCCGTTTCCCCCCTCGGGCGCGGAGGCGGGCACTCTCGCCCTCCTTACAGGGCGGTTGCCCCTCTCTCCGGGCAGCCGCAGGAGCGCGATGGCAAAAGGCCAACGCCAAGAGAAGCAAAGGACCCAGCCCTGCTTACAGGGAGGTCCGCCCAGCGCCAAGCCGGACGGCGCAGCCGGAAGCTGCCCGCCGGACTCTTAGCGATCCCTGCCCCGGGGATGCCAGGGAGGGGCCGTTGCCCAGAGGGCCTTTCTCCCGCCCCCTCTTGACCGCGAAGCCGACGCTCTTCTTCCTCGCTCTTGCCTCGCCGTCCCGCTCCGCGGCTCTGCTTTCTTCTGGGAGGGCTCCTGCCGAGGCAGGAGGGCGCAGCTCGGACTCAGAAGCTCCGAGTCCTCGCACCGAAGGAAAGCAGGACCCAGAGGCAGCTGCCCCAGCCACCACCCGCCCGCCCACTCGCAGGACCCCCACACCTCCACACCACCCCCCAACTTCAGCTGGGCTCACCGCGGCGTCTTCCCGCGCCGGCGCTGCCGTCCCGCGCGACGCCTCTTCCGTTCTCTTCTCCGACGGCTTCTGCCAGGGCGGGAGGAGGCAGGTGGGCCCGAGAAACGCCAGCTCCTCCGTACCAAGGCAACCCGGACCCCCCACCCCCGGAGGCACATCTCCAAGCCCCTGCCCGCCCGCCCACCCACCCACAGGCCCCCCCACTCCCACAAAACTCTCCAAGCTTCACTTGGACTCACCACGGCGACGCAACGGCGCAGTCCCGGCCGCTGCGGGGAGCCGGGCCCTCTGGGCAAGGGCAGCTGGGCGTGCGAGGCAGCGGCCAAAGAGGCTGCCGCCCTGCTTACAGGGGGCTCCGGCCGCTGCCTGGACCACAAAGCGCCTGGGACACCAGGGCACTGGCCCCGACTTACAGGGGGGCCCTGGGCCCAAAGGCCTACGGAGGCTCCTTTTCTCCGCTTCGGGGGGCACCTGACCCGCTCCCCGCTAACGGGGCGGTCGCCCCGCACAGGCTGCCAGCTGAGGGAGCGCAAAGGCTCCCAGACCCGGACCCTGCTTACAGGCGGGTCCACACCCAGGGAGCCACGGAGCTCGGCCTTCCCCCGCAGCATCAAGTGCCTGACTCAAGGGTCAGGCACTGGGGCTCGTGGCCTAAGGCCCTGAGCTGGGCCCCGAGGGCAGGGAGGGCACACGCCCAGCCCCACGCCTGTGAGAGGCCGGGGGACCCCGCGGGACACCCGCCTGATTACAGGGGGTCCCTCCAACCGCCCGCCGGGCAGGGGGGACGCGCAAAGCCCCACTTAGGGGGCCGCCCCCCCCGAGGCCCGGCACTCCCAACAACGGCCTCGCGGCCTAAGGCCGGCAGGGACAGGGCCCCAGCCCCGAGGACGGGGGGGGCCCCACGCTGGCACATCGCCAGCAGGACGGGCAGCCCCGCGGCGCGGGTCGCGATGCCCGCGCCGCCACTAACGGGCTTCGCTCCGTCCTGGGGAACAAGGGGCAAGCCCGAGGCTCTCCTCTCCCGCTCGGCGGCGGGGCTGGCTCCCCACGGGTTGGCGCACAGAGCCCCTCTTTCCCTCCTGGGAAGTCTAAGCTACGCTGCCTACACTTCTACGGGGGCTACGGGAGGGACCACACTCGCTCTCACACACAAGACAAGACGAGGACACAAAGGGGGAACGTCCCAGAAGAGGGAGCAAGCTCTGTGCGTCGAGCCGTGGGGAGCCGGCCCTGCCGCCGAGCAGGGGAGGAGAGCCTCAGGCTTGCCCCCGGGCTGCGCACGGGCCAGAAGGGCCTCAGCGTGCTGAGGGGCAAGGGACACGGGCTGTGACGCACCCCGACTACGGGAGGTCACTCTGGCCAGGGGCGGCCAGCAGGCACCAAAGGTGCCAAGGGAAAAAGCCCTGCCCTGCTTCCCTGCTTACAGGGCGGGCGGGCGGGCCGGGGGGCGGGAGAGCTCCGTTTCCCCCCTCGGGCGCGGAGGCGGGCACTCTCGCCCTCCTTACAGGGCGGTTGCCCCTCTCTCCGGGCAGCCGCAGGAGCGCGATGGCAAAAGGCCAACGCCAAGAGAAGCAAAGGACCCAGCCCTGCTTACAGGGAGGTCCGCCCAGCGCCAAGCCGGACGGCGCAGCCGGAAGCTGCCCGCCGGACTCTTAGCGATCCCTGCCCCGGGGATGCCAGGGAGGGGCCGTTGCCCAGAGGGCCTTTCTCCCGCCCCCTCTTGACCGCGAAGCCGACGCTCTTCTTCCTCGCTCTTGCCTCGCCGTCCCGCTCCGCGGCTCTGCTTTCTTCTGGGAGGGCTCCTGCCGAGGCAGGAGGGCGCAGCTCGGACTCAGAAGCTCCGAGTCCTCGCACCGAAGGAAAGCAGGACCCAGAGGCAGCTGCCCCAGCCACCACCCGCCCGCCCACTCGCAGGACCCCCACACCTCCACACCACCCCCCAACTTCAGCTGGGCTCACCGCGGCGTCTTCCCGCGCCGGCGCTGCCGTCCCGCGCGACGCCTCTTCCGTTCTCTTCTCCGACGGCTTCTGCCAGGGCGGGAGGAGGCAGGTGGGCCCGAGAAACGCCAGCTCCTCCGTACCAAGGCAACCCGGACCCCCCACCCCCGGAGGCACATCTCCAAGCCCCTGCCCGCCCGCCCACCCACCCACAGGCCCCCCCACTCCCACAAAACTCTCCAAGCTTCACTTGGACTCACCACGGCGACGCAACGGCGCAGTCCCGGCCGCTGCGGGGAGCCGGGCCCTCTGGGCAAGGGCAGCTGGGCGTGCGAGGCAGCGGCCAAAGAGGCTGCCGCCCTGCTTACAGGGGGCTCCGGCCGCTGCCTGGACCACAAAGCGCCTGGGACACCAGGGCACTGGCCCCGACTTACAGGGGGGCCCTGGGCCCAAAGGCCTACGGAGGCTCCTTTTCTCCGCTTCGGGGGGCACCTGACCCGCTCCCCGCTAACGGGGCGGTCGCCCCGCACAGGCTGCCAGCTGAGGGAGCGCAAAGGCTCCCAGACCCGGACCCTGCTTACAGGCGGGTCCACACCCAGGGAGCCACGGAGCTCGGCCTTCCCCCGCAGCATCAAGTGCCTGACTCAAGGGTCAGGCACTGGGGCTCGTGGCCTAAGGCCCTGAGCTGGGCCCCGAGGGCAGGGAGGGCACACGCCCAGCCCCACGCCTGTGAGAGGCCGGGGGACCCCGCGGGACACCCGCCTGATTACAGGGGGTCCCTCCAACCGCCCGCCGGGCAGGGGGGACGCGCAAAGCCCCACTTAGGGGGCCGCCCCCCCCGAGGCCCGGCACTCCCAACAACGGCCTCGCGGCCTAAGGCCGGCAGGGACAGGGCCCCAGCCCCGAGGACGGGGGGGGCCCCACGCTGGCACATCGCCAGCAGGACGGGCAGCCCCGCGGCGCGGGTCGCGATGCCCGCGCCGCCACTAACGGGCTTCGCTCCGTCCTGGGGAACAAGGGGCAAGCCCGAGGCTCTCCTCTCCCGCTCGGCGGCGGGGCTGGCTCCCCACGGGTTGGCGCACAGAGCCCCTCTTTCCCTCCTGGGAAGTCTAAGCTACGCTGCCTACACTTCTACGGGGGCTACGGGAGGGACCACACTCGCTCTCACACACAAGACAAGACGAGGACACAAAGGGGGAACGTCCCAGAAGAGGGAGCAAGCTCTGTGCGTCGAGCCGTGGGGAGCCGGCCCTGCCGCCGAGCAGGGGAGGAGAGCCTCAGGCTTGCCCCCGGGCTGCGCACGGGCCAGAAGGGCCTCAGCGTGCTGAGGGGCAAGGGACACGGGCTGTGACGCACCCCGACTACGGGAGGTCACTCTGGCCAGGGGCGGCCAGCAGGCACCAAAGGTGCCAAGGGAAAAAGCCCTGCCCTGCTTCCCTGCTTACAGGGCGGGCGGGCGGGCCGGGGGGCGGGAGAGCTCCGTTTCCCCCCTCGGGCGCGGAGGCGGGCACTCTCGCCCTCCTTACAGGGCGGTTGCCCCTCTCTCCGGGCAGCCGCAGGAGCGCGATGGCAAAAGGCCAACGCCAAGAGAAGCAAAGGACCCAGCCCTGCTTACAGGGAGGTCCGCCCAGCGCCAAGCCGGACGGCGCAGCCGGAAGCTGCCCGCCGGACTCTTAGCGATCCCTGCCCCGGGGATGCCAGGGAGGGGCCGTTGCCCAGAGGGCCTTTCTCCCGCCCCCTCTTGACCGCGAAGCCGACGCTCTTCTTCCTCGCTCTTGCCTCGCCGTCCCGCTCCGCGGCTCTGCTTTCTTCTGGGAGGGCTCCTGCCGAGGCAGGAGGGCGCAGCTCGGACTCAGAAGCTCCGAGTCCTCGCACCGAAGGAAAGCAGGACCCAGAGGCAGCTGCCCCAGCCACCACCCGCCCGCCCACTCGCAGGACCCCCACACCTCCACACCACCCCCCAACTTCAGCTGGGCTCACCGCGGCGTCTTCCCGCGCCGGCGCTGCCGTCCCGCGCGACGCCTCTTCCGTTCTCTTCTCCGACGGCTTCTGCCAGGGCGGGAGGAGGCAGGTGGGCCGCGAGAAACGCCAGCTCCTCCGTACCAAGGCAACCCGGACCCCCCACCCCCGGAGGCACATCTCCAAGCCCCTGCCCGCCCGCCCACCCACCCACGGGCCCCCCCACTCCCACAAAACTCTCCAAGCTTCACTTGGACTCACCACGGCGACGCAACGGCGCAGTCCCGGCCGCTGCGGGGAGCCGGGCCCTCTGGGCAAGGGCAGCTGGGCGTGCGAGGCAGCGGCCAAAGAGGCTGCCGCCCTGCTTACAGGGGGCTCCGGCCGCTGCCTGGACCACAAAGCGCCTGGGACACCAGGGCACTGGCCCCGACTTACAGGGGGGCCCTGGGCCCAAAGGCCTACGGAGGCTCCTTTTCTCCGCTTCGGGGGGCACCTGACCCGCTCCCCGCTAACGGGGCGGTCGCCCCGCACAGGCTGCCAGCTGAGGGAGCGCAAAGGCTCCCAGACCCGGACCCTGCTTACAGGCGGGTCCACACCCAGGGAGCCACGGAGCTCGGCCTTCCCCCGCAGCATCAAGTGCCTGACTCAAGGGTCAGGCACTGGGGCTCGTGGCCTAAGGCCCTGAGCTGGGCCCCGAGGGCAGGGAGGGCACACGCCCAGCCCCACGCCTGTGAGAGGCCGGGGGACCCCGCGGGACACCCGCCTGATTACAGGGGGTCCCTCCAACCGCCCGCCGGGCAGGGGGGACGCGCAAAGCCCCACTTAGGGGGCCGCCCCCCCCGAGGCCCGGCACTCCCAACAACGGCCTCGCGGCCTAAGGCCGGCAGGGACAGGGCCCCAGCCCCGAGGACGGGGGGGGCCCCACGCTGGCACATCGCCAGCAGGACGGGCAGCCCCGCGGCGCGGGTCGCGATGCCCGCGCCGCCACTAACGGGCTTCGCTCCGTCCTGGGGAACAAGGGGCAAGCCCGAGGCTCTCCTCTCCCGCTCGGCGGCGGGGCTGGCTCCCCACGGGTTGGCGCACAGAGCCCCTCTTTCCCTCCTGGGAAGTCTAAGCTACGCTGCCTACACTTCTACGGGGGCTACGGGAGGGACCACACTCGCTCTCACACACAAGACAAGACGAGGACACAAAGGGGGAACGTCCCAGAAGAGGGAGCAAGCTCTGTGCGTCGAGCCGTGGGGAGCCGGCCCTGCCGCCGAGCAGGGGAGGAGAGCCTCAGGCTTGCCCCCGGGCTGCGCACGGGCCAGAAGGGCCTCAGCGTGCTGAGGGGCAAGGGACACGGGCTGTGACGCACCCCGACTACGGGAGGTCACTCTGGCCAGGGGCGGCCAGCAGGCACCAAAGGTGCCAAGGGAAAAAGCCCTGCCCTGCTTCCCTGCTTACAGGGCGGGCGGGCGGGCCGGGGGGCGGGAGAGCTCCGTTTCCCCCCTCGGGCGCGGAGGCGGGCACTCTCGCCCTCCTTACAGGGCGGTTGCCCCTCTCTCCGGGCAGCCGCAGGAGCGCGATGGCAAAAGGCCAACGCCAAGAGAAGCAAAGGACCCAGCCCTGCTTACAGGGAGGTCCGCCCAGCGCCAAGCCGGACGGCGCAGCCGGAAGCTGCCCGCCGGACTCTTAGCGATCCCTGCCCCGGGGATGCCAGGGAGGGGCCGTTGCCCAGAGGGCCTTTCTCCCGCCCCCTCTTGACCGCGAAGCCGACGCTCTTCTTCCTCGCTCTTGCCTCGCCGTCCCGCTCCGCGGCTCTGCTTTCTTCTGGGAGGGCTCCTGCCGAGGCAGGAGGGCGCAGCTCGGACTCAGAAGCTCCGAGTCCTCGCACCGAAGGAAAGCAGGACCCAGAGGCAGCTGCCCCAGCCACCACCCGCCCGCCCACTCGCAGGACCCCCACACCTCCACACCACCCCCCAACTTCAGCTGGGCTCACCGCGGCGTCTTCCCGCGCCGGCGCTGCCGTCCCGCGCGACGCCTCTTCCGTTCTCTTCTCCGACGGCTTCTGCCAGGGCGGGAGGAGGCAGGTGGGCCCGAGAAACGCCAGCTCCTCCGTACCAAGGCAACCCGGACCCCCCACCCCCGGAGGCACATCTCCAAGCCCCTGCCCGCCCGCCCACCCACCCACGGGCCCCCCCACTCCCACAAAACTCTCCAAGCTTCACTTGGACTCACCACGGCGACGCAACGGCGCAGTCCCGGCCGCTGCGGGGAGCCGGGCCCTCTGGGCAAGGGCAGCTGGGCGTGCGAGGCAGCGGCCAAAGAGGCTGCCGCCCTGCTTACAGGGGGCTCCGGCCGCTGCCTGGACCACAAAGCGCCTGGGACACCAGGGCACTGGCCCCGACTTACAGGGGGGCCCTGGGCCCAAAGGCCTACGGAGGCTCCTTTTCTCCGCTTCGGGGGGCACCTGACCCGCTCCCCGCTAACGGGGCGGTCGCCCCGCACAGGCTGCCAGCTGAGGGAGCGCAAAGGCTCCCAGACCCGGACCCTGCTTACAGGCGGGTCCACACCCAGGGAGCCACGGAGCTCGGCCTTCCCCCGCAGCATCAAGTGCCTGACTCAAGGGTCAGGCACTGGGGCTCGTGGCCTAAGGCCCTGAGCTGGGCCCCGAGGGCAGGGAGGGCACACGCCCAGCCCCACGCCTGTGAGAGGCCGGGGGACCCCGCGGGACACCCGCCTGATTACAGGGGGTCCCTCCAACCGCCCGCCGGGCAGGGGGGACGCGCAAAGCCCCACTTAGGGGGCCGCCCCCCCCGAGGCCCGGCACTCCCAACAACGGCCTCGCGGCCTAAGGCCGGCAGGGACAGGGCCCCAGCCCCGAGGACGGGGGGGGCCCCACGCTGGCACATCGCCAGCAGGACGGGCAGCCCCGCGGCGCGGGTCGCGATGCCCGCGCCGCCACTAACGGGCTTCGCTCCGTCCTGGGGAACAAGGGGCAAGCCCGAGGCTCTCCTCTCCCGCTCGGCGGCGGGGCTGGCTCCCCACGGGTTGGCGCACAGAGCCCCTCTTTCCCTCCTGGGAAGTCTAAGCTACGCTGCCTACACTTCTACGGGGGCTACGGGAGGGACCGCACTCGCTCTCACACACAAGACAAGACGAGGACACAAAGGGGGAACGTCCCAGAAGAGGGAGCAAGCTCTGTGCGTCGAGCCGTGGGGAGCCGGCCCTGCCGCCGAGCAGGGGAGGAGAGCCTCAGGCTTGCCCCCGGGCTGCGCACGGGCCAGAAGGGCCTCAGCGTGCTGAGGGGCAAGGGACACGGGCTGTGACGCACCCCGACTACGGGAGGTCACTCTGGCCAGGGGCGGCCAGCAGGCACCAAAGGTGCCAAGGGAAAAAGCCCTGCCCTGCTTCCCTGCTTACAGGGCGGGCGGGCGGGCCGGGGGGCGGGAGAGCTCCGTTTCCCCCCTCGGGCGCGGAGGCGGGCACTCTCGCCCTCCTTACAGGGCGGTTGCCCCTCTCTCCGGGCAGCCGCAGGAGCGCGATGGCAAAAGGCCAACGCCAAGAGAAGCAAAGGACCCAGCCCTGCTTACAGGGAGGTCCGCCCAGCGCCAAGCCGGACGGCGCAGCCGGAAGCTGCCCGCCGGACTCTTAGCGATCCCTGCCCCGGGGATGCCAGGGAGGGGCCGTTGCCCAGAGGGCCTTTCTCCCGCCCCCTCTTGACCGCGAAGCCGACGCTCTTCTTCCTCGCTCTTGCCTCGCCGTCCCGCTCCGCGGCTCTGCTTTCTTCTGGGAGGGCTCCTGCCGAGGCAGGAGGGCGCAGCTCGGACTCAGAAGCTCCGAGTCCTCGCACCGAAGGAAAGCAGGACCCAGAGGCAGCTGCCCCAGCCACCACCCGCCCGCCCACTCGCAGGACCCCCACACCTCCACACCACCCCCCAACTTCAGCTGGGCTCACCGCGGCGTCTTCCCGCGCCGGCGCTGCCGTCCCGCGCGACGCCTCTTCCGTTCTCTTCTCCGACGGCTTCTGCCAGGGCGGGAGGAGGCAGGTGGGCCCGAGAAACGCCAGCTCCTCCGTACCAAGGCAACCCGGACCCCCCACCCCCGGAGGCACATCTCCAAGCCCCTGCCCGCCCGCCCACCCACCCACGGGCCCCCCCACTCCCACAAAACTCTCCAAGCTTCACTTGGACTCACCACGGCGACGCAACGGCGCAGTCCCGGCCGCTGCGGGGAGCCGGGCCCTCTGGGCAAGGGCAGCTGGGCGTGCGAGGCAGCGGCCAAAGAGGCTGCCGCCCTGCTTACAGGGGGCTCCGGCCGCTGCCTGGACCACAAAGCGCCTGGGACACCAGGGCACTGGCCCCGACTTACAGGGGGGCCCTGGGCCCAAAGGCCTACGGAGGCTCCTTTTCTCCGCTTCGGGGGGCACCTGACCCGCTCCCCGCTAACGGGGCGGTCGCCCCGCACAGGCTGCCAGCTGAGGGAGCGCAAAGGCTCCCAGACCCGGACCCTGCTTACAGGCGGGTCCACACCCAGGGAGCCACGGAGCTCGGCCTTCCCCCGCAGCATCAAGTGCCTGACTCAAGGGTCAGGCACTGGGGCTCGTGGCCTAAGGCCCTGAGCTGGGCCCCGAGGGCAGGGAGGGCACACGCCCAGCCCCACGCCTGTGAGAGGCCGGGGGACCCCGCGGGACACCCGCCTGATTACAGGGGGTCCCTCCAACCGCCCGCCGGGCAGGGGGGACGCGCAAAGCCCCACTTAGGGGGCCGCCCCCCCCGAGGCCCGGCACTCCCAACAACGGCCTCGCGGCCTAAGGCCGGCAGGGACAGGGCCCCAGCCCCGAGGACGGGGGGGGCCCCACGCTGGCACATCGCCAGCAGGACGGGCAGCCCCGCGGCGCGGGTCGCGATGCCCGCGCCGCCACTAACGGGCTTCGCTCCGTCCTGGGGAACAAGGGGCAAGCCCGAGGCTCTCCTCTCCCGCTCGGCGGCGGGGCTGGCTCCCCACGGGTTGGCGCACAGAGCCCCTCTTTCCCTCCTGGGAAGTCTAAGCTACGCTGCCTACACTTCTACGGGGGCTACGGGAGGGACCAGCACTCGCTCTCACACACAAGACAAGACGAGGACACAAAGGGGGAACGTCCCAGAAGAGGGAGCAAGCTCTGTGCGTCGAGCCGTGGGGAGCCGGCCCTGCCGCCGAGCAGGGGAGGAGAGCCTCAGGCTTGCCCCCGGGCTGCGCACGGGCCAGAAGGGCCTCAGCGTGCTGAGGGGCAAGGGACACGGGCTGTGACGCACCCCGACTACGGGAGGTCACTCTGGCCAGGGGCGGCCAGCAGGCACCAAAGGTGCCAAGGGAAAAAGCCCTGCCCTGCTTCCCTGCTTACAGGGCGGGCGGGCGGGCCGGGGGGCGGGAGAGCTCCGTTTCCCCCCTCGGGCGCGGAGGCGGGCACTCTCGCCCTCCTTACAGGGCGGTTGCCCCTCTCTCCGGGCAGCCGCAGGAGCGCGATGGCAAAAGGCCAACGCCAAGAGAAGCAAAGGACCCAGCCCTGCTTACAGGGAGGTCCGCCCAGCGCCAAGCCGGACGGCGCAGCCGGAAGCTGCCCGCCGGACTCTTAGCGATCCCTGCCCCGGGGATGCCAGGGAGGGGCCGTTGCCCAGAGGGCCTTTCTCCCGCCCCCTCTTGACCGCGAAGCCGACGCTCTTCTTCCTCGCTCTTGCCTCGCCGTCCCGCTCCGCGGCTCTGCTTTCTTCTGGGAGGGCTCCTGCCGAGGCAGGAGGGCGCAGCTCGGACTCAGAAGCTCCGAGTCCTCGCACCGAAGGAAAGCAGGACCCAGAGGCAGCTGCCCCAGCCACCACCCGCCCGCCCACTCGCAGGACCCCCACACCTCCACACCACCCCCCAACTTCAGCTGGGCTCACCGCGGCGTCTTCCCGCGCCGGCGCTGCCGTCCCGCGCGACGCCTCTTCCATTCTCTTCTCCGACGGCTTCTGCCAGGGCGGGAGGAGGCAGGTGGGCCCGAGAAACGCCAGCTCCTCCGTACCAAGGCAACCCGGACCCCCCACCCCCGGAGGCACATCTCCAAGCCCCTGCCCGCCCGCCCACCCACCCACGGGCCCCCCCACTCCCACAAAACTCTCCAAGCTTCACTTGGACTCACCACGGCGACGCAACGGCGCAGTCCCGGCCGCTGCGGGGAGCCGGGCCCTCTGGGCAAGGGCAGCTGGGCGTGCGAGGCAGCGGCCAAAGAGGCTGCCGCCCTGCTTACAGGGGGCTCCGGCCGCTGCCTGGACCACAAAGCGCCTGGGACACCAGGGCACTGGCCCCGACTTACAGGGGGGCCCTGGGCCCAAAGGCCTACGGAGGCTCCTTTTCTCCGCTTCGGGGGGCACCTGACCCGCTCCCCGCTAACGGGGCGGTCGCCCCGCACAGGCTGCCAGCTGAGGGAGCGCAAAGGCTCCCAGACCCGGACCCTGCTTACAGGCGGGTCCACACCCAGGGAGCCACGGAGCTCGGCCTTCCCCCGCAGCATCAAGTGCCTGACTCAAGGGTCAGGCACTGGGGCTCGTGGCCTAAGGCCCTGAGCTGGGCCCCGAGGGCAGGGAAGGGCACACGCCCAGCCCCACGCCTGTGAGAGGCCGGGGGACCCCGCGGGACACCCGCCTGATTACAGGGGGTCCCTCCAACCGCCCGCCGGGCAGGGGGGACGCGCAAAGCCCCACTTAGGGGGCCGCCCCCCCCGAGGCCCGGCACTCCCAACAACGGCCTCGCGGCCTAAGGCCGGCAGGGACAGGGCCCCAGCCCCGAGGACGGGGGGGGCCCCACGCTGGCACATCGCCAGCAGGACGGGCAGCCCCGCGGCGCGGGTCGCGATGCCCGCGCCGCCACTAACGGGCTTCGCTCCGTCCTGGGGAACAAGGGGCAAGCCCGAGGCTCTCCTCTCCCGCTCGGCGGCGGGGCTGGCTCCCCACGGGTTGGCGCACAGAGCCCCTCTTTCCCTCCTGGGAAGTCTAAGCTACGCTGCCTACACTTCTACGGGGGCTACGGGAGGGACCACACTCGCTCTCACACACAAGACAAGACGAGGACACAAAGGGGGAACGTCCCAGAAGAGGGAGCAAGCTCTGTGCGTCGAGCCGTGGGGAGCCGGCCCTGCCGCCGAGCAGGGGAGGAGAGCCTCAGGCTTGCCCCCGGGCTGCGCACGGGCCAGAAGGGCCTCAGCGTGCTGAGGGGCAAGGGACACGGGCTGTGACGCACCCCGACTACGGGAGGTCACTCTGGCCAGGGGCGGCCAGCAGGCACCAAAGGTGCCAAGGGAAAAAGCCCTGCCCTGCTTCCCTGCTTACAGGGCGGGCGGGCGGGCCGGGGGGCGGGAGAGCTCCGTTTCCCCCCTCGGGCGCGGAGGCGGGCACTCTCGCCCTCCTTACAGGGCGGTTGCCCCTCTCTCCGGGCAGCCGCAGGAGCGCGATGGCAAAAGGCCAACGCCAAGAGAAGCAAAGGACCCAGCCCTGCTTACAGGGAGGTCCGCCCAGCGCCAAGCCGGACGGCGCAGCCGGAAGCTGCCCGCCGGACTCTTAGCGATCCCTGCCCCGGGGATGCCAGGGAGGGGCCGTTGCCCAGAGGGCCTTTCTCCCGCCCCCTCTTGACCGCGAAGCCGACGCTCTTCTTCCTTGCTCTTGCCCTGAAATTCCACTCCAGTCTCTTCCGTCTTCTCAGACAGCTTCTGCCAATGCAGGAGGACACAGTTTGACCTGAGAAATACCAGCTCCTCCCTAAGGAGGAAAACATCCCTACACCCCCAGAGGGAGATCTCCAAGGCACTACCCACCCACCCACCCACGCACAGGCCCTCCCACCTCCACAAAACCCTCCAAACTTCACTTGGGTTAGGGCACCAGCAGCAGCGTCAGCTGCAGGGGTTGCTACGAGGGGGCAACGGATGGACTTCTGTTACGGGGTCAAGGGCGTCCAAGTAACTCTCTTTGGCCATGCAGTGGCCATGAGACTTCTGTAGAACAATGGACACAGAGAGCTTACTCCTGTCATGAGGTTCAAGTTAAAGTGCCTCTTCTGTCACCAGTAGTTCAACCAACAGACAAGAAATGCACAACAGTTAAAACACCACCGTGGCACTCCTACCAAGAAACCAACCCACAGCCCTTGCCAGCCTCAGAACAGCTTCTATGCCGAAAACAGCCTGATGGAGGAGGAAGATTAGAAATTGACTCCCTACAAATCTTAGCCCAGCTGTGGGAAACCGAACTCAGCGAGACGAGAGAACCAGAAAGAAGACAAGCAGTTTTGGATCCTGCAGAAGAGGAAGAACAGCAAACATGGCTACAGCTACTACTTCAGCTCGAAGAAGAGAATACAGACTGGGAAAGCACACAAAACATATTCCTGCCCAAGCCGAGATCATCAGTAAAGTCAAAGCTACCAATGTTAAAACGGGCAATATATATATTGGCTACGTTGCTAACAACAGCAGTTGTTGGTTTTATGCCACGAGAATTTCAGCTGGAACAACACAATTTACCTACTGACACAACCAACAATCTAAAGGTAACATTGCAAAACACAGCAGACATACAACTATCAGCTACCATATTTAACTTACTAAGTCACAAAAGGACAACTTTACTAATTGACAAATTATCTACTATTATAAAAGGTTCTTTTGTGTTACAGGGGGGAAGAATAGAAATACTAGGAGGGACCCTAAATCGAGTATTTTCTTTTCACTATTTTAAAATGCTGTTAGACAGTATGCCATACACAACATGGAAAACCAAACCTAAACAAACAGCAAAGAAACAAGCAATTACAATTTCAACTGCAGAAACACATAACCCTTTACACACAGTCACTGCAAAAGCCTTGATAAAGCAAAACAAACAAATCCCTCATACAACACAAGCCCAAAGATGCCTCACAAGGTTGCAACATACAGCAATACACACCTCCAAATCCATTCAAAAAAGAAACATGCATAAATTGGCCTATACTCAAATTAAACAATTAGAATGGCAGGCAAAGACAGCAGTATCAAACATTTTTAACAACAGAACAGATGTAACCTCACAATGGCTCTTAAAAAACATCCAAACCTGTTTAACAAGTTTTCTTATACTAGCACCCCCAAAACAAAACAGAGACATCATAAGCAGCAATAGCCCAGACATTAACCCTGTTTTCATTGGACCCACTGAAATCACTCATTCTGTAGAACAGAGGTTGCCTCAGTCAAAGAGGAAATCAATTAACAGTGGATTTTTCCCAAAGGCAGTTTCATTGCAGCTAAACCCACAAGTGGCCCAAGAAACAAACAGCCTTAAATCCGTGATACAGTGGCCTTTCCTTAAAACAGAGGCGATGCATTTACACACAACACTAGAAAACCATATAAACACAGCCCTGCTATGTACAAAACCCCTTTCACTAATCTATCAATCTCTCAAAGTAGAGAAAAATGGATTTTCATACTTTTTAGCCCTGTCTCAGAGTGCAAAAAGATTAGAATTTTTGAAAACCAAGATTTTACAAATGACTTTTTAGTTAAAGAAAAGGATAAAAAACAGTTCTTGTATAATTGCCTTTGCAAAACAAGAAATAATGTGTTACCCCTCAAACATAACAATGGTTTACTGCTTAACAACTGGGTGGAATTAGATTTTGTCATCTTCTACCACTATTCCTGTTCCTATAAAAACTTTCCTACTAACTCTTTGGCTAAACAAACAAGTGACTTGCCTTTTGGTGAGGAAAACAACAAGCAAACCCCTCTCATCTTACTCAAAATCTCCTTTCTTACATAATATGGGAAAAAGAAAGCAAAACATAGCGAACTAAAACTTTATTAACTATTCACTCATAGCACTGCATTTCACATTTTCAAGAAAATATAAATTTTACTTCTAACATTTGTGGTTTTTTCTTTTTTGTTTTCAAATCAGTTTTCTTAAAACTACTGTAAATTGTTTTCTTAACAATAGAAATAAAGGGTAGAAAATAGTTTAAAAACATTTACACATGGAATAGAATTTAGCATCTCACTATTTTAAAGCCCAATATATTCATTAATTTATATTTTTTAAATATAAAACTGGCTGATACAAAACTTTCATTAGGTTTTGCAGTTTCATATTCTTCTAGCTATGCTAAAGAATGCAATATAAACCTTTTATCAATCAGCAAACAAAATTGCTACACATATTATAAAAACTGGAGCAATATAAGCAATTTACTAGGGAGATAAATTTGAATTAAATATATTTACCCACAGATTGTTTCAGCATAGATTGCATGCTGATTAACAATCAATTGCTGGACTCAAGATGAGAAAGAAGATTTGAAACCTTCTTAGTGTAAAGAGAGAGGAAAATTCTCTTTGTTGCCTAAAAGCTCTTGCTATTGCCTTTCACTATGCAAATTGGTGTCATTTTAACCAAAACCATTTAAGTTTATTTCCACAAAACCAGAACACCACAGCTTTAAAAATTTTTTCCCTAGTTTTTCATTAATTTCCCAGTAGCTTTATTTGAATTACTAAAAATAAAAGTTATTAGAAGTTATTAAATTCTCAAATACATCCACATACATGCAATTATCATAACAATGTTATTCAAATAATAAGTATAGAATCTTAAACATCCCCATATTTGTTACATTCAAACATTCTCAAAACATTTTGCAATCACAGAATAACAAGAGTGCAAAATAGCTGCTTGTAAATTGCAACTACCTGAGAGACTGAATTAAACCTGGTTACAGTTGCTCTAACTGATATTATTAAGAAATGGGAACTGTAAAACATTCAAAAAAAAATTTAACAGGATCAACAGTGGAATCTCCAATACAAAGAAAACTACACAACGAAAGATGTAGTAAGTAAATGGGACACCAAGACCATCTACATCTGGACAAACTCAAGAAGACAACGGAACAATGAGGTACAAACCGTGGACCAGGACTCTGTATAAGTTTTACAACTTACTCATATATGCAAGACATTTAAATTGTTCTGTAATTAACCTATGAATGTTATAATTGATTCATGCTATGCTACTTTCACATCTCGAAGCCTCCCTCCTTCGAGATTTCACTAACCCTCATTTACCTAGAAAAATACACACCACATAATTCCTTGTTAATCACACAAAATCTAACTCGTACATAAGACACATCCATTCACACACATTCCAGATAGAATAATACAACACACACTAGAAAAAGGCAAAAGATACTACCAAATACTAATTTGTTTTGCAATTTCAAACATTCCAAAAACCATAAACACAAACAATGATCCTGTATGTTATTCAACAAAAGCTAAAACACATCTCGCAAATCAGAAGATATTCCATTCCACAAACATGCTGCACTCACCCACAGAAGAATTGTAAAAAGAGTACACTGCACACTAAAAGAAATGCTTCAAAGGCAAAAAAGAGGGGAGTTGGTATATAGCCCCCAGAAACACTTATAGAAAGCATCATATGTTCTAAATTTCTTAAACTGTGATGATACAAACCACAGCAGGTATGAATACCAACATAAAACTCAAATACTTTCATCTTCCAAAGCACCAGTTATGATTAAAAATCTAATACCTAGGCAATGGTCAGGACCAGTAGATCTCAGAACTTCAGGGAGGATATATGCCTGTGTATCCAAGGGTACCAAATTACAAAGGATCCCTTCTAAATGTGTCAGGCCTTATATTAGCCCTCCCTCACAACAGAAACAATCACCAGAAAAAATGAGTGAAGAAATTGGATTTGAAGAAACATAACCAACAATAGTAAAAGGAACACACCACACATTGAGTAACATGCTATAAAAACACAAAAAAGGGAGGGAAAGAGATATAGGTCTGGTCCCTATGTGTGTAAATCTACATTAACACTTCTTCAAAACAGAAACAATCACAAAGAAGCAATAAATAAACAGAACCAAAAGAAACACACAAACAGTAACCAATACAAAACTGAAACTCCATGATTCAAACACAATAAAGGGTTTAAGAAGGCATGTGTTAGGAGAGAATGAAACAGTGGCCATCGGAATGTGAATGAGAAAGTTGAGTGGAGATATGTATGTGTGTGTGAATGCAAATACACTTTACAGCAAGATATCTTAAATACTCATTCAACAACACTACCTCAAACAACACTACTTCAAACAAAACATCTACAATTCAACACATTTCCCTTTCAAATAAAGATGATGCCTTTACCCAATCACACAAAATTACCCTCAGATAAAAGATTCTACACATCTACAAACCCTGGCTAATTCAAGGTTGTTTGAATATTGCACCAACCAATAAAGTTGTAAACAGCTCAATAAAGGCCTTGTGATGATAGGCCCTGGTTTTTATAAACAGTTATGATAAGATTGGTTACATTAAGGATGTTTAAAAAATGTATTGTTTTACAACTTGTTAAGTATTTAGAGAAGGGGAGATGTGGCAAGGAATTATGGGAGTTGTAGTTTTCCACGTTCTCACGCATGCTCAAGCAATACTTGATTGCCATTGTTTGGAAGATCATGTGACATGTTTAAGCGCTGTATTTAAACCAAATTGTTTTGTAATAAACCTTAATTCTGCCCTGGCACTTGATTGTGTCACCGGCAGGGTTTGTGCCTTATTCACCACTTTACTCACACTTCACCTCACTCACACTTTACCCGAGACCTCCCCTCAAGGCATCCCCTGCATGTGCTTTCCAAGTTCCCTCAGCTTTACCGCTGTGAAACTCTCAGTCCCCTCTGTGTTACCTCACCAAGGGTGACGGACTTCAAGAAGCTTTTTCCTCAGTAACTCCACTGAAACACCCTGCTGCCCCTGCTGCTCAACAATCCCTACCTCTGTAACAGCCCAAAATCTGCTCTAAGGCGACTCCACAACCTTTCATCGGGCTTCTCTAAAGCGCCTTTCACCTGCTCCCGTCCCACAGACCGGGGAAGGAGCGGGACACCGAGGCTGAGGGGAGGCGGGAAAAGCAGCGCAGCAGCAGCGACCAACCCGCCCTTGCTCTGCCCCACCCCGTCTCGTCTCCCTCAGGGCACCCTCAGGGCACCCTCAGGGCCCCTCGGTGACCCTCCAGAGCACCCTTTTCGCCCTGTGTCCCTCACAGTACCTAAAGGGACACAGGAGACACTCACCCCTCGGGGCACCCTCTTCACCCTCAGGGACACACCGGGCACCTGCCTCCCCCCTCAGCAACACGAGGGAAACCTGCCTTCCCCTCAGGGACACAGAGAACACACACCTCTCCCTCAGTGACTCTCGAAGTTCCTCGCCGGTACTCAAGGCACCCAGTTGCCTCTCAGTGATCCTCAGCAACAAACGAGGCACCTGCTTTCCACTCAGCGACCCTCACAGCCCCTCAGGGAACCCTCTTCACCCACAGTGACCCTCCCAGAACCCTCAGCAACACACGAGGCACCCACTTTCCCCTCAGTGATGTACCGGACACCCACCTCTTCCTCACTGACCCTTAAAGCCCCTCAGTGACACTTGGGGCACCCAGTTCCTCCCCCGTGACCCTCATGGACCCTCAGCGACGCATGGGGAAACCTGCCTTCCCCTCAGTGACACACAGGACCTCCTCCTTTCCCTCAGTGATACAGGGGGCACCAGCCTCCTTCTCTTGTGACCCTTAAAACCCTCAGTGACACTCAGGACACCACATATTTCAACCCCCAAAATGTCCCCTACTCAGCTTTTCCCTCCAAGATTTTCAGTCTGTCCCTCACACTTTACCTGACATCTTCCCTCAAAACATCCCCTGCATGTGCTTTCCACGTTCCCTCAGCTATACCTCTCTGAAACTCTTAGTCCCCTTTGTGTTACCTTACCAAGGGTGACGGAGTTCAAGAAGCTTTTCCCTCAATAACTCTACTGAAACACCCTACTGCCCAACACGCTGTCTTACCTCTGTAACAGCTCAAAATCTGCCTTAGTGCGACTCCACAACCTTTTATCGAGCTTCGCTAAAGCGCCTTTCACCTGCGCCCCCCTCACGGACCGGGGAGTGGCGGGACACTGCGGCTGAGGGGAGGGCGGGAAAAGCAGCGCAGCCTCGGCGACCGACCCGACCCGCCTCGTCTCCCTCAGGGCACCCTCAGGGATCCTCGGTGACCCTACGGAGCACCCTTTTCGCCCTGTGTCCCTCACAGCACCTAAAGGGACACAGGAGACACCAGCGTCGCCCTCGGGGCACCCTCTTCACCCTCAGAGATCCTCAGGGACGCACCGGGCACCTGCCTCCCCCCTCAGCAACATGCGGGAAACCTGCCTTCCCCTCAGGGGCACATAGCACATCCTCCTTCCCCTCAGAGATACAAGGGACACCAGCCTCCTTCTCTTGTAACCATCAAAACCCTCAGTGACACTCAAGACACCACATATTTCAACCCCCAAAATATCCCCGACTCAACTTTTCCCTCCAAGATACAAGGGGCACCAGCCTCCTTCTCTTGTGACCCTTAAAACCCTCAGTGACACTCAAGACACCACGTATTTCAACCCCCAAAATATCCCCGACTCAACTTTTCCCTCCAAGATACAAGGGGCACCAGCCTCCTTCTCTTGTGACCCTTAAAACCCTCAGTGACACTCAAGACACCACGTATTTCAACCCCCAAAATATCCCCGACTCAACTTTTCCCTCCAAGATTTTCAGTCTGTCCCTCACACTTTACCTGACATCTTCCCTCAAAACATCCCCTGCATGTGCTTTCCAAGTTCCCTCAGCTTTAACTCTCTGAAACTCTTAGTCCCCTTTGTGTTACTTACCAAGGGTGACGAAGTTCAAGAAGCTTTTTCCTCAATAACTCCACTGAAAGACCGTGCTGCTCTTCTGACGCTGCTGCTCAACACTGTATTACGTCTTTTACAGTCCAAAATCTTCTCTAGGGCGACTCCACAACCTTTTACCGAGCTTCTCCAAAGCGCCTTTTACCTGCGCCCGCCTCACGGACCGGAGAGTGGCGGGACACTGCGGCTGAGGGCGCTGAGGGCGCTGAGGGCGCTGAGGGGGCTGAGGGGGCTGAGGGCGCTGAGGGGGCTGAGGGCGCTGAGGGCGCTGAGGGGAGGGCGGGAAAAGCAGCGCGGCATCGGCGACCGACCCCCCCCCCGCCCCGTGTCGTCTCCCTCAGGGATCCTCGGTGACCCTTCGGAGCACCCTTTTCGCCCTGTGTCCCTCACAGCCCCTAAAGGGACACAGGAGACACCCGCTTAGCCCTCGGGGCACCCTCTTCCCCCTCAGAGACACACAGAACACCCACCCCTCCTCAGTGATACAGGGGATACTCAGGTCCCTCTCAGTGAGTCACGCAGCCCCTCAGGGCTACACAAGGTACCCACCTCCCCCTCAGGGACACAGATGGCACGACTTTCCTGGAATAATTTTTTTTTTTTAAAATGATCAAGTTGGGATCATTCACACCTGAAAGTCCTTAAAAAACCCCACATTTGGCTGAGGCACTTCACACGCACTAACCAGCTTTTGACATGAATTTTGGAATGCTCAGGAAATTACAGAAGCATGAAACCTGTGAATAATTTAGGAGTATTTTTGAAGGACTTGTAGTTAAAGGGCCTGTTAACTTGATATGATTCAGGTGAAATAGAGGAAAAAGGCAAATGATTTCAGTGATAAAGAATTAAATTAATACAATTAATTTATAGAAAATAGGCCTAATTTAATTCTCTGAGAGATTACAGATGTAATCCTACTGTGGAGATATCATATGCTTTAACTGTTAGCTTGTTAATCCAGCGAGCTCAATATGATACTGCTCATTTAAAATAGCTGGCACTGTAGCACCTACAGTCTGGAACTGATGGGTTAGAAAAATAATGCCAGTGAGAAATAATCATCCAGTGAGGCTGTTTAAAATTGTGTCTTCCAAAGGAATGCAGTCAAAGAAAAGTGATGCCAGTTTTATGCATCCCCTGGATTTAAATATAAAATCACCATGGACAAAATATGCAGATGACACAGAAATTTGACAGCAGGACAGATAATGATGCTGAAGTCACACAGAGTAACATGGATAGTTTGGTAAAGAGAATAAACCCATACAGTTAGCTGCTGTTTTAATATATTCGCATGAAGAGCTGTATGTCTAAAAAATAAAATTTTTAAGTATGGAGGGGAGGACAGTATCCTTGAAAACAGCAACTTGCTTATAAATCATGTTGAACAACTGAGTCAACACACTGTTGTGTGTGTTATGTGTGTGAGGTAAATAGGATTAAGAAGACTTTTAAAATCTATTCAGGAAGGCAGTGTGTAGGAATAGGAAGGCAATTTTTTTAATGAAGCCAGTACTAGAATACTGCTTACAAGTCAGGTGTCAAGTGTTTCTAAGAGTGGAAGAAATGAAGGCGGTGTAAGAAGAAAGTCACAAAGATTATCTGAATGCTTGAAAAAAAGCCCTACTGTGAAGGCCAGAATGAATGCAATTCGCTAAGCTTATGAAAAAAGAGTTTGAAAGGTAACTTGATTGTAGCAGAGAAGTACTAACACACAGAGAACATACCATGTATTAAAAGGTTTTTTAACCTCAGGGAAGAGATTCCTGTATCCTAAACCATTCAACAGCCCAGGCTGCTGCTCTGCTTACAGGGGGCTCCAGCGCAGGCACACGCCCAGACCCTGGCTACACACGGGTCGCGGTGCCTGTTATTTACATTTGAATAAATAGTCATGTCTTTTCTGTTGTATGTCCTGGAACCAGAAAATGCTTAAATTGTCTTTTTTTGTTGGTTTTTTTTTTTTCAAGTGAATTTTAATACCTGTGGTTTGGATTTGAACACATGTCAAGGGACACTTCTAACAGTCCTTTTAGCTGTGTCTAAATATAGACACAATATAGACACATACACAATATAGAGATTGGAAAAGGGGGTGATAGGTATAGGGAGGGAACGAGCAGGATTACAGTGTCACTCTTCCAGTCTGTAAGAATCTCCAGTCGCTGACTATTTCCTGTGTCTCTTTCTCTCCTGATAAATGTCACTATGCAGACACTGATCAGACAGTAGAATGCTTAGGAGTTTATTTTGAGTTAATGGGTTGGTGGAAGTCCAAACTCTGCAACATGATAAAGAAAATATTTTTCTACGCAGAAGCGTCAATTATTCACAACATAGCCACACCTTAGGAAAAGAGGGGGAGAAGTGGACTCTGGAAATAAATGATAGGGCTCCATAGTGTAAAAGTAAAATAGATCATTTTGAAGGAAAGGGACCACTGAAGAACCTAATTCACTTGCAAAATCCTCTCCTCTATTTAGGCTCCACAGTAATTGTTAAGTCTTCCCTTTTGATGAGTTTTATCAAGGTTTTTTTATGTCTTTTGCCACTTGTTTGGGATGAAATCTAAGAATACATAACCAGCCCATAACCCAGGGAGGTGGTGGATTCACCACCCTTGGAGGTTTTTAAGATGAGACTGGATGTGGCATCAGTGCCATGGCCTGGGAACCACGGCAGGGTTGGATCAAGGGTTGGACTTGATGATCTCAGAGGTCTTTTCCAACCCGGTTGATTCTGTGATTCTTTCAGGCACTTCTGGAACATACTAGATCTCTTACCCATCCCAAAGGCCTATATGCATACTGAATCTGCAAATATGCTTGGGAACTACTCTAAATCAGCACACTACTTGGAGTTGTCACCACTTGGTACAGTGATGAATACTGTGTTCATTGAGGCCTCCTGCTGCAGGAAAAAACCTGCAGAGTGCAGTCTTGTGCTTGAGGTTCCCTCTAGCCCTAGTTTCTGTTGACAGTAAATCTCCTCTTCACTGATGGCCAGAAATAGTTTGGAGTTTTTTTGGTTAGGCTTTTTTTGTTGATTTGGGGGGCTTTTTGCACCCTTTTTTTACAAGACAATCTCCTGAAACCTGTAGCAAAGGTTGTTAAGAGGCTGATACTCATTTCTCAGATACTCCTGAAACTCAGATTTCTCCTGAAACTTATCACTGTGAGATGATCTATACCTTACAGAATTATTGAATGAGTTATGCTTATGGCTTTTTGCCTGATGTTTCTGAGCTGTTATATGTTATGGAGACTTTGACACTTTCAGGACAAGTGTCAAAATCTGATTATAATTCCTTTGGACAATATTTCTATTAAAATATATAGGTCATCACAAACAATATTTTTGACCTTGTAGTTTTTTTGACATCTGAGAATGCACAAGACTACACAGCAGTCTGTCAAAAGTAGCATTGTATCTCTAACATGAACTTAAAGGATAAAAATTACTCTGCACAAACAACTTTATTTTCAAAACAAGAGGAAAACATACAGTATTTGTCCAAAAGTTTATCTGAAAGCCATAATTATGGCTAATGAAGACAAAGAGACAGCATTTTATGAAAGTTTGTCATTTTGAGCCTATTGAATCATCAGATGTGTTCCATTTTCAGTGGGGATTTTTATGTTAAAATAGCCAGAGCTTTCTACTGTCACAAGTAAAATGGTTAAAATTAGTGCAAAGTCTCTTTCATGTGGAGAAAAAGCATGTAAAACCCAAACAATTCCAAAACTTCCTTCTTTATTATTAAATTAGTTCTGGTAACATCCCTCTGCCTAATGCACCAGCTTATTGCCCAGGCTTCAAGGTATCTTTTTAAAATTTACTTTGCATTGCAAAGTGTCAGTTGAAAGTACCTGGTGTTATTATGGTCAAATATTTTATTACAAGGAGTCCCACTAATCCAATAAAAACAAGAAGGTAGCTTACCAGGAATGTTTTTACAGAACAACTTAAAACCAGGCTGATCATATGTACAACTTCCAAGAAAAATGACAAACTTTAAAAATTGTTTTTTAATCCAAGTTATTCTCACTAATCCACATAAATATTTTTGACATTTATTATGTTTAATAAGTCTGTCCAGTCTTCACCTGGAAATACTAAAAGATATGTGTTGCTTCACTTTTGTGTATTATGAGCTACTGGAATAACCTTAAGAAGTTTTAGTAATATTTTTACTGTCTAGCACTGTCTTCAAAATACATTATACTCTCTCTAAGCTGATATTTGATGATAGGGAATCACAGATTTTTCAATAAACAAAACAAGATCCAGAATCTTTAAAGAGCTGGACCAGCTCCTAACCTCCAACAAACTCTGGGCAAATCTCCCTGTAATTCTCAAGGTGTTAATAATTGAAAAAAAAAATAATTATGTACCCCCACAGAAAACTGATATAGCCCAGTGGCTTGAGAAGAGTAGATGAAAAGAGTGGTTTGTGTACATATTCCCCTACTTGGTGACAAAAACCATACATTTTGAGAAATAAGAGAAAAAAGCCTGAAATGCCATACTCCATGTGATAAAAGAAATAATTATAATTAAAAATCTTAGCCAAATTTCTGTCAGAGGCATCTTTATCATAGCTCTACCTTCTTGCAAAGGGATTGTGATAAACAATTTAGTAAAAATGTATTACATTTAGAACACTGCAGGCTTAATCTGGTTGCCCACACATGGGCACATGGTACCAGTTAGGATGCTGCTGGTGCCTACCCAGCTGCCATCCCAAAAGGGCTCTCATAGGTTCTCTGTCTCATCTGACAGCCCTCTGCATCAACACCATACCAAATTAAAAATAATAAAAAAATAAAAATTCAGCTAGTGCACTATTCAATAATTATAAGTGAAAAACTTTTAGATTTTTTTATCAACTTATTTTGCTTTTAAAACCAGATTTCATACATTATATCCTAGTCAGTAGTTTAGCTAAAAAATTCCATCCAACATCCTTATAATCTGTAATAGAAACAAGCATAAAATAATTATACAGGAAGTAGCAAAATGGAGATTTTACACATCTAAATACAATCTCTAGCAATTCAGGTCTTTTCTCAGGCTAATAATAGAGCTGCTTAGATTTAACAGCAGAAGACAATTGCATGTCACAGAGTGGCATAATACAAAATGAGAAACTTTTAATATCTGTGAGAAAAATTACATTATTAGCATTCATAATATAACCTATAATGTACTGTATTTCCATCACTTAAGAATAGTATTTGTTTCATCTATTCAGAGCAACTCTGGATATGAAGATCTAATTCCTGGACACAATCTTATTACAGCATCTGAGATCAACAGGACTGTTGCTGCCTTTCCTGCACTCACAGGACTTGTGGGTACAGACTCTGAGGACACATTCATGTTTAATTATTGTGAAAATGTCACATAAAGAAATGAGAAGGGCGTTAAATCACTGTACAAAGATTTAAACTGGAAGCTGGTAAGGTTTTAATAACACTCTGCTTGTGAATTATGCTTCCAATAACACATAAATGTATTATGAAGCTTTAGCTGGTATAAAGCAGTTTCTTATGGTTTAATGTATTTGAAAAGAGAATGGCTGTACTTTGTGGTAACAGAAATACCAATTATGTATCTAACTCTTAGTTTAATTCACTTAATGATAGCTGCAGTTAAGGCAAACACCAAGCTTAAATTCTTGCTCTTCAGTTTGTGAAAGCAGAGGACAATATTAATTCCCCATGTTTATGGGACTGCAGTAATGGAAGCCTCCTTTTCCACAGAGCTGGGACCCAGCCTGCTGCTGCACAGCCATGTGCCCTCACAGAGTGCCTCTCCCATGAGCTGGGCTCCAGCTGCACCCCGGGCCAGCTCCTGCCCGGTGCCCCATGGCCATGGCAGTTCCTCCATCACCAGCCACTCCCCCCTCACCTACCACAGCACCTTCAGCCTTTCCTCTGTAGCCCAGGATATCCAACCACCCAACTGCTGCAGGAAGGGTGGTGGGGCAGTTTGAAGGATGCTCACACACTTGGTTCTTGGTGTATGAGGTGCCCGAGCACACGTGTTGGGAATCTCTGTGAGGAGAGGTCGGGCCTGCCCCGTGCCCGACAAAGCGAATTCCAACCAGTTCCAGTACAGCCCCACCACGGGGCACAGCTGAGCCCCTCACTGACACTGGTGGTAACAACAGACAGAGGGGGAAAAACTGCAGAGTTGTGGGGAATAAGGTGTGAGAAACGATCACCCAGGTCAGAGGTGGAAGAGGAGCTCCAGGTGCCCCTGCAGCCCCCAGCGAGGCCGTGGTGGAGCACACTTCTTCCTGAAGGACCACAGCCTGTGGAGAAGATCCATGGAGGGGCAGGGGAAAAGCACGAACTCTAGGTTGTGTAAATGGAGAATGGCACAGGTGCTTGCTCTGTCATGAGCCATGTGAATTGTCCTCACAAGAATCCAGCCTGCTAAGCCCACCTTGCCTCAGTAGGTGAAAGCAACAGCAGCACTAGACATTTTGAGGATGGTTTTGTGGCAGCCTTGTATAAAAAGCTGCTCAGCCTTCAGATTCTTCATTTTACTGACTAATGAAGAGAAGAGGAGCTCTGTTCTTGCAGTACACTTACCACAATAAAGAGTTCTTTAAAAAAAAAAATCCCATGTTGTCATACTGGGTTCTAGCGACAGACTGTCCCTCTGAAAGAAAAATCAACGCATTATGGAAAACTTGGAAGAAGGGATATTTATTGTATTACAAGATTTTTACCTCATGTATATATGGAAGTATTATTCTGTTTAAAAAGGCCTCATCACAACCCTGAGTGAAGGGGAGCCATGACAGAGCCTGACAGCTCAGATTTGTCCTGGCTGCTTCTTTTCTGATTTAAATAGCAGCCTCCAGACCCAGCCCCCATCCCTACATCTGCTTTAGCTGGAAGTAAGAACATCCAAAATTTACACAGACGGACCCCTTTTGGCCTCAGAACAGCTGCCAGCCCTTCAAAAGCCACCACTATTCTGTTCCCACAGTTCCATCATTGAGAAGGCAACCACAATATTTCATGTATATTTAATACTAACATGAAATATTGATTAGCCTTTCCAGCTTTAAGTTTTGTTTAGCATTTTATCTCAAACCTCAGCTTGGCACCAAAAAAACCCCCATACAACTGGAAAGATTTCAATCCCTAAATCCAGGAAAACGATAGTCAAGTGAGTTGCTTCTTAAAATCACAATTAGAAGTTTATTAGCATAATCACCACTCTTACACTCTAAATTATCTTTTCATTGCAGCAATACAGGAACTTTTTAAGAGATGTTAAAGGATTTGAGCCTGCATTATCTAATCACTCTTATGCAACTTGTCAGTAAATCAATGTATTGTGTATGACTGGACATGCCTGGCATATCCTTCCTAGCTGTCTACCCCAAGAGTAAAACTCACTGACATTCTGGGCCTTTCAGATCCCACACCTCAACCTCCAGTGCAACACAAAGCCCTCATACTGCAGCATCTCTAAAAACCCATGAGAGTGCAAACTGGACCCAGCCCAGCCCCCTGACCAAGCATACAGGCTTTAAGGCAACCCCTTGGGCATCCCTGCCTGCATGGACAGCCTTGCCCTGATGGTCAGGGTACCCACAGCCTCTGCCACCTGCACAAGGGGCATGGGGGGGTGAACAAAAGCAAAAACTCAACCCACACAAAGGTGGAGGATGCAGTTGAGGCATAGCTGGAATTACACAGGAGGCACGAGTGGCACAGCACACTCTGTGCCAGGGCACCCACTGCAGAACAGCAGCATGAGGAAAGAGCAAGAGTGCTTCAAGGTGGGGACACACAGCAGCTGGGGGAACAAGAGGTGTCCAAGGAAAGGCTAGAGCCAGCCTGCCACACCTGCACCCCCTGTGTCCTACCACAGGAGGAAGGGGCTGAACCTGAGCACACTATGCTCTTGGGCACCCCACCTGGGTACTGGCACTGGCAGCTGGGGGACACAGCCTGCAGCAGAGTCAGACCCTCACCCAGCTCTAGTGGAAGCTCTGGAAGCTGCAGGCCAAACAATCACACCTCAGTGCTCATCCGCACCAGAAATGATGCTTTAGTGCGCCAGCACCCTCCTTGCCAGGTGTGTGGGCAGGGAGAAGTTAATCTTCAGTTTGTGCACACTTCTGTCTTCTACTATGACTCCCTCCAAAACTCTACCTTTCAAGCCCAGAAAAAAAAAACCCAACCCCACTTAAAATATGCATTTTGAAATCTGATTAAAACTGTTCTCTGCTATATTAACCACTGGCTAATCAACATCCTTTCCTGGCTTTAAGGAGAGCAGCTGCCAAGAAGTGACCTTCAACTCACTCCCACAGCAGAGGTTTTGTTAGAGACATAACCCTGCAAGAGACAAGTTCTAGCTGAATGTTATGTCACGTTTTAAGATGTTAAACATTTTAAAATATACAAGTTACTTAAGCTTTAAACAAAGTGCTAAAATACAAAGACCAAAGCTTTTCCTTAATTAAGACAGTATATTAGTTCTGCTTATCTCTGCTTTTGCTGAAACAGGTGACATTACAGCTCACTTCACGTGTCCATAGCCATTATTCCCTATTTCACACTAAACTTCCACCTTATTAGTCAGACAAGTTTTTTCCAGGAGCAACTTTCATTTGAGCAAGCCTCATGTGTTTAAACAAGAGGAACTCTCACCAGTACCCATCTTCTCCCTAATGGAGTAACAGAACTTCACAGTTCTTGTAGTTCCATAATTACAGGTATAAGATGTAGGAATTCCTCCTGTCTTTAAACAGTGCCAGTTCATCTCAGAGGGTTAAAAAAATAAAAATCACATCTTATGCAACAGACTAATAAAACCGCTACATATCAGCATAACAAGCAATATGTAACTGGCAGTTCTGCTTGTGGAGGAAGTTTTGCAAAGCCTCCTGGTGTCAAGCATCTGGAACACCTCAGCATGCTGTAAAGTAATAGCCCAGCTCCTTGCTTGCAGAAGAATCAAGTATGTATTCCAGATACTTAGCACTGCTTTCCCTTGTGCCAGCAGCTCCTGTGAACAGGTCCAATCCATCCAGACACCTTCCATCTCACAACAGTAGTATACTTGAAGAAAGGGACACAAGTTTCAGTCTATATATGCGGAGGATTAAATGCAACTAGGCAGGCAGGATAGAACCACAGGAAGGACCCTCAGGAACATCCTTGTTCAGTCATTTTGTTTGCTGGAGTTGCATCTGTGACACAGAAGTGCTTACTTAGGTCTGTGGGCTCAGAAAGGGGCTACAGAAGCCTTCCAAATTCCAGAGGCACGAGATAGAGATACTTCTATATATCCAGAGTCAGCTGAATGAAGCAAACAGCTAAAAAAAGTCCTTTGACTTTACCTATGTTATCAAATATACTCAATAGCAAGATCACTGCATCTCAGGAGTCTGTGCTGACACTTCACAGAAACCAGGAGAGTATTATCAGCTGCATTTCACATTCTCCTTCTCATCAGCATCTGAATAGGTGTGTAGTGAATCCTTTGGGGAGAAAGAAGAAATAAAAAAAAAATGGAACAGATTTCTTTTGTGCCCACTTCCCCTTCATTCCTTACTGCAAGAGGAAGACCAAAGAATCCCAACCTATCCTTTTGCCCACAGGGCCAGGTAGTTTTATACAATCCCAAAACTACTGTAGATATTTTACCACCAAGAGCTGCCCTGCCACATGCTCTCTCTGCAGTTTCATCTCTCCTGCCACTACAAGTTTTAATTTGAATGGTCTTGCTTAGGAAGAAAAAGAAGCATCTCAGTGTCAACATCTCTCATCTTGGTAGCACAAAGCAGGCTTTGCTAGCATGAGGTTTTTCTTTACCTGGGTTAAAAGCTGATGACGTCTTAACTGTCTATAGAACTGCAGCACAGAAGGATCAGCTCTCACTACTTTTGGGTCAAAATCCAGAACACGGAGACCTGCAAGGATAGGGGCTTGGGAGAGGGCTACATAAGCCTACCCACTTTCAAAGACATGAGACAGGGAGATATCCACACAATCTAAAGACATGCCCTGCCAAAGACACAGAGAACTTTGTTACAGAAGAAACAAAAAAGAACACTGTGCTGTACCAACACTAACCTGTGAGTCTGTCAAAGGTACCATTCTTGGTGTAAGGGCTTGATTAAAAAAAAAAGAAAAAACAAATAAGACTTTTGTTTTACTGTGTAACTGATTAAAAGATGAGAATCAGAAAGAAAAGGCAGTTTTCTACTGTCAGTAAATTGCTAGCAGATAGTAGAATCCGCTAACTAACTCCAGAGAACCTCTTGTTGCACAAAACTCCATAAATCCCATCTAATCAACACAGCAGGGAAAGAAATCCTGCTGGTTTCAATCCTAGTAGTTAACTAGAACAGTCACCATTCTCAAGCAGTCCTCAGGTAGATCAGAGAGTTTGGGTTAGGCCTGTCTGCAGGGCTGTCCTGGGCACAGCAGAATTTACAGCCTGCCCTGGTTTAAACAGTGGCACGGGAACAATAAACAGTGGCATGGGAACAAACTCACAGGTCTCCAAGACCAGTGTTTATCAAAGTGTATGAAGTCTTCTGGAAAGGAAGGAACTTTGAGAAAGTTACACTGTTACATTGAAAAAAAACAAACACACACCACTAAAGCGGGAGCCCAGCCCAAAGAGCACAGCTGTGGCTCTGGCAGCTGCCTCAGTTATACTGTAAACCTCAGGGTCTGTAGTGCTGATGACTCTCAAGGAAACACTGCTCTCATCAGCCCACAGTGGTAAATAATGCTGCTTTATAGTCCAACACCAACTATGCAGATGGCAGCACCTCATGGAAACTCCAGCAGTGTATCTAGTCCATCTGTGACCCTATAGGCAGGCATCATGAGCAGAAGAGGTGCAGAGAAACCTCTCCTTAGGCAGCCCTGTAGGAATGGGAGCAGGAGAGAAACAGGGATGTATTCCTGATACTCAAAAGCCAGGAAGTCAGCAGCCTAAGAATACTTTTTTTTCCCCTCTCCTAAACCAAACCTAAACCCGCAAACAGTAAATAGCATGTACTGAAATGATGTTTGGCACCTACTTAAGGCAGAAGAATTAAAGTCAGGTATTTTATCAGCTGAGATGCAGAGAAAAATACACATTGCAGGTAGCAGAACATTAATCTTTGAGAAAAAAAAACAAACAAAAACTTGCTTGAACAAAACAAAACAGGAAATGCAAATGAGCACCCACATCTAGGCAACACAGAAAAGCAAACACAAGAGGCCCATAGATAGCTACAGCTGATGCAGTGCATGACATCACAGCTGGTGAGAGCCCCAATCCTGCAGAGATCTCCTCCCTGCTTTCCCTCAAATTATTCTTACCAGGCAGTAAACAAAGCTGAGAAGTCATCAGCCATCAATGAAAAATTGTTTTGTTATTTTTCCCCTCTTCCTTCAACAAGAGATCAAGAAGCTCACTTACCCTTCTGTTCACTTTCAAATCCTACAACAACACCTCGTGCCTCGTTCACCAGCCTTTGAGACACATCCAGATTCTTTGCTAGCATCACCTACAGAGAAAAAGAAAAATCCTTCAGTGCACTGGGTTTACAGCCTGTTCAGCCACCTGCAGCTAAACTTCTTTCCAGGAAGCATAAGCACATCAGGCTGATATGGCCACAATCTCCTATCCTGCCTATTGCAGGACAGAGCACCATCTCCAACTGAAATTATTTCACAGCCTTTCCTTCCTAGGATTCCTGTAGGGTACGCAAATGTCCTTATATAATAAGGAAAAACACCTCCTCGTGAGATGGTGAACAAAGAGAAATTATTTTAAAATCGGCGCTGTTCTATCCTTTAACACCATGTGACTTCTTTGACCAATAAGATTACCTATGTCGGCACATGCTCCCCTGGGCTCCTCTGCCCCGCACGTACCCTGTGGCTTGGACACGCCTCCCACAACTCAACTGTTGATGTTTGGCATTCCCTTAACGCCTTAGAGCAGAACAATTAGCACAGCAGATTCATTTTATACAGTTTATGAAATGCATGTTCAGTTAGAATATTAGAATGTATTTATATATATATATATATAAAAATATATTTTTATATATATATATATATTATAAATTATATATATTAGAATATCCAAGTTTAGTAGATTTTGGACCAGATGCTATATTTTCAAAGCACTATGGCTTGGAGGAGCTGGAGCATGAGGAATCTTTCTGTTCTGTTCCAGAGAGGCAAAGTCAGGTCCTGGAATATATTCTGGGGCCCCTTCTCTGCCTCATAAGGACCTTTGCAGCAGGGAAAACATTTATCTTAATGCTGTGCCCCACCATTGCATGGATGAACATACTATTTAGTCTAGATTGGTGTTTGCTGCCTTTTCTGGTAAGGTGGCTGCTTGACTGCGTTGAGGAAAAACCACTACTATTTGGTATTTCAAGGGAAGATAAGTGAGTTTTAATTGTTTGGGTAAGCACAGTGTTATTACTTTACAGCACTACAGCTTAGCTGTTCTACACATACTAATGAAAAGTACAGAGGATATAGATATAATGTGACTTTTGAGGCTGTAGGAGCCTGTAGGCAGTCTGTGTTTGCCAGGAAGCACTGACAGCTCTGCTGACTGCATGCACTGCTGTGCATATGTGCAGTGGACAGAGGAATAGTCTTCTATGTAGTCATTTTGCTTATTGCCTTCTGATGTCCTGCTGTCCTGCAGTGGTGCCTCTCAGTAACAGGCTGATTCCTGCCAGCCTAGAGTTCAACTGGAAGTATAGGCATACACACACAAGGTTTATTTTTAATAGATTTTACTGAGTGTATTTGTCCACTTCATCTCTTATTACAACAACAATTTTAATTCTTGTAAAAAATCCAGTCTGGCAGTTCCAGAGACATTTTCTGTCTGTCCAATAGGCTGTAATTACAGAGCTACCCCAATTTAGACCACCTGAACTGTGCAAGCCCCCTTTGATGGGGCCGTGAATCCGAGTAAGGCAGTTTCTATCATTCATTACTCCTTTATCTGCTTTTCCTTTGTTTTCTCTTTTCCAACTTTGGTGTAACAGGCTAAAAAAAAAAAAACATGAAGTAAACCACAGGAGTACATTAGAGACAAAAAAAGAATGCGTTGCATATTCTATTTTGTGTCCTCATTATATTGCGTCCTTTCAGAAGAATGAAATGAAGTAATCAGTCTGCCCATCTCTCATTGTGCCTGGCGCACTCATTTCTATGAATCAAAGCATAGACAAATAGTTTTGCATTGTCTGCGCATCTGTCCCTTGTCTGCTCATAAATCCACCTGTCCTTACTGCCCTTGGGGCTGTTCACATTCATACTGAAAGTTCACAATTTCCTTGTCAGTTTAGAGAATTATACATGGTGGCCATGTAGCCAAGTGATTACCAGCTGGTTCGTTATGTTTGCTTTCAGGAATGCCCTGAAACTAAAAATATCTAGTCACCTGTATCCTCACGGTACTATTACTTTCAGGTTAAATGTGTGGTCCCAGCATACTGGTAAACAGGCCTATATATCCCTGGAAAAGATGCTGGCAAGTTGGTAGGCCTGAGTCCAAATAGATCAGGTATCAATGGTTAGGTTTAATATAGTTTTAACTGTCAGTTATTCAACTATAATTTTAAACTATTAATATAGTTGTATATAACAGGCTCTAATTTTGTCATCACTGTTTAAACATGGACAATTCAGGCAATTATATCCTCAGTGTTACTAACTATATGCAGTATATTGAAAATTACATGCTAATTTGTGCTGCTACCAATATACCAGTTACATTTAAAAAAGCACGGGAAAAGTAATGCATATGCTTTTTTATTTCCAGCAAGCTGAGATTATAAATTAATGAATTTTTTGCATCCATTTTGCATGCAAGAACACTTGAGCATTTCAGTTTACCAGTATGGAATGTCTATTATGAAACCGTCCATCTAGTATTTGTTTCATAAAAGTTTTCAGACTCTTATCATCAGTAAATAACAGCCACAGCTGAACAGACAAGTTGGGTTTAGACCTGGTGATCAACAAAGAGGAAAAAAAAAGTTTAAAAAATATGTATTGATTGAAAAATAGTACATTAAAAAAATCAGTCACTATCATTTCATGAACAGAATACAAGGCTGAATCAGTCACAAAAATCATTACTCAATCAGTTTTGTTATAGGAGGAAAACGTATACACAGTAACTACTGTAACAGAGGGTATCTCAGCAGCTGTTATTATGTGGTCTGTACCCTGAGAACATCAAAAGTTGGATGGCACTGGTAATGAACAGTATAGCCAACTCAAAGTCCCTCAGTTAATATGCACAAACCACAGAAAATGGGTGCAGTCTGACAAAGGTGTTTCCATCCCTGGAGAGGTTCAGGCCCCACTCAGCTATTCAAGATTGTGAATTCTTCATGGAAAAGCATCTCATCCTGCATCACAGGCAAGGGGCAGTGAGGTAGATGCAGCCTTTTTGAACCTCTTGATGAGGAACTAGAGCAAGAAATGTCAACCACAGTGACCAGATTTGTGTTTCTTTACAGCTTTGCCTGATCACTCTTTACCTGCTCTTTGCAGATCATTCACTTAAGCATTACTTCTTTACTTCTATCAGAATGCTAGAAAAGCTTTTTGAGCTTTATGGACTGCCTTTGCTTCCTCTGCCAACCACTGCTTTATCCTCTGACTATCCTTTCCCGCTGAGAGTACAGTAGTATCAAGGTCAACTACTCTGCTTCCAAGCAAGCAAATGCTCCTTTAAAACAACTGGCTACTGTCACAGTGTCAGGGCAACCAATCGTATTTCAAAAATGCATCAAGTTTCCAGAGATCTTAAGGAGAAATTAAACTCCTTTTTCCATTGCACTTTATTTAGAACAGAGCCGTAGCTAGATGCTGTTTACTTGGATTTATAGCTGTGCTCAAAACACGAAAAAAAATTACAATGAATGAACAATTTAGGAAAGAATTTTCACAAATCTTTAGGTCTCATTTTGTCAGTAATGTTCTCTTAAAAGTGACAAATGTTTATTTTGTTATGGCTGGAAATGAAGCTCGTTCACACATCTGTTGGATAAGATCTCGAAAGCCAAAAGACATTAAAGGCTCTATAATCCCTCTTTTAACAGGACAGCAACACTTACCCATCTCTCACTGGCTCTGCCTGAACGCTTCAAGGTGAAGGTGGACAGACATCTTGATAAAAAGTGTATTTATCGCCAGATAGTAATTCAATGTAGTTAGCTAAAACTAATTGCAAAATCTGGTCAAAAATTTAAAAATTATTTCAGTAAGGAAAGTGTGGATTTCTTCCAAAATATTTCAAAATTAGATTTTTCAGCTTTTAATTTTTAACTGGTACTTTTCTTTTTAAATGGATTTCTTTTCCCCTTTATTTATACAAAACCAAACCAATCCCCCATGAAACTCAAGTTTTTTAGTTTGCATTGGACAACTTGTTTCCTTAACAGCTTCCTTGTTTCCTTTAACAACTTAACCAAAACAAAGTTTTTCCAAGCCCAATTACTACTTCTCTACCCATTGTAAAACTAAAATACATCCATAATAGCCACCTTGCTTGGACTGTAATTGAGTTGTTTCCCCTTCAGTTTACATTTTGGCCAAAGCACTGAAAACTTCTCACATTTACCAAGCTCTATTCAAACACAAAGGATATGGCTGAGTGCTCTGGAAACCTCTTTAGGGCTTTGGGAGATGAGAAGTGCTCCACTACGTTTGTTTATACAAGATGTAATAGAGTTGGTGGACAACACATTTCAGTACCCAATATGTTTGGGATACTCAAGGATGTTCTCCAGGCAGTTGCTTAATCTTCTTGTGGCTTTTAGAGTATGAGAGACTTTTTTTTTTATCAGGTTTTCATGTATTAGAATTGAAGTATCAGAGCTAGACAAGATGGAGATTTGTTCCATGCTCAACTCTTTCAAAACTCTGATCCATATTTCTGAAATGATAAGCTGATGCAGCAGAAATATTCTGCGTATTGGCAGCTTCAAATTCCATCTCGCAGGAAGCGGCAGATCACATCAGTATGCACTTCTAGATCTATTACAGCAATATCAGCAGTCCTTGATTTCTCAAAAGTGGTGTAATTTGTGCAGATAGAGCAAGCTGTCACAATCTGACAGGTTTAGACTGTTTCACAGGGGACAGCCAAGGCACAGACAGCGATTGATTCATTTCTCGTCAGACGAGCTCTGCACCTCGCTCACTGCGGAGCCAAGCTGGGTTAATGCAAAATTAAAAGTTACCACCTTTCTGCAATCGTTATTCACAAGCTGTAAATACAGAGGAAACCCTTCTTATTGTTAGAGTTTGCATTTTAAGTGCCTTACCATTTGACTGCCAATCAAAAAAAAAAAAATCATTGAGGTAAAAAAAATCTAAAAAATCCTGTACTCCTTTATTCCAAAACAATCCTACATGTTGCAATCATGCCACATACTGAGCTGGTTCAGGATAAGCACAAGCAAGTACTCAATATAGTTTTGCCCCTCAGTGATTAATTACCCCTTGTGCCTCTGTACTGCCATCCAGAACGATGCTCTGGGATTTTGTCTGCTAATATAGATTTAAAAATTGCAGCACAACTTAACACTTGCAGTAATGATTTTCATCCACATTTTTGCTGCATTTAGATATTGCTAAATCATCAGAGGAAAAATAAAAGTCAATAAAAAAATCAATAATGGCAAATATACATGCACACTCGTGCACATGTACCACTCCTGTGTGTGTGTGTGCACAGCACAACCCATACCTGTGTTACTAGAGTTGCCCAGAACATCTATTATCATTTCAATTTTGGCACATGGGTAAGTAATGTCCAGGACTTTGCAAATTCAAAACTAATGGATCACGGCCTTTTAAAATAACCGTTGAGAAACATATCCTAAAGGTTTTCTTTAAGTGGTTTTTCTACTGTTTGGTTCCTTCCTCATCTGCAATGAGCCTGGTTTTAATTGTGACTTGTGTTTCCCTATGGCTTTGGGGTCTGCTTTTGATTTTTAGTGTGCCTTGTGTCAGATGGCACAGAGGAAAGAACAGGAAATCCCCAGAGAAACTGAAAGAAAAAGGCCTAGCTGGAACAACTTCTAGTTTTTAATTTTATGAATAAAATTAGTAGACTGGTACTGCTAAAGATGCTTTCACTCCAGCATATAATACAGTAAGCAACTGTCAATTCCTCTCTGGTATGAAAACAGAAGTTCAGAAGTGTTTTGTACTTACATTTACAAATCTCAGAAATTCAAAACCAAAGCATTTGAAGACCAATGAAGAAAAACCCCACACTTCTTTAAAAACAACCCCCCAAATTAATGGTTTCCAAATGTAAGTAAAGGTGACAAAATCTTTTGCCCACGTGGAAAACCGTTATATCTAACCATGGGACTTATTGAATGAGAAGAGAACAACAGAAGGAATAATTATTGTGTCAGAGCTCAGCTCTGCAGTGCCACCCCTGAGAATTGAAGTCTGTTTGTCCTCTGACCTAGAAATGCTCTGCAATACACTCGTCTCTCAAGGGAACACTCTTGGTTTCCAGCTGTCTGGGCTTGGGCACTTGGAGTTGGATTGGCAGTACTTGCTGAGTGCCACCAGCTGCAGCTGAGATCAATTATAGCTGTGTTTTAAAGGCTAGGATGTCTTTAAAAAAAAAAAAAAAAAAGAAAGGAAAAAAAAGAAGAAAAGTCTCTACATTTCAGTCTAGAAACCCCAGACTGGGTGACATTTCCTAAAAGTTGAGAATTTTAGATTTGACCTTTACGGGCTTCAGTTCCCCCGATGTAAAACAGCAATGTCAGCTGCTACTCTGAGAATTGTTACAGGAAGGTAAGTTCATCTATATCCATAAAAGCTTTAGAAAACATATTGAAAGCACTAGAGAAATGCAGTGAGTAAGTGAAGCTTTATTCAATGCAGCACTTGGACAGTTATTAAAAGTCAGTTTTCAAGGCCACACACTGTATGTGAAGAGTGGAAAAAATACTGTATAAGTACCCATAGGATGACATGAGACCAAGTGGAAAAGGTAACAAATCACAATATATCAATGACCAGAGACAGTGCAAGCAAGGAGTTGACCTGAAGGTTCACGTGCCTCCTTAATTTTGAGCTTTCTCATCTAAATGTTGACCTTTTCATAAAACATTCTTAAAAGTGCTTTTCTCTTTTGCTTTAAATATTAAAAAAACTATTTCAGTGAAGCTGATCAAAACAGAACAACATGAGAGTAAAAATCCGACATTTAGCATGTCAGGGAAATCCAGCTACTGTGAAGATGATTTATCACCAATTACTGTGGAAATGATGTGTCTGAAACTGAGTTCTCTCTATTAGGGAAAAAAATGCTTGTGTCATTAGAAACAATAAACAGAGGACCAAATCAATCAGTGGCCAGTTGGGGGCACTTCCAACAGTTAAAACCGGGAGTTTTAACCTTTGATGCCAACAGTTAAACCTATGATGGTTCTTCAGAAGAAAATTCTTTAGACTATGGTCAGTAATTCTTTAAATGAGCATTAATGAGATTCTGCAGCTGATTCTTGGTTACACTGGCAGGGCAGGAAGATGAAGTGGGACTAGATGTGTCCCACTCCTTCCTGTCTTTCGCTCAAGGGAACACTCAGCATATCATGAGATATGGTTTCCTCTGCAGATCAGACTATTTGCAGCCCAAGTACATTTTCAGTTTCTGTGCTGAATAACACTTACAGCAGTGACTTTCACCCAGGCCTATGGCAAGCACACACCCTAAAGCAGTCACACAATAGTACCTGGTGTCCTTCCTGCTTGAATGTTTTTAACATTTCATTTCTCCCAGCAAAAATTTACTGAAGATGTGCCCCAGCATGTTTGTAGCCCCCAAATGTTTATAAAGCTCTTACGGAGATGTCTCCTTATCTTCCACCTACTATTATTGACTATGCATCAGATATAGTCTTTTCTTTTAGTAGGACCATCTGGAAAGGAATGACAAGCCCCATCACACATCTGATATTTAATCAAACATAAAATACAGCAGTAATACACCTGCATTTCTACTGTGGCAGGGTGGTGTCACCCTGTCCTTGCAACAAAGTCCAAACAACTTTTCAACTTCGTATCAGTGTCTCTTTGAATTCAGTGGAGCCCAACCTGCACATGAGTGTGCCATTGCATACTGAGCCAACACAGCACTCTGTGAGGGAAAAAGCATAAATTCTCTTACCATGTCCCAGTAGATCTAAGGCTTCTATCCTCCTTCAGAAACAGAGTTGGAATTGAAGGTGGGCAGTGAGGGTAAAAAACCTGAAGAGACTGGAAAGGCAGAAGTGGGTCTGAAGAAAGCAAAAATCATAGATGAAATATACAGATGAAACCCAAAGATCAGTTGCTTTGCAGCCAGATACATTTAATCTGCCTATCAGGAGATACAATAAATGCAGAATTTCATTGCACCTCATTTGCAGGCCCACTCTTCCTAGCACAAAAGCACTTCAAAAGCAACTCATACATCCTGAAAGGCTGAAACTTGATGGCTTCTGGCCAAGAAAAAGGTACCTAAATGCCATATGATTTATTATTTTGAAGGAGTGGATTTTGCCTGCCACACTCTTCACATTAAATAATGTTCAGCGTTGTTAATTCCAGTGAATGTTTTCACAGCACATGGAAACATTACACAATACCTGAATAAGGAAAGATAGCAACTGAGACTTAATTATTTCATAAGACACAGTGACTTAACATCATTGCCTTGTTTTCAAACCAGAGAACTGACTGAAGCAACTCCTGACTGGACACAGATTTCACTCCTACCAGTCTGCCTGGCCGGTGTAAATAGTCAGAAATTAGTGGGCACAGCTGAAGGTTAAACCCTTGCTCTCCCACCACCATGGGCTCTGCAGTGTGCCTTGTGGAGGCCACCCCCAAATCTCCCCCCTGCCCAGTGTGAGAAGAGGCATGAAGCAGGACAGTTCTTAACCCACGTTGTGCAGGGCACTCTCTTCCACTTTCTCAGGATATATTTTTAAACAGTGCCTTTTGCCAAAACTGTCATTTGATGGTGTTTTTTTACCCCAGTGAACTAGCTTAATGCAGATGAAAGCAAACCGTTCTTCGAAGCTGTCTAATTTGGTGGGTGTTAGGTTATATTCTCTTTCAGTGAGGTACAAACACTTGAGTTCAATGTCTTAAGGTATCTGGGTTTGTCTTCTGGATCTGCACTGACTTCTTCCTCTAGCACAGCACAGATTCTGCTGGGCTTTCCAACTCTGCTTCTGCTGAGAAGTCAAGCTGCCTAACCACAAACTGCAGAAATTTTTAGCTACAGACCCATCACTCTATTGATCAAATCTCACTGGAAAAGCAGGTCTATGTAGGTTTCTGTGTTGTCCTTCCTTCTAAATCAATTCCTGTCTGTATCCTGGAGTTCAAGAATCCATTTGTTACCCTTATTGCAATGGGCAATATCTGCTTCCAAACACTTCTCATCCAACAGACCTTACAATATCATTTTATTAATTCATTCTTCCAATTATACAGGATGCTTAATGTCCAAATCACGAGACAGTAACTTCTCCCCTCTGAACCAGTTGCATTCTGGCTCAAAACTGTCCTATTCCTAAGTTATCAATTCTATCAATTAGTTATTTTCTACTGAAGTAACTATTTTCTTCTTCTTTTTTGTTTTTTTCCCCCCCAAACACTGTAATGTTGGTTTGACTACTTCAGAGATCTCCGTGGTCTCCATGGTCACTGTTTCATTCCAGCCAACTGGCACCAGAACAAATTAACACAACTGCTGCCATATGGGCCATAAAGTAGTCCTTGCTTTCTCTAGCATTTTGTCACTTCAAAATTTGTGTCAAGCTTTGGCCAAAGTTTCAGAGTTCTGGGATTTTATTTTACTCTGGAAGAAAATTAAGCCATTTTGGAGGATTATTTTCTTTATGTCATGGAATTATTTGCACCAGAAATTTGAACTGCAAGACTGGCAATTGACCAAAGTGTATGAAGAGACTGGTCCAGGTAGCTGGCCTGTAATACAAAGTCCTGTTCTAGTTCTCCAGAAAGCACACAAACTGATCTGCAACATTTTACTTCAGCTGAATTCCCTTCCATGCCCTGCTCTGACAGCTATTTTAAAAAGAGCCTTGCTGTGACGGTGTCAGATTTTCAGTACCACACGGCCCATACCCACATTTCAATTATCATGTTCCACGGGACATCAGCAGTGAACAAGTTTAAGCAGCTTTTCCCAGCACAGTTCTGTGGGTACACACAGGCACAGACAGTGATGACATCTCATTCATTCACACTGTTGTTGTGTGCGACGAGAAACAAAGCTCAAGGGGACTCAACATGGGAAGTGAATGTTTCAAATGGAATCTGTACCTCTCAGAAAACCTGAAAACTCTTGATATAAAAACAGCTCTGACAGAGCAGAGCCATATGGCTATTATATTCAGTGTTAAAATATGACTGCTACTGGCACATTATGATTTACCATTTAAATCGACTGTTCTCGGAAACCTCTTCCTTTCTCATCTGTCTCACTTTTTCACTGAATTGCACTCCTTTCCATTGTCAAAATGCTTTTGGAACAAATTCTTCTAAACAACAGGATGAGGGGACATTCAAGCTGTGTCTGATACTAAGTTTCTTCCTGCAGTAATTGTACTCATATTAACTTGTTCGTATTTGCAAAATATATCAATTTCTGATCCAGTCTGATGTCCTCATTATAAATTAAGTCTGACTTTTAAAGTGACATCTTTATCACAGAACACTATGTACATGGTACGCACAGTGTTCCCTTTGAAATGAAAAGAAACATGATTAAAAAGATGACAATTATTTTCCATTGCAACACTTTTGACTCACAGCCAAAAGTTTGCACTTGCAAATAAGCCTTCAGTGCCCACCTTCCCTTCTTGAGCTAGCTTTCATTTTCCTTCTTACACCATGATCACAGACTCTCAGGATGTAAACTCACATGGTTGTTCAGTAGGAAAAGACAGTGATGTGTCCTGGTGCACAGGGACTCAGACTGAAATCCCAAAGCACCAGCAGAGTCCTTGCAAGTAGCTCTTCTCAGATCTAGTTTTTGGCTGAAAACTTCACGATTCAGTCCCAATTTTTTGTTCTCAGTTTCTATTATTTTGACCAAAAAATAAGCAGGCAATTCTGAAGTCCCAACCAACACCAGTCCTATAAAAAATATGAAGTCATTTTGCATTTGAGTTGTCAGGAAGATAAAAGATAAGCACAGATTAAGTCACAGCCTAAAAAAGCGCTGCTAAGTGCTGCCTAGGCTCTGGCTACTCACTGAACTTCCCCATGTTATAGTATCACCTGAGCAATGATAAATTGTATACAACAACATTACAATGAAAGTCAGTCTCACTTGAGAAGGTTCAGTATTAGAGAAGGAATTAGCTCTCCTTTGAGCTAAGGAGACTAAAATGCAATTCTTAACTTCCAAGGACCTACTTTAAAATATGTACCCATATGTATTTGCAAGCCCAAGTCATGGCCCTCCTTCAAATCCTTCCTGAAATTCCCATCCTACAACCACCCCTGAATCTCCACCCAACCAGGAAATCACCCTGGCTAAGCAGCAACCTGTCCTGACAGAAGCAATGCTCCTGCTATCCCCTTTATCCCCATTTGCCTTAGATCATGGGATCTTCAGGCACAGGGGATGTTTTCTGTTACATATTTACAGTGTGACCAACTCAATGACTGCAGTTCCTCTGCAGCACCGGGGGCCATCCATCTGAACATTTTTGTTTTCTTTTCCCTTTCGTTTTCAGCTTGTTATTTGTTAGATCCATTATACAAAATGCTTCAATAACCCCCAAAACCACACTCCCTTCCATGCACGATTTTCTGTTTCCTTAGTTAAATGGCTCAATGTTCTTCATAGGAATAGCATTTCTTGTAAGAGAAAGGAGGAGGGTGAAATCCACCTTTACACCTCCATTCCAGAGGGACTCTGTACTCCTTTACCAACTGTTTGCTAATGTCCTCATAGCAGCCTCTCTGTCAGACATGTTATCTGGCCTAAGGAGACAATGGAGTAGCATGTGTCTGCTCTGGTCATCACCACATGTGACCAATTCCTATCACTTGCAGATCACTCATTGTCTTCCCTCCACCCATCTCTTCCCCAGGAGCAGAGCTCCTGCAGGCAGTCAGGACCACACATGAGCAGCAGTGAACAAATCCTTCTTTCCATCACTCATTCCCCTGAGCTTTACTACTCCCTCTGGCACCCTTTGGAAGTAGCAGATTGATCAGTAAGAACTGAATCAATACCTCAAGGAACACAGCCCACATCCAAACCTATTTATGATTAGTTATTAGAAGAACCATCTACCCTTTTCTACACGCTACATCCCTGTCAACAGTGAAAGGTGAGTCACCAATGACCCTTCCAGCCACAGGGATTACCTGTTCCATTGCATATTGAGGGTAATCATAGCTTTCTAGGTTCAGATATTAATTTGTCACCGTGCTCTCCAGTAGACTCCCAATACTGCAGACTTGGACCAGTTTTTGTCCATCTTTGTGCAGTTTTTACAAGTTCTTAGAAAAAGGACTAAGCTAAGAAAGATACACTCATTGGAAAGTCCTCCCATAAAAGAGAAATGAATATATGAGCAAGTCCACAGAAATAACACTGGTAATTTTAATAACTGTGCAATCATCAACTCTGAGGCTGGCAACTACTCTCCAATAAGCAAAGCAAACATGATGTTTGATTGCATTAACAAAAAGAATAGACTTTAAAGCCACAGATAAGTGGATTTTAAAAAAATTGCATAGATTTCTGAGAAACTGTGTCAAACAGTTCAATTATTTTCTTGTGACTAATAAAAGTAATACAGAAAGGAACAAGAGGTAGAGCACTCTGTCATAATTTCATGAGGGTAAGAGAAAGGAAGTACTTAGCTAATTTAATAATGCAGTTCTAAAATATCTGTGTCTGGGTCTGCAAAGGGATTACCAGGCTTGTAGTGACAGGAAAGCAAGAAATTAGTAGGACATTTGAAAGGGGGGAGGGAGCGACATCTTCCTTCCACAGAAAAGTTTTTTTTGGCTCTGTGTGGAGCCACATCCTAAACCAAATTATTATTTGTGACACTCAGCAGAAGACATTTTACATACAAACAATTTTGCTGAGTTAAATCTGCCAAAATGTGGTGCACTGATTGTATTTGTAGCTACAGCCAAAGTGATGCCCTGGAAACTCAATGCCAATTTAATGTGTGTATATAAAGAAGAAAAAAAAAAGCAGTTATTTTGAGGTTGTTGTTACTTTTACATGATGCACATGTTTTAAGCCCATGTTCTACACTTGGCCTTCTTGCTTGTCAGAGGAGGCCAACAGCAGAAAACTCACAAGAAACTGTGAACTGAAAGGAATTGGTGATATGGGGTTTAATAAGTTACAGCAAGAAGACATTCTCCCTTGGGACTAAAACAGCAATTTGAGCACAAAAGCAGCAGCGTGAGCACAAAGCAGAGCAAATCCATTTCCACATTGCCAAGTGTCATCACACCTGCAACTCAATGGGATGGAAAATATTTGGTCAGGGACTCAATGGCCAAGATAAGACAAGACAAGACAAGACAAGACTAGCACTCTTTTCCTTCCCTTAAAGTCATGGAACTTGTTGTCACTTATCAGAAAGCAAAACACGCAGGGATGATGTAGGTGCATGCCAGCGTTAAAAACAAGGTCATCTGGGGACTAAAATTTCTGAGACATCCAGGGTAGATGCCTTTAGTTCATGTAAGTAAAGACTTCACTCATAACAACAAGCAGATATACAGAAGATTAAACCCCCCATAATGATGCAGACTCTTTTCTTCCTTCCATTTTGCTGTTCATAAGAATCATTTTATATTGCTTAGTCAGAAAACAGTTGAGAAATTATATGTAATAAATATTTCCCTAAATTGAGCTGGCAGAATCTATTTCTTCTTTTAAAATATATTGTTCCCAGTTTACTTATTACTCTGTGCTGGGACTTGACTCTTAAAGAGAAATATTGCTTGAGGGACCACTCCTCATTTAAACAAATGCTATTAAGCTGGAGTGTGAAGATAGTACCGAGAGGCTTCCCTGGCTGCACTAAATCAAAGCTAATGGCTTGAGATAAAGTAAGTGGAGTTGTTCTTCTGTTCTTTGTCAGTATTAATATTTTCAGCTACGGCTCCTCACTAGAGTCTCTCTGCTTCTATGCCCTCTTGTTTTGGACCAGAAATTCTAGAAGGCTTCTCTTACGCACAGCTCACACTTTTATTCCTTGCATTTTACTGTTGCTTCCAGACTATCTCGACCGCCTGGCATTTACTGAGCTTGGAGTAGGGCTCACATGACATTCAATTTTTCATCTGAATACTTGTTAATCACAAACAAGCACCCGGCCAATTGCAAGCACAATTTACTTGGAATGTGTGGTCTGGTAAACTAATTAGGGCAGCATGGAGTGCTAATGCCCTACTTCACAGAGGGTAATAACATAAGGAATGAAGAGCTTTCAGGAGCTTTTGCTATTGAACTACAAATTTTTTCCTGACCTTTAAATACATTTTTTTTTGCCTCTCAACAAGCATGGTTTCCATGATCTCTCTCTTGAATGCATCCTAGAGTTAAGTATTTTCATGACTCTTTCCCACTCCCTTTAACTAGAAAAATCTCTTCAGAGCTTCTTACCTGAAAGCATTAGATGGCCTTTTTGGCTCTTTCTGAATAAAGAATTTCTCAGAGACCACAGAAACTTTCTCCCATATATTATAGTGCTCCAACCATTTCCAATAACACAATTAAATCTGGGTGAAAGTTTTTCAAAAAAATCAGTAAAACCATTAGAGAGTGAAGTTTTAGAGGTATCAAAATACTCATAAATTCAATTCCAGTTTAGGGAACAGATTCTGCCAAATTGAAAGCAAGGAGGCACTTTTAGAAAAGTCTGAGCACTAACTTTCGTTATGTGTTGGGCACCAAAGTCACCCAGCTTGGCAGACACCACAAAGCATTTGCCTATGACTGGCAGGTCTTGACTCTTGGCAGGAGGGGAGGGAGAGAACAGAGAAGATAAACCACAGATGGATAATGCTTGGGAAACATCTACGATGTGGTTGAAGAAACAGCAGCTTCACATAGATAAGTGTGGGATGAGGACAACCCAGGAAAGTTTAAGAAATGTTGGAAAAGAGAAGTGTGGAGAGAGAGGGTGTTTTCTGTTTACCCCTTAGATAAATTAAGTAGTTAATGTCATAAAGAAGTTGTAAAGAGTAAGAAAGAGATGCTTTTTCACTAAAAAATGTTTGGACAAAATCAAGGGGCACAGCAACTGCTAAAAGATGAGAAGAACAAAAAATCACTCTAAAGTAACATTAGGAAGAGAAGGAAGTTCAAAGAAAAAGAAAATATCAACAATGAACTCAAGAAAACGATCTACAGAGGGGAGCTCTGCAATTTCAGTGGCCTTTCTGAATCAACCTTTGCTTAAAACATTACATTGCAAGTAAATGTTTGGCACAATTAGTGCTCTTGAAAAAGGAGCAAACTCAGACAGACAGAACATTATCAAGGGTGCCAAAAGAGCTGGTGGAAGCTATCAAAGAACTATTAGCATTCATCTTTGTGATCCTACAGAAGAGGGATAAGCTACTGGAAGACTGAAAAAAGATCAGCGTAGTGCAGTTCTTTAAAGAGAGAAAAAAAAGGAATAACTGGGAGATTTATAAATCAATCGGATTAGCTCCAGTTCCTGCAGAAACAAATCAAATCATTTGTCAGAGTCAGGAAGATAACAAGGAGATGAGATGCAGTCAGCAGTAGATTTGTTAAGAGGAAAGCATGGCAAAGAAATGTATTTTATTTCTACAGCAGGTAACAAACCTTCTGGAGGTAAGAAGCAGCAGCTAGCATCGATCTCAAAGCAAGGCTTTCAAAGCTGTTTCACCAGTCTTGGAAACAAACTAGAGAAAATCTCTCAATAAACTTTTTCCCTCTGATAGGTAAATAGAGGGTGATAGAGTGGCTGTATCCAAAGAGATTGCTCCCCCATGGAACAATCTCAATACATAAGGATATACTCGTGGATGCTGCAGGGCTTGTCCCAGGTCTCGCAGTGTTATCAATATTTTCATAAATTATCGAGGTGATGGAATGGGGAGTATGCTATTAAATTCTCAGGGGAGAGGAAGCCTGGAAGGACTGTGGCCATACTGAATGACATGCCTAGAATTCAAAATTAAAAAATTGTCTCTGGCACTCAACCACAAGATACAAATTATTCCTTAACTTAGGTAGGATAATCAACTGCTGAAATTTGGAAATCCTTTAAAGAAATAAAATTAAATTAATCTGAGGGTTGTGGATTACCAGCTGAAGATGGGCTGTGGAAAAGGCAAGTATGCTGTTGGAAGAGTTTAATGGGAGGACAGTTAGCAAATTCTACCACATAATCCTTCCTCTCAGTATCTTGTTCAGCATTAATAAGGTCTCAGCTAGAACACTATGCCCACATTTGTGCCATATGGGTACCAACTAATGAAAGGTTAGAGGAAAGCCAGAATGACCAAGAGTATAGGAAAAACATTCCACAAAGACTGAACTACGATGGGGTTTTTTTTCATGCAAAGAAGACCCTGCTCTGCTGTGGATAGATCCAGAGGTAATAGATTTAAATCACAGCAAAGCAGATCTATGCTGAATGTTAAAAAGATCTCCAAATGGAAAAATAAAATACTGAAACAGACTGCCAGGGGAACTGCAGTCTTCATCATTGCATGTCTTTAAGGCTGTTAGACAAACCCTGTAAGGAGCAGCACTGACAGAGCTGATCTGCCTTAGGATACGGGTTGCGAACAAACCAACATGCTCTCCTGATCCATTTGTCACAAACCTCTAATCCAGCAGGTTTGTTGTCTGGACACACATGCAGGCAATGAAAAGGAGAAAGCTGAACCTTGCTTGCATCCTCCAAACTGTGAGCTCCAGTGGGTGCAGAAACACAGGGGCTCCAGGTCAGGGCTGCACCTCCTTCCCTCTCACAAGCTGTCACTTTGGGCAGGTCATACTCTGCTCTCCACTCCCTTCTTCTTTTACAATAATTGAATTTCCTCTTTTGCTGATTAGGTAAGACAAATAAGAGATAATTTTTTTCAGAAGATCCTGGCTGAGGTCATAACATGGTGGGTTGTCTTTTGGTTGCTGTCTCCATGTATTATGAAATATAGATAATGCTTATGCCTAAGGACTAGGAATATTATCTAGAGACACTGTGCAGCAGGTAAGGATGCACCTCCTCTGAACACTGAGTATCATGTTCAATTTACATCCTACCCAGGTTTTGTAGGTGATGGTCCCTCACTGGATCAGTGACAGGGCACATTGCCTTCCCCTACTCTGCACCAGCATCATCTGAAAGACTGCAAAAATCCCAAAGAAACACCAGATCCCTGATCTGGACTTTTTGTTTGTTGTGTTTGGGTGTTTTTGCAATATAACTAGAGCATAAACCAGCACTGATTTGGGATCAAACCATTCTCTCTCTCACTCTGTTCAAGTACCTATTGCTTCTCTGTGTATTTTGTTGCAGCTGCCCCCAAACCCCTCCTTTTCAGTGATACTCAGCCTCCTCTCAGGCACTTGCTATAGGTCAAGGACTACTTTTTCTTCCGGGAGGTATAATTGCTGTTTACTCCAAATTCAGGGAGAGTGAAGAGACTGGCTGAAAGCTAAAACAAGAAAAGGATTATTGACAAAAATTTTCAAGAATTCAGAGAATTTGACTATACTGACAAACAAACCAAACAGAAGAAGCACAAGCTCAGCCTATGATTTGAGCTACTTATGTCTGAAGCACATGTGGGGCAAAAGAATTATTCTGTGCTGGCTGGTGTTGAAAGCAGCTAAGAACTGCCTAAAATCTTATTCCAAGTCTAGTATAAATCACTAAGGCAATAGAGCAGCATACTAATCCTCCCTTTTACATGAACATGGAACAACTCCTGGAAGCAAAGTCAATGGTAGAGATTTATCATGGGGATACGTGCTACCCTGTAGTGCAAACATGAGCTAAAAAGGGATGAGCATCACTTACAGCCCCATCTTTGACAGATACTCCAGGTTCCCTCTCCCTGTGAACATGCTTTCCCATATTGAGTGGGTGATTATACACTATTTTCCTCTGAGGAAATTTTTAGTCTTTTTCTTTGGAGTACCTTAGGCTTTGCTCTCTGCGGGTAGTGCCACAGCAGTGCTGTCCTGGTTGTGGTTTGTGCCAAAGGAGATCTGGTGTGCCTGAAAAGGGCCTCTTTTAGAATGTGTCCAAACCAGCCTAAGCTTTGAAGCAGAGCAAAATAGAGTAGATTTTCGTCTATCCAAAATATGCATACAAATGATTATTCTGAGACACTGAACCTTCCCAAGTTCAGAGATTTTCAGGAGCCTGAGTGCAAACTCACAAAATCCAAGTCCCAGTTTGAGCTTTTTTTTTTTTTGTCTCTTTCTAGGAGTGAAAAATATCTGAACACATGTTCATAGCTGCAGTTCCACCACATCTATCTCAAATACAGACCATCCTGGTTTTGATGTCAGCAAGTGCTCTGACACGAGCACACGCCTGAATTCTGCCCCACCAGCTGAGACCCTTTCCCCATGCTGGCATTCCCACCTATCCCTCACAGGTGCAGGAAACTTAAAACTTCAGTGCATGCCTATTGAGACAGCAATATACAATATACCTGAATGCAGCTGAATAAAGCAGCTTCTCATGTATGTCCTGGCTTGACACTGCCTGGTGTTAAGGACCTTATTTTTCCAGGCACCTGTCTCTGTGAAATTGTGCCACCAGGCTCAACTGTACATCACAAATCCCTGCTGCTTCAGCTACCAGAGGTTCTTCTCGATTTGCTGTCAGAAGCTCAAGCATTTGAAGCTAAGAGCTTCAGCTGCTGCCACAGCAAAACTCCAAATGTTGGGGAGCAAATATGATCAATAGCAGCAAAATTACATACTATTTGTGATTTGACAGGCAAAACAGTAATTCCAACCAAGCACAAGCACTCCTATTTTCTTTTATGGTCTAATCTACATATTCTTGTACCTGAACACCAAGTCAGAAACTAAAAGGTATTTGAATACAATGACTGCATTTGGCTTCAAATTAAGACTTTCTTTTTTTCCCATCTGAGTCACCAGCTTGGGAATGTAGCTCTGAGAAAAAACTTTTAAGATACTGGACACTGGAAGTGTTCAAGAGAAGTGATTTCTGAAGACAACCAAGTTAATACATTATTGTGCTGCTTTCTGTTGTCAACTGAAAGAGCAGCTCAAAAGGCAAAAAATGCCATACTTCTGAAGGTAGTGCACTGGAAATGAATCCACATTTATCCTATTCACATTGGTGGGATGGCCTTCACATGTATTTGAAAGAGTCCAAAAGAGAAATCCTGTGGGAGGAAACACAGGACTATAAGCAACAGTGAAAGTTGTCCTAAAGCTTTAAAACAAAATCATTGACTCAAAACAATATTCTTCTTCCTAAGAGGTTTAAGGGATACGTTATTATTTTATTAAAGTGATCCATCTGTTCCTTCAGGGTTGGCTCTGTGGCAGTGCTCGGGATTCAAGCAGATGTTATGAGGTGCAGATTCCAATATGAACCTGAAAGAAAAAAAAAAGCCGCGAAAATATTTGTTCAGCAGTCTCTGAAAGATGTGGTCAGACGTTATCATACAGAAACTACTATCAGTTTTAATACCAATGTCTCCATTCTGTTGGAAGGGTTCATGTCTGTGCAAACGAGATATAACAAGGCATAACAGTTGAGAAGAGATGAAAAAAATACTTCAGAGAAGTATAACAAAAAAGCATCAATATAATACCTGGCATGCTTTTGGCAATTTCTCACCTTTTACAGCACACAAGTCTCAGAATTTTGGACTAAGATAAACCCACCAATGCCTTCTCTGGACCAAAGAAAGAAAGGTCTTTGAAATGGCACAGCATCAGCTGTATCTAGGCCACTTTGAGATCTGGCCCTGATTGTGATGGGCTCTTCACCAGACCCTGGCTAAAGCACAAAAGTGTGCCTGCCCTGACATGATTGAGATAAAAATTGGCTACACCTCCCATGATAATACTTGCTAGACTTTGCACTATACTGCTAGAGTAAAAATCCATTTAAAGTTCAGTCTTCAACTCTTTTAATCCAATAAAACTGAATATTAGCACTGGTACAAAATTCCTGTGTTGGAACAGCAGTTCAAGCTTATGAGTCAAATTCATATATCCCTAAATTTTAGCGTGGTATAGAAATTGATATTCACTGAGAATCTGGCCTAAATATGAGGATATGATCAGCCTATGAAGAGAGTACCATATGCTGAGTCAAACATTTTGCATCTGCTTTTTTGAATGTTTAACTTGACACTGAAGTCAGAACTAAACAAGGCACAAATGGTGCAGGTGGCACACAGGACAGTGGGTACCTGCACCCACCAGGCAGCCAGCAGGTTAAACAAGCATCTTTTTACTGGGCCCAGTTTGACTTCTTACAAAAGGCCAGACTAAGCCAGTACTAAATAAAGCACACTTGTCAGCTAGAACAGCCCTTCCCTTCTCCAGCACAAGAGAGCAGTACAAGAGAGGCTTAATGAATTTAATGATACATTTCTATGCAAAATGCTGAGCTTGTGTACATGTGGACCCTTCCTGCTTTAGACATCTCCTTCTCCTTCACAGCACCATTCCCAGAGGCCTCTTGGTAGCCTTTCCAAGCCTTAATATCAGCATAGCAATTGTTACACCTGAAGGATAATGCTTTATAATGGGTACCTTGGCTTAAAGGAAATTAAACGTTAGTCTTACATGTGCGAAAGGGACAGGGTTTTGTTTGATAAGCTGAGCACTGCTCTGAGCATTGTTAGTGAGCAGCTAATTCAGAGGCTCCAGCAGCCTGGTTTCCTCCTGGATGACACAGCTCATTTAAGTGTTCAGTGCTCAGTTTACATCTAAAAGCAAGATTTTCATCTCTTCCTTCCAATCTGTTGTCAGTACTGAAAGCAAGAAGCCCCATGACCTTCCTAAGGAGAAGATGTGTCACTACATGCTCCTTCCCACCAGGGAGTTTACAAAAGCCAAACCCCAGCTCTCCTGTCATGACTGCACAGTCAAGACTTAGTTACCCTCATTACCAAACTGCCCTCATTTAGAACACAGCAATCTCTATTCTCCTCTCTATTTTGTGTTTCCAATTCTCTCTCTGTCACAGAAGTCTTGTGCAGTTTTGGGCCAGTCATTTATGAGAAAGAGCACATGTAACACATCTATAAAATAACAAGAGTAATACCTTTTTGCATAGGATATTTATTCTCCAAAGATACTCAAAATTATAAGCTGATCTAGAGAACTAATAAGGATCCCAATTAGACAGAGTAATTTCATTTTCAACAGTGTCTTGATTGGGCGTTAATTACTGGGACATGCTAAAGACCAAGAATTAGCTTGCAGTTAGGCTTTTCTCTCTGTAAATATCTTTATTATATATGATATTTGTTTTACAGCAAATCAATACCTTTCTTATTCTGAGATGCAATTAGTTTTTGATAGTAAAATCACACCAGTGCATCTTCCTGTCCTGTGCTCTGCTACTCCTCACTGCATCCCTGGAGCATGGATATCTATAAACAGTCACTTCCTTCTCCTCGTGGCTTGCAAGGTAAGAACTATTTTAGATGCTGGAGACTTCAGCTTGCTGACAAACAAAGGCTTCTGTGCCAACATAAGCAAGTTAGCCAGACTGCTTGAATCCCCTATTCCCATCTCATGAGATTCGCGTGTCTTTTATCATCTCAGAAGTGCCAATCTAATGCACCTAAAACTGGCAGGCAGTTGTACTTCTGCCTGCTGGCATCCCCCTCCCACGGGAACCACGTGAAAGGTCTGGTGAGGGACAGGGTTCACTAGAACATCCTTGGTGAATGGCAGTGTACTTAGGGTGACACTTGGCCCTTGGACTTTCCTGCTGCAGACTGACGCTTCAGCTTGATTTATTTTGTCATTCTTCCTTTCCCTCCTGGTCATGAATGCTTTGGTTTCACCAACCAAATGAGTTGATTTTACTGGGGACCAGAAATTCAATCCATGCCCTGACTGCTCAGCTCTGTCATCGAGCATTCAGAGAATATTAACCTTTCCAAACTCCCCCGCAAGTGAATCTTACCCAGGATCTTGGCAGCAGAAAACCAATTATTTGATTAATACTAAGCATGGGGTGGCTATGGAAGGAGCATTTCTTGTAAGGAAAATCAGCTCTTTCTTGTCAGTAAATGAATGCTAATACTCTTTCCCTATTAAGGCAGACTCTTGCTTTTAAACTTTTATGTCTTCCATATATCATGTTTTTGGAAGAAAGTTTTGCTATTTAAATAGCTGCCAGAGTGTTACAGGTTTATATGATTGCAATTTACAGTACTCCATAGATCAGCAGACCTCAAATGCATTGGACAGATGAGACCTTAAATTGACATCCTGCCTTTTTATGAGTATTAAAAGGTTCAATCTCACGACATATTTACACAGAAGTATCTCTGCTGCCTTGGCCAAATTGTTCCTAAAGTATAAAGTATTTTACATGAAGGAACATAATGACAACAATCTAAAGCTTTGTACATTAAATTATCTAAGTGTTACAGCCAGTCCAGAAGGGTTAGCTCAAGTGCAGGAAAGATCTCTGTTGCTCCCATATAAAAATGGTGGGAATTTGTCCTTTAAATAAGAATCAGATGCAGGAACCCCATGGATAGTCCATCTCCACTTAAACAAGAGCCTGCAGGAAGCTGGGGCATCCTACAGACAGGATCAACTTCCAAATCAACATATCTTGGCATGGCACTATTGCAGTCACTAGATGCAGGCACATCAAAACCAATGGCATGCCTGAATCCTGCCACCCTCTCATATCCTTCATCTAGACAAAATACATCTCATCTCCACTGACAGCTTGGGTGGGGTTTGCATTTGCCTTCACCAGACACTCAGCACCACCAGTCTCACTGAGGCACCATTCAGTTCCTGCACAGGCACTTCTGATTCAGCACTGATGCTATTTTTTTTACAGACAAAATGGAAAATTACGATAATAATTCCTCCCTCCAAAGTGGCTAAAGATGACTATGGAAAGACTCAGAAATGAAAGGATTTTGATTTTATTTTTTTTAAGATGGAGTGGAAAGAAATCATGGAATGGTTAGGGTTGGAAGGGACTTCTAGAAATCATGTAGTCCGACTATCCTGGTAAAGCAGGTTACATATGACTGTGCCCAGGCACATTTTGATTACCTCCAGAAAAGGAGCCTCCATAACTTCTCTGGACAGCCTGTGACATTAGTACTTCTGACATGAGAGCAAAGACATCAGAAGCAGTGGAATATACCCCAAAATAACCCACTGACACTGAAAAGCAACTTCTTATTCTTACCCAAAATGTTTAAAATAATCAGGCCTACTTTCCATAGGAGAACAATTTCCTTATACTTCTGGTACACCTATATGGAGTGACATGTGAATGTAAGCTGTCCTTGGATAACAGGGAACCCCAATTCAAGTTTAGTAAACTTTTCCAAGCTGGGTTGTTTTGGATGAAGATGAAGAACATAATTTCAAGGACCCTCCAGCAGGAGGAACAAAATTACATGACTGCAACCAAACAGGACCCCACAAGTCTTAGCTATCTCCAAGGGACAAGTATATGTGTCCTTTTCCTAATTTAATTGGATCTTCCTGGATCTCTCTGCAATTGAAAAGTGCCTTTTCTGCCTTTAGGTGGCAGGATAACATGTGCAAGCATCTCAGGTAACTTCCCAGTTACCAGCACAACCCTCTGAAACTTTGAAGACCACATTTCAGTGTAGAGACATGACACAGATCTGGATCCCATCGACCACACTTCTAGTAGAGTAAGCAGACTTTCTTGCAAAACTTACTCTTTTGAGTACATAGCTTCAGTCAGTGCTCTGGCCCAAATCCTCCAAATACTTACACAAGTAATTTCATCTAGCTACAGTGTTATGTTGAAGAAAATAAGATTGCCTATATATGTATACACATATACATCAATGGAGTTATACACTAGGCATTTTAAGAAACAGGGAGTTTGGCAAAGATAAGAGGGTGACAACTACAGGACAACCTCTGTGAATTAGAGTACATCTTGGAATTCACAGACACTTCCTTCCAGGATCAGAGTTTGTTGCACAGAATTGCTGTCAGATTTTTTTGGAATATTTCCTCAAAGGCACTTTTTAGGGGATAGCTGTCTTTGCATAATCAGAGACTCAGTATTTACAGACTGGGACTACCCTCAGGAGTAGAATAATTTTGAGTCCCTCTGCAGTCAATTCTTCTACAAATCTATCTGATACATTTCAAAGAGAAATTAGAGTCAAACATTTACATACTATCACCTAACTGAACTGGCCATCTTTTAATCATTACATATCTCCCAATGAAACCAGAGCCAGGTATTTCAGAGCTTCTTTCCAATCAGAGGGCAATAGTCCACTTCTCATCATGAAGCAAAAGAGCCAATAAGCCAGGAAAAAATCATTACATTGTTGGAAACAACCCCAGGAGGTAGACAACTGCCTTAAATGATGCGACTTATATTGGCTGCCTGTGAGAGGATACCAAAGAAATTACTTGGTTATTAAAAAGCACCAAGCAAAAGCAACCACCCTCTGGCCTTTGTTACTGGTTCTAATCAAGTAACCATTCATGCACATCCCTTATCACTCAGACACATGCTCTAAAAAGCCGAAAGAATGAAACCAATTAACATTAATAATAAACTCTAACTTGCTCCTAACCTCACTCACTTTTTCAGTCATACGTCCATTGCTTAAAAAATCACGTCCTCCCCTTTCCCTTCTGCCAACAAGCACTGTTAACAGAAGACAAGTAGAACATTACAGCTACCTCTGTTGTCCTTGAGCCAACCATCATGAAGAGTTTCCCTTCCCTACAGCAACAGAGCAGAACGGTCATAGCCAAGAGAGGAGCAAAGAGCAAACTTCGCTATTAGTAACACCAGTGGAAACACTTTCAGAAGCTGAATCAGTTGTTAACAGCAGGGGAATTATTGTTCTGATAAATTTGTCTCATCCGTGGAAAAACCACCACCTGCTCCCAGTCCCTTCCCTGGCTGTGACATGCAGAGGTTTTACAGGATCACGGTACACCCCAGCCTCAAAACATGGCTGAGTTATGGATGAGGGAATTCAGGCATGGAGATGCCAAAAGACATTAGGTACCCAAACGTACACTGAGAAGGAGACTCTTAAATATGAATGGATTTAACTTCCCTGCTCTCCAGTCAGGCAGGTACATCTGCACTTTCTCCACTACACAGGGAAATTATGGTGTAGGCAAAACAGTACAATGCTGCAAAGGTATTTTTGACACTGCAGTGTTGTCTGCCCTACCTAGCCTCAGGCACTTGATTTAAACTGTTACCAGTGGTTATTTGACCAAACAAACCTCCTCTGTAGACACCCACCTGGCTCTGTGAATCACAACCACAGTCACCTGTGTTGATGACTTGATGGCAGAATTTCATCCCCAACTTCCCCAAATGCTGTCACATCCTATGACACCAAGCTCAGCGAAGTGGCCACGCCAGGAATGAACAGGAATCAGTCTGGTCCTGCTCCAGCCACCTGCCCATTGTAGGGCTCTGCTCCCACAAGGAATCCTGCCCAAACATCCCCCCTGCCAAAGCAATACCTTTGTCTGACCCTGCTGCTCACTTCCACAGGGCAGCACAGTGGCTCACATCACGTTTCACCCATTTACTACTCAATTAATATAACAACTGCATTCATATGATATAAGCAATCTCCAGGTAGGCATTAAACATACAAACTCTGACAGTAAAGTGTGGTCCCAGACATACCAACATCATCATGTTCTTGCTGACGTCCACAGAAGAGCCTTTTCCCAAAATTAAACTTGATACAGGTGCAAAAGTACCTTTCTTTCCTATGAGTTCAGAGAGCAAGTATAAGAAAATATAATAAATTTCATAACAAATATACACCATAAGAAACTATATAACCAATACAAACTCAGTGGATATTTTGGATTATTCAGTAGCACACAGGCAGTAAGCAGAACAGAAAAAAAGTAAGAATACCAGTTGGGTTTCCCCTGATCCTGATGTAGAAACCTAGCTAGGCACTCAGTGCAGAGAAGTTTTGTATTTAGCACTAATTAGCAAGTTCAATCTATTATCTATCTTGATCTTCCCAACTGCTGTGAAGCACCTTTATTGATTGTGCAACCATTTACAAAGCTCTGCAAATTTTCAATGATTAAAATCTTGGCTGCAGTTGCCCACAATCATGATGCAGTCTTTAGAATAAATAAAATAAAAACACTCAGTAAATAATAACTGAATTAACAATAATTTGTGGATGATGTGTGCTTTTCTGTGTAGGACCTAACTTCTGATCTTTGAAATGCAGGGTCATGTTTGCTTAATATTTTAAACTTTTCTCTTGCTCGGGAAGATGACAGCTTAACCTTTTCTTTTTTCTTTCTTTTTTCTTTCTTTTTTCTTTCTTTTTTTGTGAAAGATGAGATTTGCCTAAAATATTGTGATTATAGCAACTGGACTAGTTTTATCACTGAAGTATTTTTAATTGCTAGACCAGGTGACATAACTGCAGCAGAACCACTTGGATGGCACTTGTCCAGTTTATTACCATTGTGATACAGCCAAGAACAACCATGTTACTGCCTATTTGCTCCAAAGTGACCCGAGTTACTCACAGCTGATATGAGGTCCCTCTTCTGCTGTACCCACACATTCTGGAGGCTGAGTTTCTGTCCATAGGGGCACATGGCAGCAGTAATGCAACATAATGGGAAGATGGAGAAAAGACATCCTCTCTTTATTCCTGGGAAAATAATGCACAGCAGAAAAAATATACAGTGTGTCATTACAGAGCTTTTCCATTAAATACCCCGCACTTGGGCTCAGACGTAGCTGAGCTCAGGTTGGCTCTCCAGCCACGGACACAGAGTGTTTGCTTAACCCCAGCATGCTGTCCAGCCCTGAGCTGGCTGCCAGCCAGACAGATCAGAGTTTGGGCAGCATTGCCTCCCACCAGCTCACCCAAAACAGTGCTGGCTGAGCAGCAGGGACTCCTGCCAGACAAACTGTCCGTGCTGCTGGCACACAGGAGCAAAGTGCAGTGCTGGGGAGATCCCCACACACGCTCCTCTCGGCTGGCACCAGCCAAGCTCTGAGTGCTGGCAGCTGTCAGTAAAATGCATTTCAGTGTTTGTGCAGGAATGTTTTCTTCAGCTTCTCAGGTGGGTGTTGCCAGGGGTCCAGTCCCTTGTTCCCGGGGCTGTGCTGAATGGGTGGAACCTTCTGGGCTGTGACCGCTGAGCCTGCAGGTCATAAATCTGAATGCAATACCTCCCTAACAGGACATCTCTTCCTCTGATCTTTGGAGGCCTCTTTTGGAATGTCAAGCAAATATTTCCAGGCTATTCCTATCTGGAGTTGTGCTGAAGAGTTTCTGGAAGGGACACACAGAAGCTGAATTACTCTCGGGAAAGCCAAAAGATGGTTTTCTCCTCTGAGTCAGCCCTGAGGACACAAAGGTGACTGGTGGGGTCCCTGCCCCAGCACCACCAGCCTTTACACCTGGTTTCTTGTCAAAGCAAAGATAAGGGAGGGCAGGATCCCCCACAACAGGAGAGTCAAGTTTTTTGTATATACATAGCCATGAAAAAGCTCACACCAATTAAGTGTACTTACAAGCAAACTCTGAAGACCATTTTCCTGAGTTGTTTTTCTCTTCCTGCCCACACTCAGTTTATATCCTTCTGACAATTATAAAATACAAACGTTTTTGTTATTCCAGTGCAAACTTTGTGAAATTAAGTGGTTCACCTAGCTACAGCCAAAGGTTAAGATCACATATTTTCCTACTGACTTCACTGCATTTAACCTTTGAAGTTTGGTTTGAAAATCCCTAGCCCATTTGTGCAAAACAAATGGGAAAACCCAGACAGAAGAACTCTTTGGGATTATTCAGAGATGTTTGAGTAGTTATTACCTTTGCCTCTCTCAAAGCACAGCAAAAATTATTTCTTTTCCCATAAAAACCCAGGACATCCCTTTCCTCTGTACACACATACACCTCTGGCCAGGGGCAGGGCAGAGGGGCAGTTACTGTGCCCCCTTCCTAAAGAAAAAGTTGAACCATTCTTCTGCCAGCCTATGTAACACACCACAGCCACAACTACTTTCTGTTATCTGAAAATGCCTCTGGAACAGAGATGGCTTGCAGAGAAGCCATCTTGGTTATAGCTACCTGGAGGAGGGATGAAAAGAGGCAAAGGGAGGGAAGTTTTGGGGTATGTGTTCAACAGGAGAAAAATTTGTTCTTTAATCAGGTCGAGTAAACAGGCAAGAGCCTGAAGTCTAGTCTAAGGTTTCTATTGCTTTTTTTGTGGCCAGACTCAAGTCTGAGAGGGACAGAGCATTCACAGCTATCTACAGGTTCTTCTGAAAACCCTGCACTGTCTCATCCCTCGCTAAGGGTCTCCTCTCATGTCAGCTCACAAACGTGTTTATGCTAGTAAGGACAAAATTTTGTGTGCCATATGGGATGAGAAATGGAGGGGGACAGAGCTCTACAGAAAGGGTATTTCAAGAATTACACCTCACAGGAGGGGGTGTTGGAGCCAGCAGGAGTTATTTTCAAGGAGTGTGGTACATCTTATTACATTTGATATTCTTCAGTGAAGGCTGCAATTTAGAACAGCAAATGCGGTTTTGCCCAGTTTGGGTCCATCCATCTCCTTAGTTTTTAGCATTCTCCTGTCAGCAGCATCACAAGCCAATAAAAACAAACATACCTGGATTCTACAAGGGTCAGCAGCATTGGGAGCTGAAGGAAACCTGCCCCACGGCCTGGGTCCGTGGCAGTCTGGGTCCCACTCCGACACCTGTGGCACAACTGAAGCAGCTTATTGAGCCGAGACTGGCCAAGGGCATGAGTGTCATTGCCTCCTGCTCAGAAATCATCCTCATTACAGAAAACATTGGCAGTAAACAATCAACTGGAGGAACAAAGGAAAAGTTCAGAGCCAGGACGAGAAACACATCAGCATCTGCTCCTCTTTAGTCACCAGTGTCATCCTGTGCTTCCTGAGGGTCTGAACCTGCTTTTGATGCATGAGCATTGGCAAGAGCTGCATGAACATGGCAAGGAGAGCGAGACCCCACGAGCAAAATCGCTCAGCATTGCTGGAGCACATCTCGGGCTGATGAAAATGCTTTTGCCACAGGAAGAGATGCAGGGGCACAGCCGTAGATGCAGTAGGCAGCACATATGTCAACACCAGCACTCCTCATGTTTACGAAGAATTCCATTGAACAGAAGATCTGGCAATAAACTACATGAGTGATTCCAGATTGCAGCAAGTGCATCCATCACACGCCTTTTTTTCCCCTCAGAGAACTATATTTCACCAAGTTGGTGACACATGTTAAGTGCCACAGACTGTGGACCACCCACATGGAGCAGTGGTTCCTTCATGCCTTCCCAAGAACAGCAGTTCCTCTGGGTTCCCCAAAGCCTCATGTTTCCTGTAGGTACATTCCTCCACCTTTAGCAGGAACACAGCACAGGTACATGGACCTGTGAGAGTAAAACGTAATTTGTTCAGATATCTGCCTTCAGGGTGAACAATAAGATGCTGCCAACAGCCAGAAAATTTGTGATCTAATTTAGAGGCAGCCAGGCATGGCTTTTACTCCGAGGCTTTTGGAAAACAGAGCTGAGTTCCCACTTACCCATGATCTAGCAAATTTTTTTTTATTATATTTTTTCTTTTTGAGGTGCTAAGCAGTGTTCATCTTTTCCCAGGAGCAACTCCCAAGTGGTACCAGGTGATTCATGTCACCTTTGCTCACCAAGGCAATGCTGTCTTTTTGGCCACCAGCATTTCCTAGCTACACCTGTCACCAAAAAATGTGAGTTTTACTCAACATCATTACCATTCCTGCTGGCTCCTCTGGGATCCCTCCAGTGCAGGGGAGGAGACATAGAGATCCAGGGCCAAAAGTGAGTCCTGAAGAGGAAACACATACCATCATCCCAGCTCCTTGCTCCCATCACTGCCAGGAGTTACGAGATAACCTAATTTAGCAGGAAATATTGCTGCTTCAGCCAGGATGACTCCTTAGGAGTAAAGCCTCTAAAGAGCTCAGGTGCTGTTGGGAAACCTGCACCCTCTCTCCCTGAGTTAGATCCTGCTTACAGGAGCATCTGCTTGCATGTCTTCCCCTTGGGGCTCTCAAGCCAGGCAGATATTCAGTCAATTTGGAAAGAAAACCCCAATCCGAGCGTCTCTTCTGAATACTAATTTACAAAGAGCTCCTTGCCTATCCAATAAAGAGGCTTTCCAGGCCTTTTTTTTTTTTTTGTACTCTGCCCCGCGATGGAGCGGCAGCAGTGGCAGGAAGACAGATGGGGGTCCCGGCGGCGGTGATGGAGTCACAAGTGAGAAGTGAGTGAGAGCCGCCTGCTCGGCAGCCCAGGACAACGGGCAGCCATCCATCCGTCCGTCCATCCAGCCATCCATCCATCCGTCCCCACCTCCCTCCATCCCATCCCATCCCGTTTCGGGGCCGTTCCTGTTCTCCGCGGGGCGCGGGCTCCACCTGGCGGCGGCGGGCGGCACCTGCAGCGCTGGCACCAGCCCCGCTTCCCGCCCGGAATTCGGCATTCCCGCCTCTGGGAAGACAGAGCGGACCCGCCCGGGCTCTTCTGCGCCTAGGAGGAAAAAAAAAAAAAAAGGCAAAGACCCTGTAATAACGTGTTTGTGGCCGCAGCCCACCCAGCGCCGCTGCTGTGGTGCAGCTTCCCTGAGTGCTGGGGGGTCCAGCAGCCACCCACCCACCGCACTCTATAATTATATTATTCACGGTAATATATAACAATAAATACAAAGAGAATGACAAGATTAAGTTATCAAGCTCTTTGATGGAGCTTCTTGCCTTTCACACATGTGCCAGCTGGGGATATCCCAGTGGCATACAACCATGTCACTGTTGGCTTTGGCAAACGGGATTTGGCTCCTGAGACAGATACCTGGACATCTGGAAGAGACAGGACCACCTGCACTGCATTTATAAGATGCTTTGCTCAGATGGTGGCTGAGCTGCTCTGCGGGTTCTGGGCTGTGCATCCAAGCCAGAGCAGGGGGCTGGGACCAGCCCCTCAGCCTGAGGCAACTGGGCTCAGGCACAGGGATCAATTTGGTATTGGGCATTGGCACCTCCTCTGGAGAATCAGTGGGTGAACCCGTGGAGAACCAGCTGCCAGCTGAGGTGACAGGGGAAGCCAGTTGTGTGATGATTATTCCTAGTACCTGGTGGACTTTGTCTCATCCACAAAATGCCAGAATAAGAGCTGGCAGAAATTACTGTTACTGGCATTTATGTTCAATTCCGGCTCTGCAGGAATTAAGGTCTTCCAGCAGTTAAAGACAGTCAGTAGTACCCTCAACAGTGTAAACATTTTCAACCAGTAATTACCAATATCACTTCCCCATCTGAGCTGCTGAGGGACTGCTGCCATCTACCCTTCCACTTTTCCACTTAAAAAGCCTAACCAAAACCAAATCAAAAAAAAAAACCCAGCAAACCATTTTGCATTGCTTCAGCAATCACAAATCCCCCTCTGAGACACACCAGACTGTATCAGTGCTTAAATAATTTCAGTAAAGATAGTGTGAAAGACACTGTTTCAGGCTTCTCACGTACAATTGTGTTGTCCAATTCCACAGGCTGAAGGACCTACAAATACACGTCAGGTCCTCAGCTGAAGTCTTTTGGCTATGAAGAACTCTCGGCTTTCAAGGTGAGAAGAGCTGGAATGTGAACTGGAAGCTCATATTTAATTCTCAGCCATTTCCCGGGGCTCCCATCACTGATCTCAGAGATCTCCCCAGCATCACAACCTGGACAAATAAATGAGCTGCTCCACAGAGAGTGGAGTGAGTATTTGTGATTTTGGATGAGTGGACCTGTGGCTTAGTTCCTAATCATCAGTGGAAAGACAGATGACTGCTTTAGGGGTTTGTGAGAACCTCTGATACATGAATTAAGCCAGTCACAAGCCTTTCCCTTCCACTCCTCACCCACCTGAGGGAATAAACATGTCACCACAGTGCCCTGCTGCCAGGCTGGGAGAGCAGAGGAAAGATGCAGGATATGCCCAGGAGCAGTCTGCTCCCCATATTGGCACGAGCTGGCGTGCAGTTGGGAAGCTGTCAGCTGGCTTTTGCAGATGCCTTGTACAAACATTTACATTTCTCTGCAGACCTCATTTGGTTTTATCTGTGTACTTAAGCTTTTCTGTTGTAGCCAGCTGGGAGGGAAGAGGGTGATCCCAGACCACACAGTGAGGTGCCTTTAATGCTCCAAGCCCACAGCCCTAAGGAGGATTGTGAGCAGTGTGGAGCTGGGGTATTCAGTATCACCAGGGACTAAAGCAAGAGTGAAGCCAACAGGATTCAACGCTGTGTAAAGGTCAAGCTGTACACCTGAACTGTGTCTTACCTCAGAATTGCTTTTTGGGGAGTATTAGCCCACTCTCACTGCCTCCTGGGGATGTACTCAATAAACAGTGCTGTTCCCTTTTAATAGATAGATGAGATGGGGACAGAAGGACTCACCCAAATGCTACTCCATATGTCCCACCAGCAAACTCCACAACAGCAGTCACACCCAGGAATTCCCAGGCCCTAAATCTGTCTTATATTCTGTCTGCTTTCCACCAGGAAAGCTGACTTAAAGGTTGAAATCTCACCAAAGGTGAGTGACAGGTTGTTTTCCTAGTACAAGAAAGTTCTCATGTGATATGAAATCAAATCTTTCCATAAAGCTGAATTTCTGAATTTCAGAGGAAATTCTAACATCTCAAAATTTATTCTAAATCACTGTTAGGAGAAAAGCAAGCTCTTCCGTTAGACAAAGTCACAAAACTCTTCTGATTCTATGACACTGAGCCATTTCATTTCGATAATGTCAAAATATCCTAAAATATTGTTTTATGTAAAATAGTAAACAGAATAACCATTTTAATAAGGCAAAATGCCTTACACCAGCAAGTCGGAATGATTTGTTTTGACTTCCTCCTTTAAAAATTGTCAAATTACCAGAAACCTGGGTTTTCTATGCTAATAATATTGCCTTTCCTGCAAGGTAACTCTTCCAGACTGTTTTAGACTAGCTCTTCACATAAACAGCCAGACTGACTTCAGTTCCAGCAACATCCATTGCTTTGTTGGTGCATGATCCACATCCTACTCTTCTGGAGCTCCTGGGAGGTGAGGCCTGTGGTAAAGAGCTGACCACAACTATGGTGTGTGTACAGCCCCAAGCTGTACCCTTGGGGCTGCTTTTGCTTTGTCTTCTGCTGGTCCCTGGGAATGAGCAGGTAAAACTAAAGAAACTGGCAGCCAAGTGACAACTCAAAGGAAAATTTTGGCCGTGAGAAGCTAAGAGCCTGGAAAATAATCTTTATCATCTGTGTGGAATCACCAAGTGCACACACGGCTGAGACCAGTCACAACTTCTGAAACTGTACCAAACCACTCAGACTCTGCTGATTTGTAATTAGGAATGGGTGATTTCTTGCCCATTGAGAGCCTTTTAAATCAAGCTGAAAAACTGGGCCTGTCAGAATGTATCTGGTAGCATTTCCATTCCTTTCTATGCCTACTTCTACAGAAGAAACTTCAGACTGTGATATTCCAGGTCTCACCTTCCTTTCAACATGTCATTTTCAAGTATTTCAGCTTCCATGAAAGGGAAGCTGAAATAGGTTTTAATGCTGCAAGTCATGGCCCAAAATATTCTCCCCACGTCTTTTCCTCACAAGGACACAAAAAACCTCTCCCTGTCTACCACAGATTAAGAAATGCACAAAACTTCAAATACTGATTGCAGCTCCCAAAAGAAGTGAGGCCAACCAGCTGCAATGCAGTGGAGGCTCAGAAAAATGAGAGAAAATTTTAATTTCCACAAAACCAGTCTGCAGGCAGCCTGGCTCCCTGCACACATCACTCGAGTGCCGCTGGAGACCATTTTGACAAGGGCAGGATCCTCTCTCTGACACTTTGTTTTCCATCTCCCCTGGTTGTGGATTCCCCAGGGTGCCAACCATTGCATGCACAACCTCTCCTGTGTGAGCACACTGCTGCAGTATTAAAAGGATCCTGCATCTATCTTAAAAAAAGGATGGCAAAGGAGAGATCCATAAAACATGCAGTTAATACATTTATATCAGGTAACTTTTCCCATCAGCTGGTCTGGCCAATGTAAAGTGGTCATAGGAAGGACCACAAAGTTCAAGGCACATTTTCCCCATTGCCCAGTCTGTCCTAGGAGGAGCAGTGTGGCCTTTTCCCACTTCAACACCGTGTTTTACCTTTCGAGATACTTCTCCCTGACCCCATCAAGTACTGCCCTGAAACATGAAAATAGATAAATTTAGAGATTACATTTTTAATTCAAACCAGAATTTCTGTTTTAAAAACTGTCTCCTCTGTAAGTTTCTTGGTTGTTTGCATACTAAATAGCCTGCCTTGTTTTCACTTTGCCACCTCTTTGTATGATATTATTTTTACAGCTGACAAGCACTGCTAGACTGTGGGAACACTGCAGTGTCAAAAGCAGATTGAATTTGCTGATTGCAGGAGTTCTTTGTGCTGCTCACACAAAATTTCTTTCCCCTATAATACATCTGTTGTTTGTATATTCGATAAAGTTAATATCTGTGAAATCAGTCATTTCCCTTAGCTCTAAATTATACTGCAACAGACAGAAGATTGACTTCATTGTATTGACAAGAGAGAACTCTCAACACTTATTATTTGTGGGGACTTGGAGAGATTACAAAAGCTCACAGAATGGCTTTATCTGGGGAATCTATTTCTATAAAAGCTGATGAGGTGTTCTATGCACATTAACAGTGGGAATAGGTAGTTTTTAACAAACTTCTACCTTCCTAATATTTTGGGGAGAAAGAACTAAAGAAATACTATAAATCAGTGTATCATTCCCTTCCTCTCTTCATGCCAGCATCCTGTTTAACACTGATCTCATGTGCAATATTTATGTCTACATAAATAATTCAGGAACCAATTAATCCAATTCTTTTATAATTACCTCCTATAATGGCATACAGCCCAAATCCCAGCAGCTTAATTGCTACTTAATGGAGATATTTATGACACCAACACTACTAAAGAGTATAGGCACTCTCACTCTTTTGAATTAGGGATGGGGCTTAAGCTACTGAACTCCTGATTTGGATTTCAAACACCTCTAAGTTCTGGCATTTGAAGACAGATGGGTTTTCACTTCAGAGCAAGAGCCTTCCACTCTTCTATTTCACATGGGACCGTGTATCAGGGCACAAGAGCCCTCATTAACTGCAAGATGACAACACTTCACTGCCTTTTCCCTGATGCCTTGACTCTCACAGAAGGGCTGCACTGGGTTTTGTCTCCATACTCTGCATACGACCACATTTGCCCAGGTTGGTTTAACACATCATAGACATAACCAGAGCACAGATCACGCTGAGCTCAATCCATAAACCTTGCTCAGTACATGGAAGCAACCTGAATGTTAAGAGCACCTCAGATGGGGAACACTGGGATGTGCTATGAATCCTGCCTCGAACCACCCTCAGCACCAAACCGGACACTTAACTGAAGGACATCACTCAAGTGAGAGCAGAAATGTGTAGATCTGGGAATGCCAGAATCAGGTGAAGACTTCTTGTGCCTTGATTTGGAAATGAAGGAAGGTTACCTCTCGCTGCTTCAGTTTAGCAGGCCTGGGATTTTCCCATTACCTTTTCAGAGGAAAAAAGTGAGAGAAACCTTGAAAAAGGAATGAGTGTTTAGTGGCCTGTCTAATTTGGTATTCATACTCTCAAACGTGATTTCAAGTGAGTAGGATATTTTTCTGAGCAGTTTGACACGCACTGCCTGCTCTATAAGCATCTTGTGAGGTTGTCTCGCACATCACTTAACATAAACCTCCTTGAAAATACGAGAGCATTCTTTGGAGCACCGTATAATTAAATGTGTGGTGTCTTTCCCTTTGTGTAGATTGAACATCTGTCAGGCTGTGCATGTGTCCTGCTGTAGATCAACATCTGGAGTGGGGCATGGGGAAAAGACTGGAGTGGGACCCCTACCCTTCCTGTCAGGGATGTTTTAAGCAACATATTACAAGGTCAGCTTGGGAAAGGCACCAGTATTGGGGTAGTCAGAGGCGAGCGTGGTGTTTTTGAGTAAGGCTTTGTCTGTGTTTGGCTGCATCAACCTGGTTTACTTCAGCCTCAGAAACACTGAAGTTTAGGCAGCACAGCAGCTAGAGGGACTTCAGCATTTTGGATTCAAGGGACTGCACGTAGCTCAACTTGAATGTATTCTTGATTAAGTCAAGGGAAAGTAAACAGTTCTTAAATGAAAAATGAAAGTATACTCACAGAAATCACTCCTTCTATCAGTGCAATTTTCCCTTTGTGAAGAAGTTCTAAAATGTTAATGGCTTTCAACTTGCAGAAACACAATGCTCTGAAACTTGTAAAGTGAAAAGTGTGGTAAAGTACTTGATAATTAGAAAAAAATGTGCATTTAAAAGCTTAAGAACACAGCTTCTAACTGAGAGTCACTTAGTTTTTACAATTGCTTCTGTCTTTACCAGCAGCTAAAGACATCCTCTGAAGACTTAAACTAGTCCTAATCAAATGTTTCAGTCAGTGTGTTTTCATGAGAAAACATGGCAAATTTATTCCCTTATGCTGCTATTAATGGTGGATATTTTTGCATCAGGACGCAAAGCAGCGGCTCCTACAAACAACATTTCACTAAGGAAAGTTTCGTAATTACACCAAGATTTTGGGAATTGGGATTCCTGGGTTTCTTCTGAGCTGTGGGACAGACATAATGTGCTGTCCCCAAAATGAATCACTTTGATTCCCTTATCCGTTCAGTGCACAGTAATTTTGCCAAGAAATTATCATGAACATATTCAATAAAAGGGTGACTTTTTTTTGGCATTTAATCCTTTAACCTGCACATTCACTCCAGGCCATTTTACTGCTCATAAGGTTCTTAGAGATTCTCAGAGTAGGTTTATAGGTGTTTATGGGCGATTGAATGAATTAATCCCTTTCTCTCTGACCCGAGACACAAAGTTGAGAAGCTGATTTTGAACAAACAACACTGGATAAGAGGTAGAACAGAGAAGTTCAAGGAAATTAAAGAGAAATTGAGTTGTTATTAAAAGTGTTTTCAAATAAGCCCTATTTATTTGGGGAGAGGATTAAATTTTTCTAGAAGTATCCAATTTTTTTAGAAAGAAAATGAAACCACTACCACTCCGAGAGCCAAAGACTGCAAACTTCTCCATTTCTAATAAAATCTTTGAGCTTTGTTTTTTCAATTAAAAGAAGAAAAAAAAGAAGAACATCTGACCTCCATGCTCTTGGAACCTTCACTTCCAGGACCTAATGAACAGGCAGGGCAGACAAGCAGTACAGCCACCTGAAGAACATCCTGCAGCAGTGAGCAGAGGTGTAAGAGGGACACGGCTCCAGCTGTCCTGCAGAAATCCCCAAGGGTAGCTCTGAGGGAGCATCAGGCTTCCTCTCCCATACCTGCAGAGAGCCAGGCAGGTAACTCCGGCCAGATATTGTTCCAATCTCAGCCTCTGGTTCTCCCCCTATTTCTAATAAACTTGTCCCCAAGGACAAGGATATGAACAAGCCCCCTGGAGAATTCCATGGTTTTTTAGCATTATAGGCTTTGCTTGTTACTCTTATGAGAACTTCACCACCAGTGGTACTGTGCCAGGACTGAGTTGGACCAGTACAGTCTTGGGGGGCCAGTGCTGATCTCCACTGTCCTCACTTGCCCTAGGGACCAAATACTCACTATGAAAATTCAAAATAGGGGAACAAAACTGAGCCTTGTCAAAGCCTCTTATGAGAAATGGGAAGAATCCCATGCCAGGACGGCCTCTATCCTAGGATAGCTCTGTACGGGTGTCCTCACTGGCCTGCCACATGCCAGGTGGGTAGCCCAACCTCTGACTGGTGCATGTGCCAGCATAGCCTTGAATTCAAGGGTTGGGTTGCAATTTCCCACTGAAACAGCTCTATCTGGCTGAAAGGTTCAACAAAAGGTTTCCCAGAGAAAGATATTTTATCCAAAAGAATGTCTTGAGTTTAGTAACTCCCCTGACTTCGGTGGAAGAAGTCTCCTCTCTGAACTGATGGTGATTTATCTGCTCTATTAAGTCCGATGACAAAGTGCCGGTGCTTTCAATGGGACCAGAAATTAGACTGTCTGTGAAAAGGCAGCGGATGGAGGTTTCACCTCAGTTGCTCTGATTTAAATGCAGAGAAGCTCTTGTGACTCCTTTTGTGCTATTTCAGCTCTGAAGGAACGGAATGGAGAGCAGAGCTGTGCCATAATTGCCTAGGCTGAAACCAGCAAATAGTTCAAGCAAAAATGTTTCATCAAAGAATTCCGAAGTATATTTGAGAAATTACTTATTCATTTCTCAAAAGTAACAAAAATTCTTTTCATTTAATGAAAACAAAACCAGCAAAAAACCCCAAACCAAAACAAAAACCCCAACCATACAAAATCCTTTGCCACTTCTCATTTATATTAAGAATATGCTTACCTGTAAATGTGTATCTTTTATTTCCACATTTCTGTCGAGGTACAATGCAGCCAACAATAAATACCAACGTCTTATTCCCTGTATTTAACAAATAAAATTCTACGGTAATTTCACAATCAACAGTGCCTGGTGTTAAGGATTCCATTATTAAATCTGATTGAACATGATTAAGTATGGCTCATGCTTTCCAAAATGGGTTGCATGATGGATTTAAATGAACTCATTAGTGGTTAATGCAGCAAAGCGCTTTCTAAATGCTAATGTTTGGCTGCCTTTGGCTCGTTAATTAATTTGAAGATTGTGTAATTATTGGAGCTTTCGATTAGCATACGTCTACTTCTTTTTATTCCCAAACGACAGTTGTTTGCGTGTAACTAATGGAAATTCAATTATATTTATAATAAAAATAGGACATCAAACTGCCCAAACAAGCACACTCTGCAGGGGAACAGCACCTTTTCCTTTAATGTCTCTTTTATTACTGTTATTTTTGAAAAGAACATGGGCTCAGCAGCTTTCTCTCAACAGAGAGAAGGGAGAGCAAAGTACCTGGCTGTGCCAGATAATTACATACCCCTGAAGAGCTGTGCAAGAAGTGTGAGGTCTGAATAGGGCTTGAAAAGGAACAGGAGCAGAGGCTGGCTTGTTTCCTCTCTCTCTTCCCTCCCCCTCATATTTCTTTTTAATTTATTTATTTTGTACTTTGATTTTAGAGGCCAACAACCATGAAAATGGGGCCCAAACACCACAGACAGAACAGAAGAGCTGGTGTGTATGGAAGAACACGGCACAGACCCAGTTCCTGGTGGATGTGCAGAGCCAGGGAGCCACAGGCCTTACTGCTGGCTGGGAAAGCAACACCTGTTAAACATACTCTGCTGGTATTTAGGGCAGAGAATGTACTGGCAGCTCTGCTTTAAATAACACCACAGCATGGAAATAAAGCAGAAATAGTCTCTTAAGCAGATATTAGGCACAATGGTGGGGCCATAAATTCAACAGAAACTGAGAACTGAACAAAACGTTACAGTCAAGGCCAGTCTGTAAGAGAGAGGTGGGTGATGAGATAAGAGTTGTGGACTCGGGAGAGATGCCATAGGGATAACTCATCCCCAAGTCTCCTGCAGCTGTAAGGCTCTTGGATGGAAGGAGAAAAAAGAGGCTTATCTCCTGCACACATTTTAAATCACAATGACTAAAAAATAAAATCAAGTCTCTGGATCACTTCTCCCACGCTATTTAAAGGTACATCTGATTTCTCTAACAAGTCCCACGGTTGTCTACTCAGCACACACTGAATTCACATCAGTCCTTATCCCTTTTAACAGAAAATTTGTTTGTCATCAATAGATTTTGTTTCCACTAAATATGGGATTCTCTGCTGTAGTTATCCAGGGCCATGCACAGTTGGAGTGGCAGCACAAGTGTAAAAGCCAGGAAAACAAACCTCGGGATTCATTACCATGCAAAAGCCTGCCTGAAAGGAGCCCTTCTCTGCCAGCAGCTGTAAAGGCAGCAAGGCATTAACATATGGAATAATTAAACCCAATAAGTAACTACTATGTTTTCTAGTGAAACAAAACTTAATTTTCTCAAACAATCAACTTGTATCTCAAAAACATCCAATGTGCAGCACTTAGATAAATCCCCCGATGACTGTGTTTAAATTGCCATTAACCATGGATGTTAATTCTATGCACTTTTATGTGGATATTTATTGTTTAAAATGAGCATCTAGGCAGAATTAAATAGATAGCATGTCATACCCTTCAAAACCTCAACACTCCCCCACATCTTCATTCAAGGGAAAAAGGCAAGGAAGGATTATGAAGTACAACCTGTTGGCTGGGATGAACCACTGCTGCTTCCCAAAACAGCACCCCTCATGGCTGGAGAGCCATGAGATAGTGTCAGAGATGAGCTGCTGCACTGAAATATCATCTCTTAAGGCAGCTGGAAAACTGAATCGCTGACTCAGCAGCTGACTGAAACCAGCAGAAACAGGGACAGAAACAGGCCAGTGAAGAGTAACTGGTGAAGGATGGAAGGACAGGAACAAGCAGGAAAATCAACAGAGCTTTCGCCACAGCCTCTGGAAGGGAAGGCAGGGAGTGAGGCTGATAAAAAATAGATGCAACAAAACCTGAAACATACACTTCAACAATGGCATTTGCTCTAGGAAAAGCTGCAGTACAGTTTAGCAGGACAGCACCAAAAAACTACCAAAACAGTGGATTTTCATGCAAAATTGCAACTGCTGCCTGAGGTCACACTGAATATCAATAATTAATATTTAAGGCCAAAGTCACAGAGATAGGGTTTTACATTTTTTTGTACTAAAGTTGCAGCAAAGTTCCCACAGATTTGGCTGCTTAATTTCATAGAGCCAGCAGTCAGCCATCCAAGAAATATCTACAATACCAAGCGGGAAAACACCTGCCACCCTCCTGGGGGAAGACATTTATGGGTGAGAAAGGTAAAATGTGGCATTGCTCAGACACCCCTCCCAACTGCTGGTTAGGAGACTGCCTCTGATATTAATCATACATTAAATCCTGCATTTAATGCTAATGGCTGTGGACCATGGCACAGGGAGATAGAACAGTGGGAAGAGGCAGCCCTCCTGCAAGACAAACTAATGCAAGGAAATGAGAGGAAGATCTGTAAGCGCACAGTAGCTGACTCCAACCTGTGCCTGTGGAAGTTTCCCTGTCGTTCTGCAAGGCTGACAGCCTGGTACTCTTCCTGAAATCCTAACTTTTCTCTCGTTCTTCCTGTACCACCCCCCCCAGACACACGTGTGCCTGCTGCAACAGCAGACTTGACTTTGGAAGAGCACTCCATCCCCCCTTCAGCTGGAAGGACTGTAGTCCCAAATGCATCAACTCTTCTATCTGCCTTTTCATCTCCTTTTGTCCTGCACTTGAGGCATGCTCCAACATCTTCCCTTCTGCAGATAGGGAAGGCCTGCACACTATCATTTACTCAGCAGACTATGAATCTGACAGGCTAATCTTAACTTCTAAACAGCTGTGTTTATTTACTAAAGCCGTAAATTGTTTCCTCTAAAGCACAGAGGGGTTGGTTTGAACAAGCTTACATCTCTGCAATTTGGTGAGATTTGGTACTTGCACATGCCTTCTCTTGAAACTACACATTTTTCTATCACTGAAGTATCTGAATTATGGGCAATCTCGGGATCCAATCTTTGTTTTAATGACTCCTCCGGCTGCTGCTTTGTATAGAGGACAAGGCAGGCTGGAAGTACAGTAAATTGGCTTACAGGAAATGGGAAATAATAACACCACTTATGTTCTGAATCTGACTGACTACACTTGCTCCCTTTCCGAGACAGTTTTCTGTTATCTATTTGTACTTTATTTCAGATTACACAAGCAATTGCAAAGCCACACTGCCCTTTTATCCTGTCTCCACATTTACACACACTGGACGCTGGGTAGGTGCGTGCGAACAGCATTGCTCTGAGTCAGAAGAGGTGTCAGGATACCTTGATGAGTCACTCACCCACACCCTGAAACTTAGACCCTAGCTCTATTAGTCTAGATCAAGTTCTTTTTTGTGTTTCTGGAAACAGCCTTCAATACAACATGAGTCTTGCTGGGATACCCTGCAGCAGCTCCTGAGCTTCCATTGGATGTTCCTGCTCTCAGCCCCAGAATTACAACTGCTTAGAAGCCCATACAAAGCACAACTCCTACCGTAACACTGGGGAAAGGAAAATAAAACAAAATCTTGCAGCTGACCATGAACTAAGTATAGCACTGCTGCTGCCATCCCAGCTGGAGTAGCAAAGTTTCCAAAAACCACTGTTTTTGGAAAACAGTGAAGATACATAAATCTAATGGGAAAATAACACATCCTTCCTGCTCAGCAGCAGTGATAATTTCTTAATATTAATGAACATATAGCATGATATATGATCCCATGCTAATAAAACTTCCTCTTCTAGCATCCACTTCTCCTTGAGGATATGGAAGCAGCTGAGAATACAGCACACACTTACCCTCTCTACCACCACTGGGACTGTTGGATCCTTAAAACTCTCTCAAATAAGGCTGAAAAAGAAGACGCATTTTCTTCTTACTCCCCACAGCAGCAGCAGCCCCAGTTGAGAAGTGACCTCTAGTTAGTTTGCAGATGTTTGGGGTTTTCCAGTTCTAAAATGTAGTATGTGTTTAAAGTTTTGTATTCACAATAGATTTGGTTATTATTGAATCCTTGTGACTTTGGTCTGTTTAAAAGAAGCTCTTCATAAGACAAAATAGCTGTGTGGTCAGAAACCAGGAATATGTAGGTCTCCATGAGACAGAAGCAGCCTCGACTGAAATATATTTTTATCATATTAAAAAACATTTACTGCCTGAAAGCATGTTTAATATAAAGCAGCAAAGATTTTTTTCTCTCTTCCTTGGTATTCTTACCAAGTATATTAACATATCACTGAAGCATTTTATGAATTCGCTTTTCTGTTATCTGTAGGCCCCACTTCCCAGGGGCCCTTCTCCATTCTCACTGTTTCTGGAACATTTCTGTAACAGTGTTTGTCTGGGAGCACAGTCCCAGGTGGAAGCCACGGGGAGATACAACCCTCAGCCTGGTCCTCCGTCCTATTTTGGGGGAAATTTTCATTTTAATTCCTATCTTTGCCACAGGCCTGCCAGGCAGCTTTGGACAAAACCCTGTCAGCACCTGAAAACCAGGAAGGTGGAACAACACAAACAAAGGTTGCAGATGATAAAAAAGCTGCTTATGTAAAACTTCCAGGAACAAGGGGGTCCCACCCTTGCTGGGACATCAGCAATGCAAACCTACAAATTTTTGAGCCACTGTTTGCACTTATTACAACAGAACTTCAAAACCAAAAGCCTTATTTTGCTTTCAGTTCCTTCCTGCCTCATTTCAGAGACCGTATTTCTTATAAACAAGATTCTTATTTCAGTATTCATTAGACTGTTTGTCAGGGAGAGCAGCTGGTGTTGATGAATTGATTAAAGACTCACTGGGGACGGTTCAGCTTAAAGAAGAAAAGACACAACAGAAGATTTCAAATATATAAAAAGCTGCTGTGAACAATAAACAGCTTTTTCTTTCCCCCAAATTCTGGGTGCTCAAAAACCTAAGTTTGTAATTGCAGCAAAGAAGACTCAGATGAGAGAGGAAAGTGCTTTACCATTAAGGGCATTGCAGTATTGGCAGCTGTTTGTCAGCAACAGGCATGAGCAGCTGCCTGACTGCCGAGGGCTCTTCGACACCTACAACTGCAAACATGTCCCCTCACCTTCCTGAATACTTGATGACCCCCATTAATATCAAACAGAACCTCCAAAGGCAAAAGTATTCCATGTGATCCTGCTTATTTACAAGTCCTCTGAGAGAAAGTGGAATAAAATGGCTGGAGAGCTGTAGAGACAAAACCCTTGGAATTCCTATATCCACGTGTGTAAAAAGTGATCAAGCTACAAACAACACAAAGTCACACAATGCGCAAATTTCAAACTAACAGAGCACTATGGGCACAGATTTCTTATTATTTCATTTCTTGCCCAATTCAGAGGCACAACTTACCTGCAATGAGAAGAGCATCTGATGGAAACACTGAGTTGATTTATCCACCCAGCCAAGCAAACACTAATAAGCCAGGAGATAAATAAATAAATGGCTCAATAAGTATTTCACACTTGAATGCTCAAGATAAGAAATCATATACCTAAAGCCCAAGCTTGGAAGTTACCCACTGTCCAGGCAATAGCAACAAATTACACCCCTATACAGCTGACATTTCCAAGGGGTACTGGAGATTTCCCTGCTTGAACAACACACAGGGCAAAGTTATAATTTGTTCTCTATGAAAACTACATTGAATGATTTCTTATGGAATTAGCTGCAGGAACTGAATGGAAATAAATAGAATAAAATAATAGAATATTTAATTCAGCACACGCAGCAAGTTTTACTGATTTGAGCATGAGAGAGTAAACAACACAATTGCAACAAACCACACAAACTCCTACTTCTCTGTCTTGGGAATTGGCTCCTGGCTTCAAATTACTCACTGCTAGAAAATAGTTTGTCCCCATCCACCTAATCAGCACATGACTTTGCTGCAGTGCTCAGGCAAACTGAAGATAAATGGGATGAGGCAATAGAAATGGAAAGAACTGCAAAACTTTCAAATAACTATTCAAGAAGTAAACCATAGATCAGTAATTGCAATCTTCACTGTTTTCCTGAGGTGGGAATTTGCTACCTTAAAAATTATTCACTTACAAGAAATTACAAGATATATATCAAAATTTACTCTGGCTCCCAAGTATTAGGAATGCAAGGTCATTGTATCATAAAAAATGGTCTTATTCCAAATTTATAAAGCATAGAGCCCCAGTGCAGCTCAAACATAACAGCCAGCAGACATTGTGCTCCAATGGCTTCTGTACCTGCAAGCGATGCAGCAGCACAACTGTGTGAGCAAGAAAGGGATTGTAGAGACCCAATACAGCTTTGGAGAGCCAACAGCTGTGTTCAGATGACTTACATCCCACCTATGTCCCTCTGCCTGGCATTCCTCAAAGGCAGACCCTACACCTTCAGATGTTCTTGTCAGCAGATGTTTGAAGCAAGGACAAAGGTGGAAATTAAATGGAGCCTGCAGGTTTCATGGTTTCCATCAAGGCTGAGACAACACGCAAAGAGCAAATGATGCCTTAAGTTTGTTGTATGAGCACTTCAACATAGTGGAATGGGAAACATGATATTTAACAGATGGATTTTTTGATATGTCAGAAAAAAAAAATCCTTCATCCACCAACATTTCCCTTCAGAAGTGCTGCTTCCACTGAAGTAGTAATTGGGAATTCCCCCTCAGTGTTACTGTGAGCAGGGGCCTTTGATTCTCTAATTGGGAAGGCAGAACACTCAGTCTAAGCCGTCACCAGTCCAGTGAAGTCTTGAAATGTCCAAGAACATATAACTCAGAAAGCTCAAAATATAGCATTCTCAAGGTTAAAAACAGGGTTCTCATAATCTAGAAAAAGTCAGAAAATCTCTGTGGAAACCAGAAAATAGTCTGCTGAAAGTAATCAACTTCTCTTGAGATTTCTTGACATCTTTTTGAGCCCAAGATCTTGCCTTGATATCTGAAGAATTAATCTAGAAGCTGAACATTTTCATATTACATCTATTAAGAAAACCTGTGTCTTCATTAATCCTTCAAACAATCCCTTATGGCACCAATTTTCACCTAGTCAGAGAAACAGAAAAGCCTCTGCACTGCAGAACACCTGGGTCAGCTTTCCTTAAGGACAAACTGTACTAACTGGGGCATCATCATTCTCTATAAAATCATTGATAAATTCCTCCTAAATTATTATTCCATTACAGCTGCCCTGTGCTGACATCAGCAAACCAAAGATATTGCATAGACTTCCATTAAATCATTTCCCGACAAGGCAGGGAACGTGGACTTTATGAATACCCGAGATCACAAGTTCCTACAGAAGAACCAGACTGTTACAGCATGAGGGTAAATAAACTCCAAAGGGAAGCAACGGCATAAGGCACCTACCTGAAATACTGTCTCCTCCTCACAGGATGGGTCTGGGCACCACTATGACCCAAACACAACATATATGTAACACACCACCACTCCCTGGTTCCTGCATCTCAGGGTGGCTGCTCTCACAGGGAGGATTTGCACTCAGGAAACCTCAACACACACAAACCCTCTGTCTCGTGACATTAGTCAGTACAGACTGCCTTGGAAACATGAAATTGCTTCAGTATTTCTCTCTCAAAATCCATGAGATGACAGAGGAATCCTGCAGAGCTCTCAGACTCCAGGTGAAGGGAATCCAAGACTGGTTTTACTCTTGTAAAACAGAGCCCCTCCTCTGTTTTCAACCCGTTACAGACACTTTACGACAGCAAGTTTCAAAAGATTAAAATCAATTGATTTTGATAACGTTACTGAGAAAACTTACTTCTTGAACATAGAGCAAATCAGTAATGTACAAAAGCAGAAATTTCACCATGAAGTTCTAGAGACATTGAAAATAAACTGAATTCCCTCACTTGGACCATGACTGGACCCACAATTCTAAAGGAATTAAACCATCATTATGTATAGATGGATCTATGTTATTTCTAAATGTGTAAATCTAAATGGCTTCATGTATCTGAAATACAGTAACACAAACAATGTCCCTCTGCACAACCAAACTGAATTGCTCCGTACCAACAGATCTTTCCAACATGAGATTCCTTTACCATACAGGAGCTGCTCCTCCGAAGTCTTCACATAGCTGGGGTGCAGCTGCAAGCACCCCTGGACTCAGTTTTTCATCCACAAGTGCAGGGATAAAGAGAAGATGAAGCACATAAAACACACATGAGAGAAACCAGTTCCTCTAAATCGAACAGATGGAAGTGGTAGCAGAGGATGGGTCACCATCAGAGGATCTACTGTGTGTTCCCAAAGATCATGCAGCCACACAGTGCACTGCCTCTTGCTGCTGTTTACAGCCTGTCTTATGTGAAAATGTGCCAAACTAAATATTAAAAACAGTGTTTCAGTCTTTCACTTCCCCAGCCTAATCATCTTCCATCCCAAGTATTTGAAATTACTGGTATATAACATTCAGCCAAGGTAATATCAAAATATATTTTATTCTGGACCTCTTTCAATTCTGATTCAAATTACAGTTGTCAAAGCAATACAATGCAAAGGGAAACTGCAACAGAAAATGTGCCTAGAAGGGATATAAGGGCCTTGGGGACAAATCATTGTGATGTAGAACCAAAATACATCATAAAGTGTAATTAACATGGTCCAGGACAGTATAGAACATCTATATCAGTCTTCTTTAGACAATAATCATGAAAACTGAACAATAAAAGTCCTTTAAACAAGTACAAAAAACTGTCATGGGCTGGTTTACACTTTTACAACAGTTGTAATTTAACTGGATAACTGAAGAAATGATGCAGACATTTTAATCCAGTGCTATAGGTAGGCTCACAGAATTAGACCCAAAGGATTTGTAACTCCAAATGAAACCATTACAACTACAATGTCAATGCCAGGAGAGAGAGAAAATTACTTCTGTATTCTAGAATTACTGTTCTGCACACTGCAGTCTGTTGAGGACAAGATTGCAAAGTACACTGGACTAGCAACAACATGCAGACTGTTTTCTTGTATTTATCCACAAATGTCAAAAAACATTATGAAGTAAAAATGAATGATTATTTAAAAAAAAACAAAACAAAACAAAAACAAAAACATGCCTCAAGTTATTGTCAAGCTTCAAACTTAAAGGCAGAGAAAGCGAATTATGTACTTAAAACTACTGATCTGAAGCACTATTAACACTAAATCTGCGATCCACTCGAAACAGCAGATTTTCCTGGTTCATCTGCCTCCCACCAGACTGACAGTGAAGACAGTCACACTTTCACAGATCACGGTAATTCAGAGCTTTCTCTAGAGGGAGAAGTGAGGACTGCTCCATGGCTTTCTCCCTATGGAAAATGTCAGGGATCTTGACGGAGATTTACTGCTGTCTCCCGAAGCCATATTTGCTTCTAACATGCCACAATGTTGCTTCTGCTTTCTTCAAGACGTCTGGAGAGATCCCCCCGGGGAACAGCTCTAGAGGGCTTTTTGAAGGGAGAAGCTATCAGGTTTTTCAGCCAAAAAGGAACACTGGGCTTAAATCCAGCTCTGGCAAAACCCCATGGCAGCCGAGGGAGCCCTCGGGTCGAGGGGGATGTGGCTCGTTTTACCTACACGCAACGCTGGGCGGTTCAACATGGCCCCAATGCCTCCAATGCTCGCTCTGGCCAAGGTTTTTCTCATGAAGTGAAAGACAATGGGATTTCTGGTTAGGCAAAGATTGGAAAAACCGGGTCCCAAGGCTCCTCTTTGCTAAACGGACAAAAACAGACAACCTTTTATTTACAGGCTGGAACCCCCAGTTTGCAATCGCAATGAAACCCCTTCCCTTCAGCGGAACCAAACAGATCAGCTGCTGAGGTTGCTCCAAAGGCAAACTGGCATGACCGCCCTATGCCACCCACTATTCTTCCTAAACACAAAGAACATTTCAAAGGTACAAAGTCCCATCAAACACCCTAGCATGAGGTAAGCAGTGTAAGGAAAAAGGAGTGCTTTTTAAAAATGAAAATCAATTAAAATTGGTAGAAATCTTTGGCCTTTCTCTCAAGATGCATTAAAGTGTCACGAAATCAAGAAACATGCTTCGAAATGCCACGTCATTCTGACTCTGGAAACTACTACCTCCCCTCCACCCAACCCAGAAAAAGAGGCACTTTTAGTGTTTCATATAAGATTTCCAATCATCTAGTAGACACAGTAAATAACCCTGCACAATGGTAGTCCCAGAATAAACTCAGTTTATCAACATTACAAAGAGTCTAAAAAAGCTTTTATGAGGACCTAGATATTCTCTTAACTACACTAAAAAGTCCACTGGTTGGGAATCTTTACATCAATTTAAAAATGCAGAAAAAGTTAAAGTAAAAATAGGGAAAGAGGAACTCTACAGAAACATGGATCTGATCATGCAGAAATGAGAAACAGGATTCTCAGATGGACATGTAGAAAGACAGTGAACTCAAGAGCAGTTCATTTCTTATCCCATCATTAATTCTGAGCCCAGTTTTTCCCCTTCCTTTTATCCTCTATTTGGATACTTTCCCATTATTGTGTTGAACTGGAAAAAAATAGGAATGACTCCATCTGTAAGACTAAGCACGTGCGTACATGCCGCACAAAGTCAGGGTCTTTCTGCCACTTGGCATCCTCAATTTAAAGGAACAATTTGGATGGTCCAGCTCACTATTGAATACGAGGCCTTTGTGCTATAAAAGATAGTACTTCATGTAGCAGTTCTCTCTTTTTTTGTTGCCTTTTTTGGTTCATGTGATCACAGAACCCAGCACACCTTGCACATGTGCGGTGACCGGCATATGGAGCGCGAGGCGAGAGGCGGCAGGAGCAGGAGCAGCACTGTGGCATGGCAGGAAAACAACAACAAACAGCTACGGATCCTTCCCTACTGGAAACTGGCCTCACTCCAGGCAGTGGGGCACTGCTGACCCACACCAGGCTGGGGGCTCAGCCCGCGCATCCAGAGCGCTCCAGCCAATGGATCTGACATTCCTGCTGGGTTGTGCTTCGAGCCCCTGGCAACCCTGGCCTGGTGACACCAGAGCTCTGTTTTTTATCTATTTCTGAGTGTGTGACGCTATGCTTAAGCAACTAGAATTACAACCAAAACAGCTGATGACTGAGAAAGAGGAAAATGGTAATACCCTAAAACATGGCTGTGTGATTTTGCAGCTATGTCACAGAATTCCACCACAATTGTTTAGATTGGCTGAAAGAATTGTCCCAGTAACTTTTATGAAAATGAATAAACTGTCCATATTAAAATACAAAAGTACTATCAAGAATCACTTCTGACTTTCAGATTTAAATTCAGTGCAATTGACAAATGCATTGCTAAACGAAAAATGCAGCTTAAACATACTCAAAACATTTGTGTCTATTCCTGGGAGCACAGTTTAAATTATTGCACAGAATTTTTTTTGTTTTTATTTTTTTTTCATTAAATGACAGAGGTCAGCCACAGTCATGGACCTCCAGCAATAAAAGCAATATTTCAAGTGCCAGACACTCAATATATTAGGTTTCCTACATATTGTAACTCACAGGATAATTGCTCTAAACATTTGCAATATGCTCCAAAACCCTAAAAATAGCTGGCACTGAACCACCGCAGATAACTGTCTTTATGGATATGACTTTGTGTTGGTTTTAAACGCTGTGTACTATAGTAGCATAATCCTGGGGTATATATAAAGAATGTACTGTTGACTTGTCTTTACCACTGGCAAATTGCTACCCTACCTTAGCCAAACTCAGACTTGCTTCAAGTCGTGTTTATTTCATGGAAATAGCAGAAATCGATGCCTAAAGAACAATGGTTAAAATGTCAAAGCTGCATTATCTCAATTAAATGAATTTATACCTAACTTGGAGAGGGGGAAAAACCCCGAAATGAATAAAAAAATAGGTTAGAGACTAACAATCATAAGCCACAAAATTAATTGTGATTGAAATAGTGTTATAAAACTGATAACTTTGCAAAGCTCTGTAATATAAACCATTCCTTAAGTAAAATGTCTGTGACATAAATTTGACAACCTCTCTTTTTATAAATTTACATTCTTGGAATCTTATGCAAGACATGATGCAACCTTTTTGACTACACATACGCGTAAACACAACCTCATGCTATCATTTACAAATAAAATCACTATCAATATACTTTTAATCACATGAGCAGAAAAAAGTTTGCCATATACATCTGTCATTGTAAGAAAAATACTTGATATTGTAAACAGAGTAAAAGACACTATATAGTAGTGATTATTAAAAAAATAGCAGCTTACATCTACCCTATATTTGGAAAAAATGTAGTCACAAGATACAATGAACTGCAGGACTGGAGCAGCAGGGCAGTTAGTGCAAGTATTCATCTTTTAAATAAGCTGAATCACTGCTATTAAAATAAACTTGAAGCAAGTCCTCTGTTTCAGATTTTTTTTAAATCTAAGGTAGTAAACATTTTGCCTCTTAATGGCAGTGTTATCAAATATATGCCAAAGATTTTATTTTTAATAAAGAAAAATTACATGAAATACTTTTAATACTGGAGTTTGGTTACAGTTATACATCTAAGCTCCTACAAATAATGATGGGCAACTCTTAAAGAAGCTGTGGCATGAACCCTTGTCCAGAAAGATCTTAACCTCTTAAACAAAATCCCCCAGCTATACTTTGCTCCTTTTCACAATAGTGCACAATTTAACCATATTTTAGCTATGGTCTTAAAGCAACAGAAGATGCACTTTTTTTCCTCTTTTTTTGTCTTCTTTTTTGCTTTTTTTTTCATCCCTGTATTTTTTTCCTGTGTTTTTATGCCCTTCTGGTCTTAAGATTGGCAGAATTATGTCCCAAATAAGAAACTACTGCATTTCAGCCATGTCACCAGAAAAATCAAACATAACCTTATACCCATTACTTTCATACTTTGTAGATGAGCAGGACGTGAAATACCACGTCTTGAAGAAGTCTTGTTTTTTTTTCTTCTCTCTTCATAATCCCTTTTCCACCCTCCCTCTGTTCACAAAATTGCGCTCTGGGAGCCACAAAATGTACCAAACATTATCAGGTTCAAACTACCTCTTCAAAGAACACATCAAAACACGTTTCAAAGAAACGCACTTTTTTTTTTCCAAGGTGAAAAAAACATAAACGAGAAACTAATTCACTCCCTTACTTCATGCATCCGTAAACTTAACCAAAACAAAACAGAAAACCCAATGTTTAAAAGCAAAGAAAAAAACTACTGCTGCAGATTTCTGTAAGTCCATTTTCTCTGTACACACAAAACTGTTCAACTACTGAGAACAAAAATACCCCACAATCCGTGTGAGAATGGATTTAATGGGGGAAAGGGTAATGAAGGCTGCCATTAGTATCTTCTGAATTTGGTATGTATATGGGTCTGCTCTTGTATATGGTATATTTCTCTCTCTCTTGCTCGCTCTCTCTTCTGTTTTTCATATCCAAAACCTTTAAATGTTATTTTGGGGCACAGCAGATTCCAGCACTTGGTGAACAGGATTCACAAGCTGTGACAAAACTCTGTCATCCTCTTCAGGGTGTAATTTTTTTTTTCCTTTTTTTTTTTTTTTTTTTTATATATACAGTATATGTATATATTTCTTTTACATTTGGCTGTAGTGGACTGGCCATGGTTCGATTGGGACTATAGCAGTACATGGGTCAGGGACAGTCATTTTGGCTATGTACACATTCATAGTCGGTCCATGGCTTCCAACTAGTAGCGCTATTTCCGTAGGTCTAATACACAAACCTGCAAGAGAAAGAGATAAAAGGTACAGAAACTGCAGAATATGACATGTTTTTACAATTCTGTGTAAAGATCATCTCGTTCCAACCCCCCTGCCATGGGCAGGGACACCTTCCACTAGACCAGACCTGCTGAAAGCCCCATCCAACCTGGCCCTGAACACTTTCAGGAATGGGGCAGCCACAACTTCTCTGGGCAACCTGTGCCAGGGCCTCACCACCATCACAGTAAAGACTTTTTTCCTAATATCTAACCTAAACCTGCCCTCTTTCAGTTTGAAGCCATTCCCCCTCATCTTGTCACTAAATTCTCTTGTAATCTAGATTATAAAAATACAGTAAAATGAACTCAAAAATCTGTGGGCTGGGCAAACAGTAGAATTGATCAGAATAATTCTGAAAAAAAACAGTGACAGTATACAAATTCCAGTTTTAGTCTTCTAAAAATCTCCCCTAAGTAGTGCTTCTATGTGTGTCAGATACAGAAATCTATTAGTAAAATATAAACATATGCAAGGTACTACCAGCTTTAAGTACAGAGTGGATGAGAAGGGCTTTCAATAGCAAACAATATAAAACAAAATAAGCCCAAAATTTTTAAAAAAACAGAAACTAAGTGAAAACAAATCTATTGCAAATACAATCAGCCTCTTGGGCCAAATTAACTGGAGGACTGGAAAGGTTACACAGCATGTATAAAAAAGGGTGATCTAGGGGGAATGATAATTAATTTCTACTCAGGATATGCCTTGAGCTTTTGTCCTTTTATGATATTGCCTACACTTACAAGACTAAAATTATATGAAAGACCAATCAAAAATAATTCTCTAGAATTTAGATTTCTTAAAAGCCAAAACTTCTATTTTCTGTTCTGAACTCTTAACAAGAGAACCTTATTTAACAGCACAGAGCATGCAGGAGGCACCTCTGTTAAGATACTATCTGAGACTCTGGACTACTAAACTGCCAGGATTGCTTTTGCTGACTTTGGTAAAGGAAGCTACAGCACTTCAAAACACAGTTCTTTTATCACCCTTATTTTCTTTTAATTTTGCTTTTCCTTAGGCTCTCTTCTCCATGCTTTGAAAACCATGGTGAGAGAGAGGCAAGCAAAAAACCCTTGTTTTGTGCTCATTATAAAGACCTCCATGTTCACATTTCACTGCAGTGCTCTGCAGGGCAGTGTCAGAGCAGCCAGGAGGTGATGCTCCAATGCCCCCACTGGGAGATGATGGTGGGGGCATTCATGATTAGTTAAATGTATGATTTTATTCCCTCCTTTTTTCTAAGCACAGTAAGCAGAACATTATTTACATACAGCTCCTGTCATTTTTAGGAACTGAATGCAAGGCAGAGGGTATGTCTTTTCTATCATGCGTTATAATAATATCACCTACACTGAACATTTTCACTTGAAAAGGGCAAAGAGGTGAAAATGAACTTGTTTCCAGACTGGACATACTTCCATAGTAAGCCCAGTAGGAATAGAAAATATAAATTGGTGACATCTCCACCTTCTGAAGTTTTTGGAGGGCTTAGAACAGTGATGCATTGAACTGGAATAAAGACATTTTCCTTACAGCACCGTTACAGGTGAAAACCTACAGGTGAGCTGGCTGTATTCAATCTGCAGTTAGAGAAGGAAATTTTGTTTCTGTTGTTAGTCAGAAGATTTTCAGAAGATGTTTGTTATTAGAATGTGAGGCCAAGTCAAGCAGCACTTACTGAACCATCTGAAGCACTTGCTCCAACTTTGTCTCCTGCTGCATTCCAGCAAACCTCGAAAATCCCTCCTGTTCCCCGATAACTGTGAACTAGGGCACCTGTCTAAAAAGGGACAAACCAGGTAATTAATGCAACAAAACTGAAGTGAACAAGTACAATTTGTACATGTAAGAATTGCCCACTGCTTTTAAAAGCTGAAATTCTAAGAAGAAAATGGTCCGGGTGAGACTTCTGGACAGTCTCAGCACTGTGTTAAAGAATGTGACACAATCATTGCATCCTGAGCTCTTGTGTTTGACAGGGAAAACTGGGGATGGTCACAACTACTTCCAATTACTAAAATGAGCCTTTCAAAAATTAATACCTAATTCCAAGTAGCCAGAGATTGCATCATGTCTGACAACAAGGTCCTTAAACTTTCAGTCATAATAAAACTGTTTATTTTTGCCAGAAATACCAAACAAGTAATAGTGTCCTATTTTACAAAGTTATGTAGAAACATTTTTGTTGTCATCACCTTCTCTTGCTTTACATTCTCTTGTTTTTCAGTGAAATTCAGTGAAACAGCTAATCAGATTAGTATTAGTCTACATCCAGTCATTTTTCACAAGAAACCTGTTTTATCAGGAGTTGAAAGTTCAGAGTTAAAGACAGTATTTGGATGCAAAGTGTTATTGGAAACATTTTGCTGAGTGGTTTTTTGTTGGTCATTTTTTGGTTAGGTCTTTTTGGTTTGTAGGGGTTTTTCTGCTAAGTAAAGACAATATAAGGATAATTATTACTTCATCATAGGCAAGCACTCAGGTGAGAGGTTAAATGTACATCCATGAACAGAAGTAATGTTAGAACAAAGAGAAGGCGAAGCAGTGTGGTAGGAATGGCAAAGCTCTTTGTGGCTGAAACACGATAGAGCAACAAAGGTTGGAAAGGTGCTGATGAAAAAGACCAAAACAAAGTTCCCAACAGACATAAGAGTATTAAAATACCTGTGTATTCCAGATGTGTACACATTTATCAAAGGAGCCACTGGCCAGATACCTGCCATCAGGACTGAAAGCTACACTGTACACAGGTTCTTGATGTTTTGTCAGAGTATGAATACAAATTCCTCTGTCTACATCCCATAACCTAACAGTAGAGTCAAAGGATGCACTGTCAAGGAAAAAGACAAGAGATGAATTGTATCTCAATTCAACATATTTTTGTTACTAATACAAACAGAATATGACAAAGTATCCTACATGCTTCAAAACATTCAGTGAACCTACATTTATAGAGAGTCAAGTAAAAATAATGTTTAACTAGCATTTTAAACCAGGATTAAATAGTACCTTGCTAACATAAGATTGGCATTTGGATTATTTGTTCCTGGTCCTGTAGGACTCCATTTGATAGTATAAATTTCTTTGTTGTGTGCTTGTAAATCATGGACACAACTGTCTTGTTTCATACTCCAGATCTATGATAAAAAGGGAAGAAAACACAAAGATATTTAGCACAATATTATACTAAAACACATTTTACATCTTTCTTCTTTATCATTTGCAGGCTGATTGCTACCTTTTAAGCCACTCAAAACGTTTGCTATGACTGCTGGGTTCCTAGAGTGATTATGCCAAGTATTATTCCAGGACCTTCCATTCTTTGGGTTTTAAGTCCCCCAGTGAACTTAATGAGTAATAAAGGCGCTGTCTATAGAAACCACTCTGTCTGAGTTAACTGCAAACCCTTGAAAAGTGCAGGGATGAGAACAGATGCTGAAATGAGAAGAGCAATATGTATACGTTCACGTCTGAGTTGACAAAACATCACAGTCCTATTTTTAAATAGGACTACTTGCCTACAGTCTTGCTACACTGACTCAGCGAAATATAAAGGGATAGTAGAGAAATTTTCTGCTTTCTTACAAATCCATAGACACATACTGCAAAAACCATTATGGCATTTTCCTGGCTTATTAGGATTTGCATTGCCAGGTGTGTGTTCAGTATTCCACACAGGTCATTAGGACTCCAACTCCTTTACTCTATAAAGACTCTACACTGCCACTACAGAAGGGATTTTGCAGGGCTTTTATACCTTTTCCTAAATCTGAAACTTGATATGGCAGTTAGCCATCTGAATGCTGTTTTTAATGATATCTGTTTCAGTAATGCTTTTAGCTCATAATTTGTTAGAAAAAGTTAAAGAAGCATGCTCAGGCCCAACTGTATTTAAGATGCAATTGAGGTGCATGCTTAAATAAATGATGCTTTTCAGAACTGCTGCTTCACTGAAGAGGAAATTGATTTTCAATGTGCAGACAGAATTGAAATTGTATTTCCAGTTTAAATTGATGAGATCAAAATCTAGCTTGTCTTCCCAAAACTAGTATAGATGAAAAGAGTCCATATCAGCTGCCCTACAAACATCCAGTTGTCATCACAAGAGACAAAACTAAGTAGATAAATCACTAGGCACCTTACATGTGCTTCAAAACCTGACATTTATTCCTTCTGCCATTCAAAAGTAAGTGATCCACAAGTGATTAGTGATGTGTAGACTTATCCTCAAGCACTTGGTCTTTGAACTAATCCTGAACAAAACCATAACACTCATTCCAGCCTGGGCTTAATTCAAAACAGCAACCAAGAAGTTAATTGCCTGCCTTGCCTGAGCCCACAAACACTGACATGTTCCCAGTTGTCACCTCTACTCACTGAGAGCAGCAGCAACAGATCGAGCTCTAGATTGGAATTCATCACACTGCAGTTTCAGCTGTTTAAGTATTAAACACCCAGCGTAAAGCGGCTACTTTGACTCCATCCATTGCCAATGGAGAACAACTGATGCTCTCGGGGGTTTAACTCATCACACTTGACTTAAGACACAACTTAGGAAAGGATGAATTGCTCTTCAGCAGTGCTGGACGCTGCTGACTGAAGATGTCTAGACATCTAGCTTTAGACAGGAGGCTTAATGCTTAAATGTTTATATTTAGATAAGGTGATTTCCATTGCCAGAGACTGATGGTGTGCCAGCAGGAGGGATATGTGGCTACTCATTCAGCTATTCCCTGTCCCTGATTAAACAACATGAGTTGGACGGAATTAACTGTCCCAAGGGCTGCAGCAGGACAGCACTGCCAGTGCAAAAAGTGCGTCCTGAAACCCTTCTAAACACAGGGCTAAAGCACCCACTGCATGTAAAGCAGTATGGGAGTAATGGAAAGCATTTGTGCCATAGAAGCCGCACAGGCCTGTCAGGCATGAACAGCCTCATTTATTCAAGTGCATGTAACCTGGAGGCATTTTTGTAGGGATCTCTAGGGTGCCCTGAACTCATATGTGTAAGTTACAGTGTCCTCTGCACTCAAAGGTTTGCCCCAGTTCTATAGGAAAGCAGGTTGCTATGAATTATAGAATGACTCCTGATGAATTGGAAAAACCAAGGAGTGCACACAGCCTCTGAAGAAAAAACATGCCAAAGATTTTAACTAGAAAGAAAGAGAAAACAGGGCAAAACCAGGAAAGGAGCAAGTCACCCATTCTTGTATGTGCTACATGACATGCATTCCAGCTTTTTCTTTTAACCAAAAGCAACCATCAAGCGTGACAGCTTAATGATTAATGACCTGATTCTGTAAACAGCTAAAAGCACCTAATAAATCATGCTCAGAGTCTCAGGGTGGCAGCCTGTAACAAGTTCTCTGGACCAAAGCTTGGCTTTGATTAACATGGATTTCTAGGATTGCCTAACCTTGTTATATTAAAAAAGAGCAAATATTGGACAATACATTGGGAAGCACAGTGATACTTCTGGATCGTCCACATGAATGCTGTGCATTCTAGACTCCTACAAAGACAAGGGCCAGAACCAGGACTCTCATTACCTTTAGAGTCATGTCATCAGAGCAGGATGCCAGGAGATTACCAGTTGGATCCCATTTGATTGCATTTACTTCATTCTAAAATTGAACAATGAGAGTAAGTTGGAGTCTTCACTTCCATTACAAATGACAGCTTACAAAAGACAAAGTTGGACAGCAGTTATGAGTATTTGCATAATTGTCAGGATTTTAACATTTAATTTTCATTCACAGCTTTGCCTTCAACAACAACAGCTTTTTGCTACCTGTTCACCACATTTTCCCATGCATGCTTGTACACCACATAGCAAAGTGTTAAAGTTACCATGTTTCTTCTTCTAAAGCTCACTTTTGCATTCTGGCACTGGCAAAAGAAGCTGCACGTGGGAGTGAGAATTGCTCTAATAATCACAAAGACTACAGTTACCATACACCCTTAACCACAACTACCTGTATGTGCACCTATTGCCTGTACAAGTGCTGTGTACTGGCAAGTTTACTGGGCCCCCTGTCTCTCATTAATAAAAATATCAGAGCAATCCCCCATCTTCCAGTACTTACTGTGTGACCCTGGAAGGTTTTGATGGGCCTATCTTGTCCTAGTTTACAAACGTGAATACACATGTCTGTACTGCAAGAGGCAAATGTGTTGTTACTCTGCCAATCAACATCTAATGCTGGTGCTAAAAGAAAAAGAAAGACATTTAAAGCTATTCCTGTATTCTGCAGGAATTTCATGTGCAAATTCAACACACACCACCTTAGAACAAATGCCAACGGGAAGCAACAATTAATTTTACAGCAGCTCTGAAGACAATCAAACACTATGAACAGTAAGAAATGCAGCCAAAATGAGTCTTACACAAAATGAAACAAAATTTAATATAAGTCATGAAAATAAAGAACATATCTGAAAAGGAAGTTATACAGAAGACAGGGCAGCAGGACACCAGGCTGCAGTTAAGCCATCTGTAAATAAATCTCAGGAGTCAGCACAAAGAACAGGTTCCCACAACTTCACAGGTTGTCACACATGAGCTCATCTCCACTCACAGCCCCTGCCTGTGCTGATAGATGACAGCCAGGGAAAGGTAATGATTTACTTCCTTTCTTAATTCCAGTATTATAAGGTGTGGTAACTTGAAGCTTAATCGTGGGCAACATATTCCATTTGATCAAGCCAGATATTTATGGCAGATAGCACTCAGAACTGCTTGGAGTAAATAATGAAGTTTTTTATTGTTGTCATGCCACTGGAAATGTAGTGTGAGCAGAATGAAGAGTGGAAACAAGACACATTTCTTAAAGGCCCTTCAATGACATGTCCGTCATCCTCTCCCTTCTATTTCCCAGCTGATTCTGGCAGGCTTGCTCAGCATGCAGCCCACAGAGCAATTTGTCTGACCTCCTGTGAGGCTGCACTCTCATCCCAGCTGGCCACTGAACAGCCTTTCAGCTGGTTTGTGGCCAAACAAATTGGGGACAGCACAGCGGGAAGCAGGGAACAATGGGATGAGGGGCTGGGATTACTGTAGCAGGAAGATGACAAATGCAGTCCTTAGGTAATAAACACAAGTCCCTCATGGCCCACCCACTTGATTTGTCTGCCACTGTACTACAGAAAGTCGGGAATATTTGGATTATTTATCTCTTATGACTTTCACAGAAATGCAATAAAACTGTGAGTTATAAAATCAGAACAAATCTACCTTTGTTCACATTCTCATTACAAATATGGGAGTCAGTAACCAAAGATTGCCTGTTAGATTTTAAAATGGTGTGAACAAGCACCACAAGCACCAGATCTTTTAACTTACTTTAATAAATAACACTTTTTTCATCTTTTCAGATGACAATCCTGAATGACCAAAATCAAGACTTACCAGAATGAAAAGGAAACTGCTGCTTGGCTTCGCCAGTGTGGGCATCCCAAATAATTGTGGTCTGTATTAAACAGATAAATAAACAATAAACAAACTTGTACAAATTGGTAATTTCCCAACAATTACCACCATTCACAAGTAGCAGAGTACCTACGATGCTCCCCACCACCCAAACCTGATCCTGATTATATATTTCTAGTGTTTTAACCAGTACTAAAGGAAATGGTAGTAGACATACAGACAGCTGTAGAAAACCTTAATATGCTGTAATATTAGAAAGGTGTTTAATCACAACATTTTGAGGTCTGGAGGGTAGAAGAGAGTTGTGGGCTTTTCTTATTTTTAATAAACAAAAATTAAATAGATTTACCTCCTTAGTCCTATTTATAATCTCATAATACATTCCATACATCTACTTTTATTTCAAATACTTGAATATTCAGATTGTAATATCAACTACTCACTTGTCCCTAAGGAGATCTTATCAACAATTGGTCACATTCTGAAAGATTTAAAGGTGCAATTTTGTTCTGAGTTATTCTCTGCCAATATTTTGGTTAAAGAAATCTTACAGGACAAAATTTGTGTCTTACGATCACTATATTATTTGCCAATATCCCTGATCTACCTCAATGATCAATGAAAATTTTGACACCACATTCAATGGAAGCATGAACTGACCACATAAATAATTTGTGAAAAAGAAGCAATAAGGTTGGAACAATCTTTCTGCTAATGCAGAATATTTTTCGAAGCATAAACTCAGTTGCTTTGTCTAGGAAGTTTTATTGACCGAAATAAGGCTTCTATTTTCCTCCAGAATATTTTTCTGCAAATTAAAGCTGTACCTCTACAAAGATTTAAAAACTGGCATAACCATCACAGCTGCCAAAAGAGGAAACACATCCTTTCCATGCTTTGAAACATTCAATTTTCCTTCCTTTGTGCCAGCACAAGCATTTATAAAGCTGGGCACTAAAGCAAACCAGGTTAAATGTGTGCAGGAAAAAAATAACAAATAAAGGAGAGAATTTACAGCTTTACAGTGACACTGCCAGTTTTAAGTTGTTGTACTGAGCTTGCAGTTTGCTACTCTTGCTAAGAGAAAGCCTGTGCTGACTTCTGCACCTTGAATCAGTTACTCAACTCTTCTTACACTTCTGAACACTCTATTTGATCCTTTGAATTCATCTTAAGACTATTCTTCATAACTATGTGTCCTTCCTAATATTCATAGAATCTCTCACACTAACAACAGCTTGTTAGTGTGAATTAAAGTTGAATTAAAGACCTTGTGAGTCTAAATTTGTTTAGAGATGTGAAATAAAACACAGTTAAACAATGAGCTCCATGGCATTACACCACTGGCACTTCCCCAGTTACATATATCAACTTTCCTTATATTCCAGCTCTAAACTTTTCAACCATTCTCAGGCTTGACTGATATCCAACTCAGTGATTTTTTTCCCCTGAGGCTTTGCATAAAGTGCTTCACTAAATTTTAGATGATTCGGTTTTAAAAAGGTTTAATGTTTCTGCTTTCAACGCACTTACTTTCCAACTTAGGCTAAACTAATTGCGAAGAGATCCACGGACATTGAAATCCAAGAAATTAAAATATCTCAATAAACTACCATGAAACCCAAAGAAACACAGATAGAACAACAAGTTCTTTCTAAGTACATATTTACATCCCATGCCTTCAGTTCAATTTACTTACTTTTCACAGCTTTGTTATTTTGCTTACAATTAGATTATAATGGTGAAGGAAAGAATTTTAATTTTACCAAAGATTATCTCACCTTGTCCACTCCTGCACTTAAAATGAAGTTTCCTTTCTTGTTCCATTTTAACGCAAATATAGGACCTTTATGTTGCCCTAAGGTGCTGGCAAGATTACCTGAAAATTTATATTGATATGAATACATTAAAAAAATAAAAAACTATGCTGTGAGCCACAATACAGGAAAATATACTGGAAATTAAAAGTATTTTACTTACCATCTTTAGTCCATATCCTGGCAAAGCCATCGTAAGACCCAGTTGCTAGAAGTGTACCTTCACTCTGCCAGCAGAAAGGTCATTTATTTTTTTTTTTTTTACTGTATAACTCAAAGCTAAAGAGCACAAATTTCAGGTAGAATACATCTGCATAAGATTTGTGATATTATTCCACTGACTACAACTTATTAAAAAGAAGTTCCGTAAGTGCAATAGAAGAAATTAGTCAAAACAGAAATATTTCAGATGCCACCAGAGGATGCACCGTTGCTGTCACTTAAAATTTGACTACGCAAAACTCTAAGTACAATTTTCCCTGGGTGTTTTGAGCACTGCCTTTTGCACTTACGTTCCAGTCCAGTGATGTCACATCTTTGTTGCTGGGTACATCCTGCCCTCCTTCCCGGATGCAGTGCCGAAGTACCAGCTGCGTAGAGCCGCTCGTGCTGTTCTCACTGAGGTTCCATATCCGTGCTGTCGAATCTCCAGATCTACAAAACATTATTGTATAGTATCATATATAATTATATCACACTATTATTGTTATTTGAAAAAAAATATATAATTGGAAGTACTCTTTTCTAAACAGCAAACACGGCACTTGGCACAGAGGGCATTGGGGTAGGTGTTATTTTAACTAGTTGCCATCAGCACTCAGCAGTGAGCCGGATATTCCACACATTCCTGCTAAGTGCACATACCCTGAGGCCAAAAGGTCACTAACGGGATTCCAGGCACAGATGAATACTTCAGATTCATGGCCACGCAGCACCACTGCCTTGTTGGGAGGGATTTCAACATCTCCGTCTACTTCCATCATGTCTGTGTGATTATCTGCATTGTGGGAAACAGTAGAGAGAGGTGGATTTTAATATTTTGGGACAATACTACTGTATGGGTCAGATTCTTCTGGGATTAGGACAACAATCCACAATTTATGTGATGCAAAAATCTGACAAAGCTGTCACATTCCTTTATTTTTCCAATTCCAATTTATGAAGTGCTATAAACAGATAGGGAGTTTCAAAAATGTGGGAAAGCTCTTTGCCCTTCTAAACCTTCGCATCCAAATGGATTTAATTTTGAGGCTTCAAAACTGAGGCTGAAAGTTATTTTTTTGCTATGTTAAAAAACAAATGCTGTTACAAGTACTCAGTTTCTCAGGCCCAGTGCTGCACAGTTACAATATGTTACTAGTCTAACTTGTGCTTTCAAATATGCTTCCTACACATTCATTTTCAAAAATCTCTCTTTTCACCAATTGCAGTCAAACAGGTTTTAAATCTACATCTCAGACACTTCATTTACAAAATGGCTTTAATTAATATAATCACATTTGGTGATACAGTAAACTGATAACAGAACCTCTCAGCAATTACCATGGAATTGTGGCAACACAGAACTTCCTACATGGAAGTGAGGTTGTATCCATATTGTTCTGTAAAACACACTGGGGGTAATTCAATAGTTCTCTTGGCATCTATCATCAGTCATTTTCTATTATTAAAAATAAATTCATGCTGAGTGTAAATGCAGAATATGAGAAATGCTGCACAGTTCACCTGTTCCGTACTTATTCACCGTGGTTAAACAAATCATTCCACATCTATTGCTTAATTTAGCATTAAGGGTTTCTGTCACTGTTCGTACGTGTGAGAAAACAGAAAAGGCTGTTAGAACATGCACAGTTTTCACAAAGACACCATATAAAGCATTGCTTCAGTCAGAGAATCGATGCCAGTATGAAGTGCTGTACCAGCCAGCAGGGGCTGCTGGTAGATCACAGTTAACAGTGCTGTGATCCGAGGGTTACCCTTCCTCTATCCAGTTCACAGTTAACGAGTAGATGTTCTTTTGAGATTTTTAAACGAGAGCATCAAAGTAGAGAGCTTATTTGTTTCAGCCAAAGATTATATTTCCACCTTTTTATCATATATACTAATAAAAAAACTCTTAGTAAAATCCAGAACTTGTATGTGGCCCGATATTAATATTCTCTCAAAAATGTCATTTCTTCAGGTGTTTTTACAGTAAGAGTTATAACTCCCAATCTTAAATGTGAAATTCAGACTTCCAGAACAATATTTTCAGAATAATTTTTTAACACCTGACCCAAACGTTTCCATACTGAGCCTGACTGTAAGGTATGTTCCTTTCATCAGTGACGACAAAGAGAACTCATTTATTTCACCAGTCACAGCTAAAATGGAATTGATGAATAAACCAACCTTGAAAGCAGTTGCATTGAATAATTCTGAATAGCAAATCATGAAAATTGATACTGACAAAAGAGACAAGTGACACCTGACTTGTCCCAGCAACCGTGACCTCAGGTAGGCCTGTCCTAAGGGGAGCCAGGTAGAGCTCCCAATCCATGGATTAACAGAACCTGTTGGAAGGAGTTTGTGGAGCTTCAATGCTCAGTTTTAACTGGCTCAGTTTTAACTGGCAGAGTCCCCTCCTCTTTCCCTGTACAGGGGCCAAACCTGAGGAGGTGCAACATTTTAAGAGTTGTCTCTGATTATCTTCTGCAAGAGCTTTCAGAGGGTCCTGTGAAAAACCTTCAGATGATGGGAAAGGAGCAGTAATAGAAGTGAGACTGGGTCAAGGGCGTATGGTGAATTAATGAATTCAGAAGTCTGCATCTCCTGCGATTCCAAATATCAAACTGGGGACAGTCAAAGGTGAGACACCATCTGAAGGTATTTTCTGCAAGCTGAGGGGTTACCTCTTCACTTTTACCTCACTGTCTACTGGCTTATATTTTGAGAAATGACAAGAAAATGCTATCACAGCTTAAGGTCATTTCTGTCTCAACTTACTTGCTATAGTATGTGCTCCATTCTCTTCCCCATTTGCAGTATTCTCTCCATTTTTTGCTGATCCCTGTTGGTTGGTGGCAGCTGCAGCTGCAGCAGCTGCTGCCTGCTGTTGTGCAAGTTTATCTCTGTAGGCCTGTTGTCTTGTCTGTACCACATCAGGCATCACTGCATCTATCAGTGAGAGAGACTCTATCGGCCTACCATCAAACAAGGTACCATCCTAAATTACAGCAGAGGGAGAAAACAAACAAACAAAAAAAAGACAACACCAAGTACAAATTAACATTATGAGCAAAAATTCCAAGAAACACTACAGCAAAAGTTCTGATTTAATATGATACATATAACAAATGGTGCTGGAAGTGGTATCTCATCATTGTCATGGTCAGGATTGGAATTCTGATCTAAAGTTAAGTGGCCACTATAAATATGCAAAAAAAGCCCCTGCAGCCCTCTGGGAGAGCCTGTGGAATCAAAAGTTATTTGCTTCGAGTTTGCTAATTCATCTGCTAAAGCAAAAAATTCTGTAAGCTATCTATGAATATGATTTCAAACATGAGTGGCTGCAGCAAAATCTAATGGTTTGTTTGAAGAGCGAGTTGCAAACATTGCAACTCGGGTCACTGACTTGTGAAGTTATTCTATCTTATTAGACTAATACTTTCCATAAACATATTATCTGGAGAGTTGACTCGTTTTCTTCCTTTTTTTAAACAGTGCTGGCATGCTTTCAAACAACAAGGAAGAATTTTATCCTGAAATGGACAAGACCCAGTTAAAAATACACTTATACATATGCTAGGCCTTTGTAAGGATCTATTTTTAGGAGCTAGAAGGATTCCTTGCAATAAATACAGAGTCTCTTTCTTCTATTCCTATCACTTGCTTTATTTTTCTGAGACTTCCTAAGGGAAAGGATTTGCTTGGAACTATGAAAACTACATATAAACAGCAGGCATAAGGGAGACTGGAAAGAGAGCAGAATTAGTAGAGGAAAAAAATAGTTTCCTTCTGTAATCTAACTGACACATAGAAAGGCTGCTAACCTTCCAGGCATAAATGAGAATGGAAATTGAGGGTGAGTGTCTGCAGCATCAGGCAGGAAGATGCATAGCTTTCTGTACTGCTGGAATAACCATTTAAACATCAAATTTAATAGATCCTGCTCAAGATGAATTAGCCAGCAGAGGCAAAAGGCAAAGTGGCATTTACCTTCATCCTTCCTGCCACAAATTCAAACCCTCTCTTACTTGGAAACCTTGCCTTTGGGCTCTCATTACTTCATTATAACGACACATCACCCAAATGAGAGCTGCATAGTGCTCTCCCACCTCCCTACTGCCAGCCTAGGAAAATAAAAAATTAAGAGATTACTTGTCTCAATTATTATCTTATCTCACTTGTCTGGATGTACTACAACATTATATTAGGGTAAAAACTCTACAGACAACGGACCTTTAAGCAATGAGCCAGAACACCATGCCTGGTGTTGTGTGGCTGCACTGGGCAGAACCCCTACCCAGTTATGTCACTCCATTCTGGTTCCACCACTGGAGTCATGGTGAACACCAGCAGTAAGGAATCTGAAGTAAAAGTAAATAAATAGGATACAAGAAAGTTAAGAAAAAATACTAACATTCAAACTTACTGCAAGCAAGGACACAACGCTCCAGCAGGCAAAGCCTCCTTACCTCATTAATACTGACTTCTGCCTCTACATATTGCAGACCTTTCTGGATGATGGAAATCAAAGCAGCTGGTGGCACCAGAGCACCATTTATATTAGACTGGCTGATATGGCTCTCTATACCAAAGGTAAATGCTGAATGGGAAAACCCTAAAGACAAGGCAAAGACATCAGAATTGATTTACAGACAGACAATGCTATTTGCTGTACCATGGTAGGATCTTCTGTTTACAAACCTGAGCAACTTATACAAAGTTATAGCATGTTTATGAGCTACAAAAAACCCTCAGCAAAACACCTCATTTCCCTCATATGTCTCTAATTTAAACATACAAAAAGATAAAAGACATTTTAATATGAACGTAACTACGGTACCATTGGCAGAATATCTGTGCATGAGTCAATAAAAAAATATAAAATATACAGTTCACGGCAGCATTTAAACATATTTATATATTCATAAACTACACGTGAGTATTGCATAATATACAGTATTTAATAAAATATATCTATCTATCTATCTCCCCAACACACCAAGACTCACTTGCTATTTTTACTCAGTGATTTGATACCCGTGAAAGCGAAATGGACCTGCACATAGAACAGAATTCAGCTCACGGTACAGTGCTGTCATAATTCTGTATGCTTTGGCACCTAGAGCTACATCAGCACTGTGCACTGATTAAGAAGTAGCAAACATGTTATGGTGCAGCACTGGCAGCTGCTTGCTACTTGTTTGATCACCCTGAAAAACTGAATTTAACCTAGAGAAAAATAGTTGTTTCAGCAAATTAACTTTTCTGTCATGGATTTTTTTCTTAAAGCACTTTATTTACTTTTTTTTCCTTTTACCCTGTCAGGTAAGTAAGAAGCTGCCTGAAAACTTTCAAATGAAGATGAAGCAATTTTGTAAGTTTGGCTTCTGTGACAAAACCAATCTGCAACTGGAATGAGAACATGTAATAGTTTTCAGTAAATTCAGATGGAACAGTGAGTTTCTGCTTTCTTTTGACAGGCAGATACTGAAAAACTCTGCCATCCACCACTGCTTCTGGTGCTTCTCTGTCTCAAATTGGGAAGTCCATGAGAAGTGAACCTATGGTGCATAAGCCAAATGCATTTTCAAGAAGCCTGAAGCCACCCATCAGCAATCACTAAACAAAACTAAGAATCAGTAAATGCTCAAACAGCGAGGTAAAATATATATTGTGTATTTTTAAATGTATATATATATACATTAAAGTTGATCTCTTACACCCTTAAGACTGGAGTTTATTTTTGCTTTAATATGCAGACTTCTTTTATGAATTGCTGAGATCATATTCCCTCCTGGCAGCTGACAATCACCCCTTGTTCATTTACTAGGGCATGCCCTGACTTCCAGTCAAATCTACCCGTTCTAAATGTAGGCTGCATTAAGCAGTCAATGTCACAGCTGTGAGTAAAGATGATGTTGTCTCTTACACAGCTTCAAGAATAACCACCAACTCAAAACTCCCTGCAGCCATATGGCCGCATCTAGAAACCCAAACACGCAACACAAACTGCTGATCTGACTGGGTTTGGGAAGCTTTAAAAATAAGGGAACACTGCTGCGTTCTTGCTTGTGTTTTACAAGCACAGTCAGTTTGGATGAATATGATAGGAAAAAGGTTTCTTTTTAAGTCTGACAATATTCAACTGCCTTTTACTCCCAAGAAGCAGGAGGTTTTGGCCAGTCTGATGCCAAAGGACAAGATCCTCCAAGAAAGCGTCCTGCAGGGAGGGAGGCTTTTGGGAACCCAAGACTGTAAAAAAATCTGTTCATCTCCATTTAGATTCAAGTGATACAAGCCATACAGTCACAGTTGCCACCATACAGTCACAGTTGCCACTTCTTCCTTCGAAGCACAGCAACATCTGCCCTCCCACAGTCACATTCAGGCAAGGAATTCAGCAACACAAGACCAGCTTGCAAGAGCACCACTGCTCCAAGAACACAGGAAAAAACAGTATTTTGCTGATCATCCTATTTTCTTCTTCAAGTAGCTCCGAAGAAAATGGTGCAAAGTGCCACAGTCACCCTGCAGAGAAGTGATCTCCAGGAAAATGCATTTCTAGCAATCGAGTGAGTCCGTGGCTGGTTGACTGCCATCTGAAGACTCCAAATGACTAAATCTGATTAAGTTACAGAAGGTAACTTGGCAGGGATTCGTTCTCTTGTTGAGAAGAAATACCAAGAAACAGTTCAGACAGAAGCACACGCCTACTGGCAAAATAATTAAACGAGCCTGTGTTTGCTAAAGCCGGTTGCCGATGAAGACCAAATAAATTATGCATTGTTTAACAAACAGAATTGTAAAAACTCACCTGACTCTTGCAAGTATCTATATACCAGGAAGTTAACCTCATCACTGCTTATACTCATCTTTATTCCCAGTTAAACCATGAGGTCACAACAAAGGACACAACCCTGCAAATAAAAAGAAAAGTAGGTCAATTAAATATTTTTAGTACCTAATAGGTATTTCCCAACAAAAGCTATATTTATAAACTAAGTACCTCCCTGGCAGCATAGACAATAGTTTTATTTTATGATGCAAATAAGTCTACCGGAGTCATTAAAAAGGCATTTGTCTCACCACAACATAAAGGTCCGTAAATTAAATATGGAGGGGCCAGATTTTCCAACAATACAAATTGGTACGGACTGGGGAACTATGCTGTTTAATACCAGCATTAAAAAGGCCTCATTTTAAAGGTTTTAAAAAATAATCAAGCGAGTTTCATCTATTCAACATTATTGCTGTGGAACACTTTTAAAACGTGGATTTTTCTCTCCCTGGCTAACAAAGACCAAGAACTTGGTTTCACATCGGTATCCAAGCAAGTTCCCGCTTTTACTTTCTAATCCACTCTTATTTTCAGGTATTCCTTCTCTAGTAAAAAGGTGCAATATGGGCTACAACATGGTGTCTGTTCAAAGAAAGCCCAGTTATTTCCACTAAAAATTAGAAAACATCTCAGCCATAAACTTCAGCTTTGGAAAAGCAATTCTTGACATTAGAGACAAGCTTTAAACAGACGTTTTGTAGCAACATTTCTCTAGGTTTTCATTCAATACTTTAAAAATATTGATGGATATACATATATACTATTTTCCCCGATTTTATAAATGGTAAACATTTAGCAAGACAAATAATGTATCTGACTATATACACTTTTGATGAAAACCTCTGAAAACCTGAAGCAACGAAGAGTCTTTAAAACAAGAAGAGAGAGAATACAGTATTTTTTTCTAACTCCTAGTCTCATTTTTAAGAACATTCTCATGACTTCTGAATGTTTGAAAACCCTGACCTTTCCAAGTAAACAAGTAAAAACATCAGTTTCCAGAACACATTATGAAATAATGTCCATCTCCTGTTCCTACTATCCGTCCAGCACTTTTCATCAGCAAACCTTCCTAGGTTTTTTACCCAGCCACTCACCACCATAATTGCTCCAGTACAATAACTTCTAGTGGGTGCAACAGGACAGGTAAAGGAAAGAACATTGATACCAACTCTACCCCACCTCTGCACAGCCACCAGCCATGACTACAGCACAAGACACACCTGCCAAATTCCAATATAATTTGAGGGCTTATTTACTGAGCAATATGTGAAATGAATGGCATTTTTAGCCATTTCATGCATTAGCAACCAATTTCACCATGTGCAGGACCAAACACCAATTTATTCAGCTATGTTTTGTTGCCATACGTAGCACAAATTATCTTTCTTTAAGATTGTTTGTTACAGAGAAATTGTGTAGGAAGAGGAACAATATTTTCCTTCAGAGAAAAAAGGTAATTAACTTTTAAGAGACTCATAAAGAAGCCTTTTTACATTACACACACATATGCACAAATGGCAGTATTTATTTCATGGGTCTGTCACTGATTTTTAAGACCTTGCTGCATCACCAAAAAAGACAGATCAAAAGGCAGAAATCAGATGAAAACACTGTTTGCCACACAGAGAAGTCCTGAATTATTAATAAATAGAGGGCTCCCCACTCAAAGCAGAACCGTGGAGATCCCGCATAAATTCACCTGAAGAAAAAAAACCCTAACTTTTTTCTTGTCTGTTAAAAGTGTTCTTCACCCTGCCCAAATCAAACGAGCCTCATTTATTCAGGGCTGGTTCTAAGTGTTTTCCACAAGATTCTCTGGCAAGGCAGGAGCTGGCACCCGGCTATCAGGAGGTGGCAGTGCAGCACTGGCTGCGGGACCCTGACAACCAGAAAAAACACAGGAATGCCTTCAATAAATACACCACCCACCTGCTGAGGACTTGAAACTGAAAAGGGTGTAGAAGGTTCCAGTGTTTTACCAAGATACAGCTTTATCCATTTTTTCTGTGCCTATTTACACTTTCTGAAAGCTTGCTGCTGTGTCTCCCCCAGCCCAGGCCCAGAGGCTCCGGCAGTGCCCAGGGACAAGTGTCCACAGACAAGGGATGCAAGGAACTGTGAGAAGAACGAGCAACACCAAATCCATCTTCCTTCCCATCCCAAGGCAAAATGTCCCATTAGAGAGGAAATATAGCAGAAGTACAGACAGGAGATGATACAATAATTATTTCCCTTTGACGAGTTCTGAACTGATACAGGGATGGATTCTGGTTGCCGGGCTTATGCTGCCAACCCTCAAACTGCTATTGTTTCCACCCCAAGGAACTGTGCTTCCTCCCCTCCTTCTCACTCACAGCTTCCTGGAAAGCACCCAGTGGGAATGACCTGAGACAGCAGCAGTGAGGGGATGATGGCGAGAAGGAGCAGAGGTGGGATGGAGAGGGGACACACCGGTCATGCTGCTCTCAGTGCTCATCACACACGGCCACCCCCTCACTTCAAGAAGTTACAACTTGCTAAGGGTGTCTGCTGAAGAAAAACAGTAATGGTAAAGAAAATAAACCCGCTAACCTACGAACCACGTGAACTGTTTTCCCTGGTGCCCCAACATGGCCACAGGGCTTGTTTAGGAGGTGACAGAGGAGATTTCTTAGAAGCGGCGTCATGTAAATGGAAACACAAATAGAGGAAGAAAGGCTGAAAACAAGAAAATTACAGGAGAAAAAGACAAATTTATCTCTATGTATCCACCCACGCCTGTACACATGTACGCCAGATACTAATAAATCCAACTCATTAATGCTGACTTATTTCCTACAAATCCACTATTTCCACGTGCAATCAACTACTTATTTTGGGCACTTAATAAATATTAATATTGCTCTTTATTTTAGATACAGGAATTAAGTCACCAAAAAGACACAGAAAAATGATACAAAAATAAGTAGAAGTTACACATAACTCCAATCAGTCTTATTTTTTGCCTAATTTGCAAAGGGACGATTAAAAATATCTTAAAATATTGGCAGCTGTACGTCCCAAACCCATTCCGAAAATGTAACAAGATCCTTGAGGCCCTTTTTTTCCAGCCCTTAAAAAACACTCCAAGTCTTTCTCAAAACATTCTGTGGAATTACACGGCAAAGCATGATGCACCCTCACTGCTGTTTTAGATCCAAGTCTGCTTTTAAAGGGAATCTCTCCCACTTGCCTCTACTTTTGTTTTGCACCTTGGAGCAGGCGCAGTGCATGGGAATGAGACTCCTTACTGGTAAAATTAGGATTAAATAAATAGAATACCCCATAACATGTCAAAAAAGGATGCATACTGGGGCTTATAAACCATGCCCAAATTGCTCATGGGCTTCCAGTCCCTGAGACCACACCAAGGTTGACATTCACTACTCAAAATCAAGTCCTCTTCAGCACACGCCTTCTCAGGCTCACAACCCACACATCCCTGCAATGCTCAGCAGTGACACAGTGCCAAGGAGACTGGATTACAGTGTGAGCGACTCGTCACCCTGTTCTCCCTCGATCATCTGAAAACACCAAGCCAAAGACACTGGTTTTCTGTAGGATCCCCTTCCCGGAGGATGTGCGTGTGTTTGATAACACTGCTGTTTAACTAGAATCTGCATAGTATCCAGATATCCCAGGTAACTTTTAATGTGGCTACACAAAGCCCCTAAACTCTCAAATTTATCAGGCATTACATGTATCAGTCTATACAGATGCTAGCCTTAAGATTTACTTAAAACCACAAGTCAGGAACAGACCAGACACATGCCTGCACTTTACACAAACTGACCCACTCGTTCCATGTCAGGAATCACTTCAAAACTCTTTTGGAAGCTACTTTTTTAAAAAGGAAATGATGTTTCTTTTCCCAGTGACAGCACATCAGCTCTGACTTTGCTCCCTAACAGCAAAACTGTGCCTGTGTTTCAGTACCTGCCTACCCCAAATCAGGCAGGGCAGGTCTCAGCCCAGCACCTCCGTCCCTTGAGAACAATTCACACATTTCACACTTTGGGTAAAATTTACAAGTAAAATCTGCTAATAAGGAGATCAAATTCTACTCTCACCAACACCAGATCTGCAGGCTAATGGGTGCCCAACAGTGAAAATCTGATTGTATTTCTGACAAATCATTATTCCACTCTGCATGTTTATTATAGCTTTGTACTCCTCTTCCAGGTTCATGCCAAATGCTGGAGAACAGATGCTGCCCGATATGGCTCCTGGCCTAATAGGGTTTTTTTGTTGTTCTGGGGTTTCTTTTCAGACAAACCTGAACTGGCAGAGAAAGTTTATAAATGAGATTAGTGCTGTGTATCTCTTAATCACCATTTGATAACGTACACTAGATTTACACTACAATTAGAGTTATTGTATCATCAAATAACAGCCTAAGAAAGTGATATTTCTGCAGTTGTAGGTGGGCTTTAACACATCCTCATTAGGAAGGATAACAGGAAAACTTGGCAGGTTGTTGTGAATAATAATTGCCCCAAACATACCAATCATTAGTTTAATACCAGATATGATAAGTTAAAGGAGCAGCTCATGCTCTGGGTAGGTCTGAAAAATGCTTAATGTTCAGATATAGGCAGACTGCTACATAAGTCTGGCTACAGAAACAATAAATCCCCTAGAACAGAAATATTGCCATTAGAGCTTTTATTTTTTTCCTGTTTTGCAAGAAATCCAGACAAATATTTTGCTAGCATGTGTGCACATAGACAGTGACACCATTTTATTAACTGTTGCTTAAGAATCTTCCTTGTTTTAATGACCATGACCATTAAAAAAAAAAAAGCAAATTATATGACTCCACCTGGGAACGTGAAGTTTTTTTAATTCCACCCAAAAAGCCTGAATATGCCTACAAGGCCTTTGGAAGGTTTTATTACCACTCCACTTTACATTTTTATCAGTTATCATAAAAACAATACTTCAGTACTGCATGTGAGACACAATTCCTCCTTGTTATGCTTTGCCACAAATACTGTGAGTTCCTCAGCCAGGAAAACCTGCTGCCCCCGACAGCTCTGCGATCACTGCCACAGTGACTCAGGTGACAGACAATCCCTGTAGCCCAGGAAAGTGCTGATACACTGAACTCCACCACTTCTCCAACTGCATCTGGGTTGATTAGGGCAGTGAGGCACCAATGCCCCAAGTCTTCCTAAGACTACATCCAGAGAAGAGTTCTGCAGAGCCCCTTTAGAAACACTTTATAAAGGAGAATTCATAAAATAAATTAGTGGTTCAAGCATGCAGTGTATGACCCATGTCCTTCTGTGTTAGAATTTATTAGACACCAATTTTGATAAAAATGAATGTTTTCTCACACTTTAAAAAGATAAAAAGCTGAGTTTTCTTTAACTGAATCAACTACTTGCTTTAAATACTCCTATTTGTTCTTTCACATTGTCACTTGAGAGATGGGGGGTCAAAACTGTATTGGGCACAATACAAATGATCTCTCAGGTTCTCCTACCTGATAATCTGCAAGTGGGAATTCTTTCTAACCTTCTGAATTTAAAGATAAACTTTTTTTAAGTTAGACGTATAAGGGGTTTTTTGCAGTATTTCAAAATAAAGTTCTCATTTTCTGCATTTTTACCTGTGTCTCAAAATTGCCACTATTTAAATGTGCCCTTTTTTTTTTAAGATTCAATAATATATGTCAAATGTGAAACTGCATTAAAAAAAAAATCTGTAATTCTATCTCACGAACCTTCTTACTGATTTCTCATATGATCAGACTTTGTTGGTTTTCCTTCTAGCAATTTAAACCAACTGTTGCTTCTCATGTTCAGCTTTTAACCCTACTGCTTTGCTTTTAACTAAGAATACAGCTTAATTTCCAAATACTAAAAAAATAACTTTTCCTTTTCTCATCTGAATTGTCTTCCTTAGCTCAGGCGATAAATATTTGTATTCTGTACTTCAGCTTTAGTGACCTAATTTATGGCAACAGTCTCTCTCTTTTCATGCCAATTTGAGAGTATGAAGCATACAAGATGACAAAGGCAGTCTGAAATTTTCTGAAGAGAAAGAATTACAACCCTGAAGGGGAAGAGGAGCAAAAAACCCCAAACTCACAACAAAACAAAACAAACAAAAAAAAAAACCACCCAAAACCTTGGCTAAAATAAGTTCCCGTCTACTTATCTGAGTATTCAGTCCCCAGAAACACCGATCCCAGCCCTGAGTACTGTTACAAAATATACTGCAGATAAAGCCCATTTGTTGGTTTTGCCTAGAGCAAAGTAGTATTTAATTACTGAACTCCAAATCTCCTCCCCAAAGTCATATGTTGTGTGACCCAGGAGGCCGGGATTCCGGATGTTACAGCAGAGGCATGAGCAACAATATATTCAGTATCATATTTCCAGGGCTATGGCTACAAGGCTGCACATTTCTATACTTTCTAGAGTTAAAAATACATCTTCCTGGACAGCTTTAGGGCATCTTGCAGTGATTCTTGGCAGCCATATTTTGTAAATCCCTAGGCTGACTAAGGAAACAGATATTTCTGGTACTGACACTTTATTCGACACTCATTATATTCTTAAACCTCTTTTTTTTTTACATTATTACAGTGCAACACCAGAAGAAATTATGTGTTTGAGGAAGACTCTCCTCATTTCCTGTAACAGAATAGCAAAGAGGTATTGTATATTAGTATTTTAAAGACTTTTCAACTTTCTCGGTAACAATGAAAATAGACGTAGATGGACTAAACGAGCTCCAGAGGTCCCCTTCCAACCCCAACCATTCTGTGATCCTATGACATCTCTTTCCAGGCACAACTCTCCTCTATGACAATTACAACCCTGTTGAAATGATAGTTCTGATACACACTTCTCCAGATGCAAATATGTTATTGCTTCAAAACTTAAAAGCCAAACTCAGCTGCTCAGAATATGTACCAAATATGCAGTAAAACCACCAGCAGTGAGTCCTGCCTCAAGTCTGATTACTTCATGAAAACCATCCCTCCCTGACTCTCCACAAGATCCCAAGCCCACACATCATGTTTGGAGAAGGCTTTTAATCACAGAGCTCAAGCCCACTGATGCAGACAAACCAGGCTTAAATGAAAACTCACCAGACATAGTAGTTCAAAAATAAAACCACCATCCTCTTTCAATACATAAATAATTTTTCAGAACACCCCAGGAAATATAACATTATGCAATTCTCCTTGATCAAACATCTAAACCAGACCAAAGGCATTTTGATGGGATGACCTTCAGGGTTAGAGTGTCCTACCCGTACACAGGCTCAATAGATGCTTATGGCAGCAAAACTGGAAATGTGGCATTTCTAAAACTGATCAGAAAGTGATAGCTCCTGGTTGATGACCAGAATTAGCAAAGTCACCAGGAGAAGCAGCAGTGTAGGTTTGTCCAGTATGGATTCCTTCGGGCTGACCTGCAAAGTCCAACTTCCAGGCTCTGTATGCTAAATATATCTAACCCTGTAACAGAGAGGGAACTACCAGACAAATGCTTGGCAATACTCCAGAAGAGACACCTGTCCATCTGTCCCTCAAAAGGGAAAATTTTCTTATTGGAGGGGCCATCTTGGGGGCAGAGGTAACGTCAAGGAAGCTGTGGAGCTTCCATTCTTAGGCCATTAAAAGAATGTCCCTTTAGACAGTTACAGTCCTTCAGCAATACCGAATTTCAATAAATAAAGACTTTTGCAATCAAACTTTTAGACCCTGTCTCAAGAAGGCTTTGTGAAATTGCTCAATGGCTTAAAGCACTAAGCACTAAAATAGCAGCCTGGTAATACTCTCTGGATCTAGACACAGAACAGCTGCTGGAATCAAGCCCAAGAAAGGTGGAAACTGGAAGAAGCCTTATCTGCAACATTGTTTAAAATCCCATATATGCCTCTTCAGCATGTACCCAGTTTTAAGCATGCAACTGTACAACTACTAATCTCCTGCGCTTCATTAAAGCCTTTGCAAAAAATTTAATTATGGATGAATGTGGGAGCACACCCATTAATCCTTGCTTGGATCAAACTGTGTAAAACGTTCTGAGAAAATAACGGATTGAGAAGAGCCCTTAAGTGAGTTAAAACAACCCCTGTCAAGAGCTTCTGCTGAGACTAAGGTGGGGAGGGGCAACATTCAAAAATGTTCTTCTATCTGTGAACATGAAAATAAACTCAAGTACTGTGGTTCAAGCTTTTTGACCAAGAACCCGTAGAAATTAAACAGTTAAACACAGTTAAAGATCTCCATACCGTGCTAAGTTTCTGCTCTCAGCTGATTTATTCTCATTTTCACTGCTGGAAAACCCACTGAATAATGTGGCCTGATAAGTCTGATCAGGAACATTCCATTTTTTCCAATACGCTGTTCCTGATGTTCCCACAATAGATCATTCAGGGCTCTAAGGGACTGTGTCAATTGAACTGAATGATGTGGTCGCCTGCTGGTACATAAATGCAAAGGCAAAGCTGAGGGGGTTTATTTTCAAAACAGGAGACATTGATCCTGTGACAGTGTTCCATTACCCCGACTTTATTTCTATTAGAGACAGTGATTACATCTACATCAATTGCTTGAGCTGATGGATATTGGTGCACTAACAGTGACACAGTTTTTCACTACACTGCTGCCCTGGATGCTGATGGCTTACAAAATAAGATTCATTCTGAGCTCAAACTAATGCTATCTATTTGTCCATGGAAAACTACTGAAATTCGAGCAGACTTTTGTAATTAGTCAGTTTTCAACTGTCTGTGGTTTTCGGTTTTTTGTGTGTTCTGTAAATCTTAGGGTGAAGTAGTGATTAGTGACCATGTAGCCTGGAATGGATTTTGTTACAAAAATATTAATATATTAAATATTAAAATATTTACATTGCTACCTGATGGCACTAAAAGAGCAGATGTACTTCTCAGAGGCATCTGTGGAAAGGCACTCCTACAACAGCAGCCCCTTCTTCACTAGGGATTTTTTCATACAGCTGCATGGACTCCTATTCCCTTTTCCTGTACTGTGACCCTTGTGCAGTTTCCATCCACTGCACTTGCTATCTCTCCCAAGCTGGTGATCCATCTTCCAGCTTTCATCTCTTGATCTGACATATGATCTCGAGCCTGTGGTCACGCATTTGCCCTGGTTTTCACCTCCTCACCGTGCACTGCCTACACATACTCTACACTCCTGAATCCATCCCTCCATCAAGAGAGTGATGGCTGTATCTGTACCTCCTTCAGTCATTTCTTTTTCTACGTTCTTCTTTCACTGTTTTTCCATTACAAACCATGAGCTGCTAACATTTCTCACAAATAAATTCTGCTGGTTGAAAAAAAAATTCAATTCATCTTCAACAACAGTGTTTTCTAGTCCAACTAAAGCCTGTTCATTTTATTTGTCCTTATGCCCTGAGTCATGTCCTGAAGTGCCTGCAGGAGAAAGGTCTTTGTCTGACTCAGGTCAGTGTATTTACCAGAGTGGGTTCCCTCATTCTTGATAAGGAAATGTTTTTAATGCTGCCATAACAACAACTAACTGAGTTGGAGTTACACCTGCCCACAGTAACTAAGCACAGAACCTGCCAGAATTAGCAGCACCTGGATCGGTGCAGAAACTGGGACCAGAGCACGCCTGCCAGAGGCAACCAGCATCTTCTCCTGGGACCCCTCTGCACCAGGTCAACATCTATAATTTAGCACAACATGTGGCACCTCCTTGCATACTGCACATCTAGAATCCTTGCATAACCAAAAGTAAAACAAAAAGACTCCCAAATCTTGCTCTGTGGTGTCACTGGGTACTTGCGAGGCTGAGCCTGCAGGGACCCAAGCAGCCTTCTCTGGGTGTTCCGAGAGCATCCAGATGTACACCAATGAATTTTGTTAGAGACCAAGTTTTGAAATAGTGGCCACCATTGCCTCATGGTTTTGCAATAGGTTTTTTTTGTGAAACACTAGATTTTAAGGTTTTATTAAGGTTGGTATCATTACTCAGGTAATTATCCTAAATTTCTGCAGGTCTTTGGGGACTGGTTCATGTTTCCTAGTGAACAACCAAAGGAAAACTAAAAACTAAACACATTTACATTGTTCTGGGCACAGACAGCTTCACGAACATGACCTTTTCCAACAAAGGATTCACTCATTTATTTGCCCTGCCCTTCATGTATCAGCCTGAACACTCTCGCCACAGCTTTTTCAGCACCTACAAAGCTATTTTCAAGTGCAGGTGTTATTTTCAGCATAGAATTTGACAGAACTACTCTATAAATAATACTGGCCACATAAATGGAGCAAGAGAAGCATCTCCTGCAGTGGAAGACCCAGAGAAAGATGCTCTGTGTGTGTGTGAGCATCTTCCCCAACTTCTACAGTATTTTAGAAAAGACCAGGGATCATCAGGCACGGAACATAACTTCTGCAGTGCTGGGGATATAAACATATGAAAAAAAAGAGACAGTAACAGAACAGGTGAAGAGGCTTTGATCTATTCTAAACGCAAATAAATTCAGCTTATTTCCCCATTGTTAAGCCTGGTCTTTTATGCCTTTCCCATGAGAAAAGAAGTTTTGGAATTATGTACTCTGGCAGCATCTAGTTTGGGAACAACAAATAATTTTTCTGAAATTCCTTTGTGAGTGCATGAAAGCTGCCAATTCTTTTTCTGAGGCAGATGTCTTGTTGAATAGCAACAGTTCTGAGCCCTGTGTTTCTGAAAGATGAAGGATGAAATGCAAAACCCCTCCGAGACAACACCACAATGCGGTGAAAAAAAGTGGAAAAAAACCCCCCAACTTAACAACCTCACAGGACACAGAGAAAATCCTTCAGTTACAATTTATTAAAATTTCAAGTCAGGAAAATATAAACTGTTAACGAGGGAAGGTAAAATTTCCAGCTTTAGTGGTCATTAATCAAGAGCAACTATGTCAGAACCTGCTACTCACCGAAGAGGAGGCCAGGCTTATTTATTTATTTTTAAATTTGGGATGAAGAAAAAGCAAAGAGTGCCCTTTGGATAGGGAAAACAATGAATTGATTATATTAACAATGCAGGGGTTTGTTGTGTTTTTTTTAAATAAAAAACCTTGAATACTTCTGGCTATTTGGAAAAAGGCCAGTACTATTCATGAGCTATGGATTGATGGCAAACAGGTAGACTGGTATTTATGAGCATTAACAGTAAAAATACACAGTCCTTTAGACAAGTTTTTCTCCATTAATCCAGATATTAAACATGTTGAGAATCTAACTATAGAGTTGGACTGCAGAATTTGGTATTGAAAATATGTGCTAACATTCATCATATTTAGTGTTCAAAGTTCTCTACAGCCATGAAACACATCCTAAAGCATGGAATAAATTAAATGTAAACTGACAGGTTCTTTCTAGCCCCAAGATGTTCACCTTGAAAGATTTAAAGATGTGTAATTCATGACTGACTGCAGCATTATGCATGAATGGAGAGTTTTAAAAAAAGCTTAAGAAAGTTTACCCTCAGACTAAAAACTCAACTCTTTTCTTTACCCAAGCATTTTCACATCCAGCCCTGTTCACTAAAGCAGCCTGAAACGAGCCTGTGGGACTCTGCAGGTAAATAACCATTATAAATTGAGGATCTCAAAAAAGAGAAAAAAGAAAAAATCTCCACTTTTCAAAAAACCCAAAAGTTATAGATAACATGCTTCTGCAATCGGTCATATGCATGTAAAAACAGAACAACATGTGAATCTACTTTAGGTATGTCTACTCTCACTCTCCTCCACTATCCCTGCCCTACTAGGCTGCAAATCTGCAAAAAAAAAAAAAAGCCTCCTTTCCTCATACCGCTCCATCAATGCCACCTACAACACCACTTTATCTTACTCCTAAATGAAACCAAATGCAACACCGGTATTAAAAAGTGCAAACCACAGCTCTGGGTCTTTAAAAAGCCATTTTAGAACTACAGCACTGCAGTGTCTGAGGACAAATGACAGAAATCAGTTACCAGTGTAAACAAGTGCAAAATGGCAGTACGAAACCATCTTCACCTAGGCTTTATTTTTTTTAATTAAAGATCAATTAGCAGGAAAAAAATATTAAATCAGAGATTCCTCAAGAAAAAAAAAAGACTAGTAATTAAAATTAATTTAACGTTTACAGATTTATTTTAGAAAAAGGACCACTGAAGTGGATCAGAAACCAACTGTATTCACTTTGGCACCTCAGATTTAATTCCAGATGAACCCTGAAATCAGGTAGCTAAATTTTCCAGAAGCACTTAGATCACTTAGAAGTCTTATCAGAATTATTTCTAATGAAGAACAGGATGTGAAGTACTTGCCTCTTCTGGCTTCCTAACACCAAGACACATCTCTTAAAAAAACCATGAAATAAATTAAGAAACAAACACTGTCTGACAAACATTACTCTTGGTATTCAAAGAGGTAAAGCTGCTCTTATCTGTGAAATTTAAACCAAATATTACAGTAGGAGTTAAATACCCATGATCTCAGCCCTGCTCTGGACACTGGGCATGGCCACTCCTGAGCAGGACCGAGTGCAGCTGCAGACAGCACGCAGCGATTCACTTAGTATGACACAGCACCATTATCCTACTTATCCTGTTTTCTATTTACAACCTAAAGTAACAGAAATGTGAGACCAACGTAAAATTCCCATTTCTCTTGCACTGCACTATGTACTAACCTGCAGTACAGGTGTGACCTACAATGAAGTAACAGAAATAAAGCAACAGCAACCCAAGCAACATCTTGGAACTGCGGCACTGGCTGAGGCAGCTGAGAAGGAGGAGTGTGTGCCTGAGGCAGCCCAGAGGTGGGTTATAAGGGCTCCTGGGGCAGGTCAGGAGGGCAGAGTACTGCTTTACTGTTATGAAATAAAACACTGGGCATTCCTGGGCCACCATTCCATCATCGTTGGTCTCTCAGGGCTGTCAGATGTGGTCTGGGAGGCAGCGAGGTGATAACCAAAGATCGAGGGAGAGGCAGTGCCGTGACAGGAGACAGTGAGGTGACAAAAAATGAGAGAGGCAGTGCAGTGACAAGAGACAGTGAGGTGACAAAGAAAGAACAAGAGAGAGGCAGTGCAGTGACTTGCTCAGCCCAGAGCCCCCTGTGAGACTGGACACTCAACTGCACAACATGTTGAGCTGCAGCCACGAGACCCTCACCAGGACATGGGGAGCTCCAAGAAAAACACCCTGCCCCCAGTAACTCTGCAAAAAGGGACAGACTGTTTTCCAAGCCTGCAAGCATCTCTTTCCTTAATTTATACAATTTTCAGTTTCTCCTACAGTAACCATCTTCAGTGCAGGCATTCAATCTCTGCATCTCTACATCCTACTCTGCACCACACCCCAAATCTGATGGAGGAAGTTGTCATGAGCAAAAACTATACTGTCTAGGCATTAGTGTATAGGCATTCTATGTATTTTGGCAGAGAATGTCTCCATCTGTATCAGCTATATCCAAAGTTCAACGAGAAACAGTTTTGGTTTTTCCCTTCTAGCATATGTATTTGATGAATAACTCACTCATGCCTCCAAAGGTTGTCTAGACATTAAGCTGGTCCCCCTTCTGCCTTCAACATCTGCTTATTTTTTTCTCTAAATGAAGCTGTATCAAGGGTCTTTTGGCAGAATGTTAAGAATAGCATATATGCTGAGGTGATATGCCTAGAATACATGGAAAAGGCATGCAATACTGTCATCATCCTCGACTAGATTTTCCATACCCTGAAGTATACCCTTTCTTTTTTTTTTTTTTTCCTAGGAACTATTCCAATATCTGAATCATCAAGAGCAGTTTTTTCTTTTACAGTATGCCCTGAAAAATAAAAACAAGCTTCTTTCCTTGCCTGTAGAAAATGGAATATTTTACCTAACTCAAATTATCCTAGACCAAGGACAACTTTGAATGAATGCCAAGTTCTGGTACTTCATCAGTGCTTAAGTCTAGAGGCATATTTATACTGCTGCAAAGGAAAAATTCCCAGAGATTCCATGAACATGCCTGCCATAACACAGCCCCAGACGGCTCCTACACATTGCAAAGTCACCTGTATCTCTAGAAGCAATTGCACTGTTGATCTTTAAGATTAAAGCAGTGTAGCAAATGTTCCTTTTGCTAATTTGGCACTTTACAGAGGGTCTGACTAATAAAAGGAGCCTGAACACACCTGTAGAAGAACATATAAAAAGATTCAAAAAAATACTAAAATGCAGTTTAAAAGAACAGTATTTTGCTTTTCTGTACAGCACATGGGAGATAGAAAAGCTATACCAGAGCAGCCTGTGTTATATAAAGTTTTTGTTTAGTGAAGGAATCATCCTTCCAAACTGTATGCAAAGACTTGTGTGAGTGCCTATACCCACACATAAAAACATTAAAATTTAAAGCTGTTGGTTTTGAACAGTAGAAGCAGGAGAGTCTACTGAAGAAACTCTTATCAAATGGGCTGAAAGTCACAAGGGATCCAATTAAGATAAAAAGTTCAAACCCAGGACATTTCCTCTTCTTTCTGACCGCTTAGGCCAACATTAGACATCTGTTCTCACTAATTTTTTAATTACTCCCCTCTACAGCAAACTATTCAAAACGTGACGATATATCATGTGTCCAATAAGGACCTCTCTCCATTAGAAGGTGCTATTTTGAATTAAACTGACTCCTCTACTGATGCGGTCGGAAAACACAATCATAGCTTTGTGTAGAGAGAACAATTTTGCTTAGTCAAGCTAAAACATCAGCAGAAATGGAAATACACCATGTCTTGTAACTGCAGGCCACTATTACACAGGCAGCTGCACTGAAATGATCTTCAGCTTGTCCCACAAGTGACCTCTACTCTGTCTTTTGCAGAATTAAGCAATCACAGTAACTACTTCTGCTAGTTCAGAGTTAAACAAATTAGATAGGACAGCCTTTCAGAAAAAGAAACCCACTGTCTTTGGTTATCTTTACCTTATCTCAAACACTGGAATAACAGATTCTATGCATGAAAAATTCTGCTCACCCATTTCCAGTAAGGGGAGCATTATTTGAAAATAAAGAGATGATAGAGAGGAAGAAGTCCATGACTCCTCCAGATGACATTATACTTTAATAAGTACTGCACAAATTGCTCACAACATTTTGAAAAATTTTCAGTATTTCTCAGACTCCAAGGAGCTCCCATCATCTTTCTTTTCTTAAAATATTTATAAAGCTGTGATGTTTTTACTTTGCAGAATTGCCATTTAACATTCTTGAGTGATGCTACTCAAAACTTCCTAATGCCATTTCTCTCATATAAATCTGAAAGCCCATTTTCTTCCACTCCAAGACTAACAAACTCTAATGTAAGCCTACATGCATGAATAGTGCATGCTCAAAGCATTATGCACTTATAGGGCTGGAAATCATACAGTGTGAACAGTACCATGCCCAACTATTTTAGATAAACCAATCTAATGCAACAACAGAAGGGGAAATGGCTTCAGTCTTTACACCTACTCACTCACAACTTCCAGTACCCTTTTGCTTCCTTAATTCACCAGCCTCCAGAGATTTCTCAAGCAAGGCCCACCCCCTCCCAATATCTCCAACACAGAAAGACCTGCTGCTTGTTTCTTAGCTTGACCACGGAATCCCATTGAGAAGTTCTCATGGTACCCCACCTCATTTTTAGAAAGTATACATAGATACAGATCAATCCAAAAGAATATTTCAATGTATTCTGGTCCCATTGACTGCAATTACTTAAGTGATGTGCTGGAGCAGAGCCAGTACAACAATACCCTGCAAGGCCACAGAGAACATCAGCAATATCCTTTTCTCCACCTTATGGGATCTACTCGCAAGATAAGGTTTTTTAAAAACAAATTCCCTCTGTCTTTGAATGCCCTCTATAGACCTAAGACAGCACACAAAGAGAGCTTGCCAAAAACTTTAAGGGAACGTGAATTAAAACCAAAAAGGGGGGGGGGGGGAGTGCGAGAGAAGAGGGGGGGAGAAAAGACATCTGCTACACCCACAAGACATTTGTTAAATTACAGTAGATATTAAAAATTCTACAGATACAAATGTAGTATCAGTTATCTCTTGCTGAAAGAACAAATGTTCAGTTGTGCTCTTGCACAATACTTGAGCATGGCTGCTGGTGGACTGGTGCAGAATGAATTTTCCCTTTCTAAGAAGAAGTAAAGGTAATCTCATCTCCCTTGTAACCCCAGCCATGGAGAAGAGATAAGAAAATATGTTTAAAGAAAGCATCCAAAATAAAAAATGAGAGAGGGAGTGTAGTTACATGCATTTAAAAAAAATTATTGCAAAATTGTGACTGTGCAGTACATTTAAGAAGAGACAAGTAATATCACATGGTCTGAATATTTGCCCTCTGAACTACATACTTTTATTTTCCTTTAGGGTGACAAGACTTCAACACTTGAAAAAAACATACTATAACCAAAATACAGTAACTTTCCACCCTTTTTTAAAAACTGATACACACCAAAGCAATAGTGACTCCCCATTTCCAGGAGACAAAACAGTTTTTATGGTGTGTTTTGACAAAAGCTCTATTTATTAATATTTCCATGCTGTGAATTGATGTGTTATATCATAATAATTCTCAACAAAATGAACATGGATTTACACATGAGACACTAACAGCTCCAAAAGGAGCTGTTAATAAAGACCATTGAATAAAAGAACACTTAATGTAAGGATTTAGTGAATTGTGGAAACCAATACCTAACAAATACTGTAAATGAACGTAATACTAAATTGTACCAAACTATCAGTCCACTTGTATGACAAATAAATAGATAAATCATTGAGTGTCCTTACCAGAACTACTCTCTGAAACCCCACAAAATTGTGATGTGGCAGCAGTACAGCCCTTGGTATTACACCACCTGTAACACAAACCATATTATGATAGTTTCTATCAATGCTTATTTTAAAGGATGAAAAAAGGATAAAAGCTATTTTTCTACCAGTCTTTTTACTGAAAGAATTAAAACAACATTCAGTTTCCTACTGATAACAATATAGTTAAGAAAATAAACAAACAAAAATTAAAGACCATCTTTTGATTATTTACATGGAATTTATTTAAAAAACAAATTTATTTAAAAAACAGTTTCAACTCTATCCTCTTCTCACTGTGTTAGCTGAAAGCAAAACCCCACCTCAGAACAGAACATTAGCTTCAAAGGAACTTCTTTTTGTCTGCCCACACTGACAAAGGGGAACTTTATAAGAATCCAGATTAAAGTTTACAAATGGGTAAGTATTGATGCAGTAGCTTATTGCAGTGTTAGCCAATACATACAACTAAAATGATTCAACAGCAAGAAAAATTAGGAAACATAAGGCCATGATCCAACAAACAAACAAAAAAAAATTGTTTTCAAAAGTCATCATTTTTGAGCTGAACTTAACACCAAAGAAGTAAAAAGAGCACATTATATGAAATAATCCTTAAAATACCCTCATGAAGTTAATTTCTACAGGCAACTTCAAAACATAAACCACTTCCTAGAAGTACATTATGCACCTGTGAACAGAATAATTACTGATCCTATATTTGTGTAACACAGTGATTCCCACCACCAATACTCATTACAGATTAAATCATTAGAGAGTGATCTTATGTAAACTAAGGGATTAACAAGAAAAGGTTTGAAGGCAGAAGCACAGGAACATTGTCTGGGCACCACAAGAAAAGAATCCACATATCAAAAAAAAATGCTGTTTGAAGCAGGACATACTCAATAGTAAAACAGATAAAACCCTGCCTCAAATGGAAGAGGATCTGAAAAGCAACAAGCAATTTTCTAAATACTAAACTCGAGCTACAAAGGCTCATGAAATACATTACAAATAACACTGAAACTTCCCAAACACCTCCTTAAAACAAGGATTAAAACCAAGCAAGGCAACACATGCCTTAAACAGGATGTAGCATTTCAGACTTTCCATCATTCTAAAAGTAACCACTGACCTCTAAGAAACCCTCAGCTATTTAGTCTGTTGCTAAGCTGAATAAGACTTGAAAATGTTGTTTTCCTTTTTTGATTAAGGAATCACAGGGTACTTCGGTCTGCAATCATTTTCCATGTTTAAATTCCCAAGAGATTCAAGTAAACTTCTTCTCCCTCCAGCAAAACCTCCAGCAGCCAAATGGACATTTGTCACCAAAACCATGGGAAGAGTCATGGGTGAGAGATGGGAGAATGCCACATGCACGGATGGCACTACACTATTCCATGTATAGGGATGGCAGCATTTAATTAATATTTAATTAACATCTACATATTAACAGTTCTACTTTTCAGAACAAGAAGACATAAATACACCATGGCAGAGGAGTGAGAAATAAATGCTACAAAGTATCACTGTGAGATCACCAGTGCACTCAGAATAAAGTCAGTTTATTCATCACTACATTTCCGAGAAAAACATTCCAGTACCACCACCCTGGACTGGAAAAGTGTCCTGGTCCTCTCTGTAACACTTACTGACAGTAGTTCACAAGATAACTGAAAAGGTCCTGACCCCATATTAATGTAATTTAAATCCTCTGCTAGGCTATCATGTACTGCTTTGATCATTTCCATGAACCTAACTGTATATACTAACTGTACTGCTAAAATTTAATTTGGAAAAAATAATCAGAAGCAAAGTTTAAAATACTTATAAAATTTTAACTCTAAGTGCAAAAGGTCATTAAAAGGGGATGTTGATCCCCCTGGCTGAACAAACAAGACGAAGCAGTAAGTTTCAACACTTCCATGGTTTGAACTTTGTACACTTTATGTTTACATTAAGTACTTTTCATTCATTTGGAAGAAACTGTTTCAAGTAAATAACCAAAATTCCCCCCAAAATGATGCCAAACAGGAGAAAGAATCCAGAGGCCCTAAAGGAGGGCAGGGTACCACCACACCCTCAACAGAAGCTGCTTTAAGAGGAATTCCTTTCCTCTCCACAATTCCCCAGAGAGCACACAAAAAACACAACACAGAAGACCAGAAATTCATCATTGCATTAACCTCCAGCAGCAAAGCTGCTCACATTAACTCATTTGCCATGGGATGGAGAGGGCTGAGGTGCACAGCAAGAATTAAATGCGTGGCCCAACTTAACAGGGCTTTTAAGAACAATTAAGCAACAAAAGTAATTTTTCAGATGGTTCCAACTGAACCATCAGCTACTTCTGCAGGTACTTGCAGAACATAATGTGACTATCAGAGAATCCCCTAAATTATATTTATCCTGAAAACCCTTTTAACCTGTTTCAAGTTAATATATGAGTAAAAGCCATTGCATATGTGGCAGAAGCACATTACATAAAGAGAACATGTTCTTTTTCTTTAATCTATGTTAGTGACATGAGCAGAATTTGTAGCAACAAAAGTTTCACATACAGTGAAGGATGCAGGATAAAAACTTTGAATTTAATCATATTCCTACCAAGTGATGTGATGAAATGAAGCACATTCCACAGTGCTCACCTATAATCACAGGGTATAATTTCCCTTACTGTATCCTCACTCTTCTGATGTGAATTGCTTCACAGTTACATGCTCAGTCTTTTATTTTTCTTCCAAGATGACTATCTACATGTGTTTTAAGGAATCTGATGAGAATCAAACTGCAAAACTACAGTCTCATCATAGTTTAAAAAAAAAGAAAAAAAAAAGAGAGATGAGCAGGAGGGAAAGGCCTAAGAGATTTACCAGCCGCTGGGGGAGGACAAGAACAGAAAACACTTCAAAAACGTGCATGATTTTGAGAACCAAACATTTTCTCTGATGCTAACAGGCAGGCTTAACAACTGTATCTGTTACTAAACTGCTCACTCTCCATAAGAATTTGTGCATCGTGAGCATGAAATCTTTCTCACTGCAGCTTAAAATATCTATGCATTTAAAAACCATATGCAAAAATAGACTTTACTTCCCCACTGCAAAATTAATTACAGAGCAGGAGTTTCATCTCACTACCATCAATACACGTAATGATGCAACATGTAAACACACTGCACTTGTTTTGGCAAAGGACAGCAACACAAATGGTAAAATTTAAAGGATCCTGTGAAAATGTCATTCTCTTTCCTGAAGTGGCTGATTAATATGAGTGAAGGTGGAGGATGGGAACCTGAGAAGGCCACACTGGATTAACCTGCCACTAGTGCATGCTCCTTGATCAGCACGGAGCCCATTCACCCATTTCATGGGTGGGGTTTTTTTCCACAACCTTTTTCATTTTGCTGACAGAAAGAAACACAGGGAAAATGTGTCCAGTACTTCTCCAAATTAAAGGATATAGCTATCCACACTAGACTGACTTAATTTCTTCCAATGACAGCTTTGTTTGCAACCCTCCCAAGCTTTGGGCAGCAACTTCTATTAGATGTTCTTCTCTTCCACTTCTTGTAACTGAAATCCTTATTGCTATTAGATGGGGACTCCTTAAGTCCCGACTTTTAAATTAAACACCCAAAAAAATCCACAAAAATACCCCCAAAATTGGTTTTCAATAAACAAACAAACAGCTTTGTTTTAATGACTGTCTGGCGTTTTTGCTTGTTTTGATTTTAAACCATGTTTAGTTAGGGAAAACAAGAAAAAAAGTAAATTATGTGGTCATAAACAGTACTGATGGGTATTTTATAAATTGAATATGGCCCATCACAGAGAGAGAAATTATCTACTTTTAGGAAGTATTGTTTACTGCTGTCTTCCCCACCAGACCACCTGTTAACAGTATTTGATGTTGTTTCCTTTCTGTATGATGACTATAGATATCTGATCTGCTCGCTACAAGTCATTCCCTCTAACGCCTCTATTTCAAAGACCATCCAACCAACAAATGACACCAGCCTTAAGGCAATGCCCCAAGTGAATGTGCATCTATTCTTCTCTTCCTTATCCCCTGTCATTTCCATAATTCATCCTCTTAACGATTTAAGTGCAGAGGATATTTTCAGAGTACATCAATGGAGCTCAAAAAGTCTTATAGTCGACTGACTGCCAAGGGCACTTCAAGGAAGCAAGAAGTATGTGCGACTATTTTGGAAACAAGATGCTGAAATTCTCATTCTTTCTATTTTAGAGACAGATATTCCAATTCTTTGTCCTGATCATAATTCACACTACTTGGCTTAAAGCATTTAAGTTTTGTAAGTATATGCTCAGTGGAAAAAAAAAAAAAAAAAATAAAAATCAAACACAGGAATCATTTTTACCAAACTGGAAGGCAGAAGCATTTCATTTGCTAAAGGTTGCCCCCTCTAGTGCTGTTTCATGACTGGTGATGCAAATGCTACAGGCACTACTTCACAGACTCATTAAAAATGATCTCTGGAGCTTGCATCTCTTTTTCCTTAAAAAGCAGCCTTCAAAGTGTAAGCCACTCAAAAGCATTGTAAAGCTGGTTTGTCATTTTATCATTCTTGAAAACCCTCTATTTTACCATTTTAGAATTTGGTAAATTAATATATTTTTCTTACACCACCCCCCCCCCATTCTATACAACCTCTATCAGCTTATTTTATGCCATCAGCCAGCATCACTGTCACCATTCCCAGAGCAGAAGGCTGCTGCATAGTTCATGCCTGCCTCTGAATTCATGACCAGAGGTTCACCCTTCTCCACGTGCAGAAAACGAGCAGCCTTCATCTTTCCATTTACCCCCATTAAGTCAGTGCCATCGTGCTCTCCCAGGAGAAAAGTGCAAGAGCTAAAACACCACAAGCAACAGCAGCCAAGGACACTCAGAAATCAGGTCTGCCCCTGCTGCTCTTCAACTGTGAGGAAGCAAAGAGCCAAACTGCTGGGCAGTGACTGTGTTTTGCTGGAGCCCCAGTTCCTTTGAACAGATATCAAGTAGCACTTTGGGATGGAGTACAGCCCCAAAACTGGGCTTTAATTTGCTTGGAAATGTATGTAAAAATAGTAGGGCTTGGTCTTAAATCGGACTGAAAGCAGGTTTGTATCATAATTATGTCATATCTAATTAAAGCTCACATCACTAAAAGAGAGACTCACCAACATAGATACAAACATCACTTGGCAGCCACGATGATTCTCAAAACCTGCAGTTGGAACATAGCTCAGGACAGGAAAGTGTAATAAAGCTACTGATTGAATAACCTGATTGCTGGAATGTAGTAGATTTTGTTTTATTTTATAGCATTGTAGTAACACCTTACTAGAGAGAACGACAGGTTCTTGGATTTCAGAGATGCAATTCAATCAGTATATGGAGTTACCACACCAACAGCTCTTGCACTCTCCCAGGAGACTCAAGGTAAATTATTGGCTCAGGTTTGTAGCATTAATCTAGTCACCATTTATTCATAAATTACAATAAAACCTCCCAAAACTTAGTTTACTAAGTGGCAGCCCAAAAGACTGTGAGTGCATTTGTCAGGACTAATGGCAAAAAGAAGGTGCCTGACAAAGTCTTTAACATAGTTCTTGTAATCTGTCTATCATCTGCTTACAGAGACAAAATCATCTTGGGACAGATGGATTCACAAAGTCAACTGAACAACTCAAATCAGACTTATTCACGCCCGCGGTCCTGCTCTACAGAAAAGACTTCGACAAGGAAATAAGAATCTATTTTTCTTCAATTTTAGAAGCCTTGCAGCTGTGTATTGCTTAATAATTTAGTTTGTTAAAGGCAACAACTGTCAAAATCTATACAAACTAATTTGTCGTGCAGCAATTTTACATTATTGGAATCTTGTTATAATCAGACTAACGCACGCTAGCGCATTCTAACCATGCCTATAATTGGGTTCTTGGCTGCACAGGCCTAAAGACAGTAATCCAAAACATCTTCCAATTATGCTGAAAAAGCATAATATGTGAAAAGTTACATTACTTAATTTTCAGACTCAATGGGCCTTTAATAATATGAGAGAGAAAATAAAGTATGTTTGCAAAAGGACAGTAATTTGTGGTGCTACTCAGAATGTTATGTTTGAGTAGGAAAACACTGTCTCAATACCTATAAATACCAGAGCAGTACATACAGAGATACTTATGGAACATACGACAAACTTGAATATAGAAGGTGAAAAGTCCATTCAGTTGGAAGAATATATTCCATGTCTTGACATCGAAAACAAACAAGGGTCCCAGCCACTAAAAAAGTTCTGTATTTCAAAACTCATGTAGGTGTGAAAGTAACTCATGAACCTCCAACACATGAACTGTCTATTGCCCTTGCTCTCAATCCTACACAGGGCAGCTGAAGTTCCTTGAATTTATTGGTAGATCAGCAGCAGCTCAAGACACAAGTATTTGGTACAGGAATCATTGCTTCATATTTCCAGTGTTTGACAGACACTTCCTGTGTATCGACATACAGGTAATTTTTAAGATGTTTAAAGTGTTGTGACCTGCTGTATTAGTACTTGGACAAATATGGTTTATTATTTTTGATACGAAAGATTAGCAAGTAAATATTAGAAGGACAAGCAGGATTGCCTAGATGCAGACACACTTCTTAGCAGAGGAGAAAGCACTGAAGTTGCTGCAGAATCACAGAATCACTTAGGTTGTAAAAGACCTCTGAGATCAGAATGCAATCTGTGACCCAACACCACAATGTCAACGCTTGAAATACAAGCAAATTTCTGTAAATTTTCAATGTATTAAGGGATTTTTTTTTTGTTACTAGAGAATCTCAAAATTTGCCTAAACACCTTGGCAGATAAAGAATGAATCTTGCAGTGGGTTCTCATTATTACAAGAGAAGCAACAGGACTATGTTACACATGAGGCTACTTACAATAAGCACATGCATAGACAAAAGATTCCCTGAGTCACAGGGAACAAAAACATGAACTGTCATGCAAAAAGAGACAGAAAAATACACAGGGGCAAAAGCTCCAAAACAACCCCCTGATAGTCACTTCCAACATGGCTCAAACTAACCATGAAACAAGAGAAATTACAGAAACCACACTTCATGTGTCCTGCAGAGTTTAAACATGGGCCTCGTTATCTGCCTTCATACACAACTCTCACCACCAGTGCTGGCAAGCGTGTCAGTGGTGTCAGCTCTTCCTCAGACCACCGTGAACTGGACAAACACTACCAGCTGCATTTTATCAATGGACAACTGAACCTCAAGCACTTCTTGAAATGGTGTGGGTCCCAAGTGCTGCCCAAAACACCAACCTCTCTCTGCAGCTGAAGCTCACTGCACCAATGACACAAGTTGTTTTGGGTTGGTTCTCTGCCCAGAGATGTCCTGTGTACAACACAGTACGTAAGAGCCAGGAAAAAGAACCCAAAAAAACCCTCACAAACAAACCAACCTGCTTTGAAATTGAAATCTTTGGATATCTGCAAGAAAATGGGGAGCAAGAAGCTTTCCTTCAAGGAGTCTATCTAGAATTGTTTGTTTTACGACAATTACTCCATGAACTACACTGAAAAACATGCAGAGATTCAGCTTTGTGGAGACCAAACACAAAAGCTCAACACCTCTGGAAGGGCGCTGGCAGTTGTCAGTTTGGCTGTGAAAGCTCCAAGTCCCACACTGTGCTTCCTCTATCATCAATAACTGTGCCTTCCAACACGCAAACAGCTGCACGCAAACCCCCACCCCCCGAAGTGCAGGGTATTAAAAGGCAAAACACTACATCTGCTTGTTGTCAGACATTTGGTACTAATATGGGCTTCTCCTCACACTTGTAACAAATGCTGAGGAGACCTTTATGCAGAAGATGCAGCATGTGGTCAAAGGGACCATGGTACTTCCACTAACAAGTGCATTCCACAAGTAACAGAAGCCGTGTTTTAATCTAACAATATCAAATGCTTTCTAGGACAGAACTTAAACCTCCTAGGACAGCAGCTAAATGAGTAATGTAAACTCTATAGATAGTGGGGAAACATTTTTTGTTCCCTGTGAGTTGAGTGCTCACAGCAAAGTTACACAAGAGGGACAAGATACAAAGGCAACACACTCAAATTCTGCAGCAGTTACAGCCTGGGGTATCACAAAACTGTTCTACAGAGTTTAATGGAATGCATTTAAAAATGTTTGGATATGTGACAAAACAGATCTAAAAATATCAAGCATATACAAAGTATAACGCATCTCTCACACAGTCTTCCTGCTTTGTTATCAATTCAATTAAGAATTCATTAAAAGGACAAGTATAGCACACTTATTAATTTACAGACAATTGCAAGTGTGAGAAAAAAGGCAGGAGGCAAAGGAAATAGGTAGAAGAGATACAAACCTGCACAGAAGTTTGCCCCATCAGAGCAAAGAAAAACACGACATCTCTTTGGTATAGTAACACATATGCTGTGAGAAGCGATGTGCACTTGAATGCATGTTTTACTCTGATCCCACAGGATAAGGCTTCTTGTGAGATGCCCCTTCTTATTTTATTCTTCTTCAGTTTGCCCATGAACTACACACTTTCAACAGAGGCCTAAAATCTGCCCCTATGTTCTACTTTATACACAGGAAAACATACAGTACTGATGCTGATTTAGGACTCACAGATGAAGGGGAGATGTAGGCAATGCATCGCTGGCTTTCCCGTTAGGCCTTGCTTCAAGAGGGAGACTTTCCTCAGTAGCTGAGGCATCATTACTTGAAACTGTCATCCTCAAAAAGTGGTTTTGAAGAATACACCAACTTTCCTTTCAAATTTTTGATTGCAAAGGCACATAAGCCTGAATATTATCGAAGCAAAAGTTTCAGAATTAAACATACAAAGAAGGATACACAGCATAGATGAATAATATATGCCTATAAATAAGCAGAAAAATAGACTTAAAATACCCACATAACTATTAATTAGTTATTAATATTAGATCACTGGTCTATTTCCCTTCAAATTAGCCACCCACTAGCAAAATGTCAATTGCAAAACAAGAGACTATATTTATAGTACAACCTACTTTGAGTTTTGAGCGACATGTCAGCCACTGCTCAATTACAAAACCCCCATTGTGTGCCTTCCCAAATTAACACCTAACCTTCATCATCAGCAACTATACCAAAAGCCATGTTACATTTTAATAGCCTTTATTACATCACACAAGCTGGTGCAAACATTTTTCCATCTAGAAGTCTACGTAAAGAGAAAGGATCGGACACTGGACATGGTGATGCTGGGAGAAGCGAGTGTCCAGGAAATGGTAGTGATTTTTGGACCTGATTTTATTACCTCCCATCGACAGACTAGCTTGGATTGCTGGTGCTACAAGCAGTGCACTGTGAGATGCAATACAATGTACTACTCCATCTTTAGACTGTATTTAAATGGAATAGTCGCCAACAAAGCAGAAACCACCTCTCTAACAATATATCCTATCAATCAGTGGGGGGAAGTGTCTGCACCTGCATAAGACACTGCACAAAACCACACTGGGTCCAGACCAAGCCCAGCAGTGACTCCCAGCTAACCAAGAGAAAGACACATTCCATATGTGGCTACCTGCTGACACACTGAGGTCCAGCTAAGGCCTCTCCTGTTTCTTCTCTTCTATCATGGAAAATCAACAAGGAACACCCCTTCTCTGAAGCTTTTGTGAATGATACAACTGAGGACTTCTCTGGCAAAACTAGAGCATAGGTTTCAGAAAAGGTGAATTACATTTTTTACGATTATGACCACCGTTTTCTTCTGTTTTGTGATTTGCCCTGAAAACAGTTCTCCTCCCTTTCTCGTTCCAGATGCCTGACACTATCTGCAGAAAAGAGGAAAAAAAGAGGAAAAAAAGAGCATCCTGCCAAGGTTCATTGAAGATGGAGAGCTGGCAGGAGAAACTCTGCCAATGCACACTAAATTGCCTCAAGCCTTCTGCTGAGAGAAAAGCAGGAGGACTCAATTGTTTCAGGTATGTCTGCCATGGAAAGGAAACAGAAATGGAGACAGAATTACATAGAAACAGTTCTCCAAACAAACTTAAGCCTAAGGAACACCATCTCCTCAACAAGGTGACCTGTGCTCATGTTTCAGTGGATAATAATCTATTTTTACAGTTTTATAGCAGATTAATCTGGAATGTCCAGAAATGTTTGAAAGATAGACTTGAAGAGAAACACAGTAACCACTGCTGCTCAGTTTTCCCCTCGGCATAAAAGCACATCACTTTCCATCAGCTTGCAGGAGTACATTCCTCCTAATAATGCCTTTTACTTACTTCTACAGCTAGCTCTTTCAATCTTGTAAAAAAAAAAAAAAATCATCCTCCCAGCCTAAAGATTTACACAAAACCAGGGGCCCTATGCCAGTTGTTTAATTTCTCATGTATTTATGCATACCAAAGTACTTGCACAAAGAAATCAATTGTCGCTGTAACTAATTTTGCATGTTGCCAATTCACCTTTAAATCCAAGGGGAGTGAAGAGAATTCTGAATTATTAAGAACATAATTTGCTTTCTGGGAACAGGATTGTCTGTGTTTTTCCATTTCCTAAATTTTCCTTTTATCTTAAAATTCACTAGAACACTATGAACATTAAAAACTAAAGGAGTCAAAATTGAGAAAAGGAAATAAGACCTGCAAAAAGAAACAAAACACAAAGCTATCTGGGATCCAAAGCCACTTTCATCACATGGGATATTTTTATATCCATTGTACAATTTATTTTTTCTAATAACTGTCACACTTGTAAGCAGAAAAGCTGCAAGGTACTTGAAAAGGAGGTAATAAAGAAAAGACGACCTTGGTTCCACCCATCCCTTGATGGGCTTTTCCTTTATGTATACTGAAAGCATTTAAACCTTAAGAAGATCATATAAAAATTTTCAGGATTAGGGTGGCCTTGACCAGCTAAGTGGAAGTCTTCACTATCAGCAAATTTCATTGAAGCAATGGTTTTAGGAATCCACATGTCTTACAGCTCGAAATAAAAACTGGAGCCCAGCTATCAATAAGAGATTTTCCCTCTGTAGCTGTACCACCACAATCAACCTCAAACCAGCTGCTTTATATAAAACCAGCACCAAGTCAAGACCTAGTTCACATTTTCTGATTTTTCTCCTATTCCAAATCAGATTGCTCCAACACTTACCTTAAACATGCAAACACCACCAGCAGAAGGAAAATATTATTTTAATTTTAATTCTTTTTTTTTTAGTTACCCTTACCTCAGGCACAGCTGGCTTTAGAGAGGGAAGGACATTTGACGTTATTTTTTATTGTTTAATTAATCTTAACAGAAACAGGGACAGAATTTAGAGGTTTGGGTATGTTACAGAGATGAAGATAAGTGGTTTTCTAGGAAGTCCTGCCTCATACAGATCACTCGAAAAAATCCACACCAAAAACTTCTTCATGGAAAAAATCCCAAGGATACAGTGAACACTTAACCCCTTGTTGCTGACAGATGAACACCTTTTGTAAGTACTGTGTTTTCAGGCTATTATTCCATATCCCACATGTACCCTGCCACTGCAGAGGGAACCAGACAAACCATAGACTTCGTGGGCAGTCTATGTGGATCTCCTGGTAAAAGGATTCCCCCTCAAAGATGCCAGGGAAGCTGCCTTTCCGCTGAATTTAACCTAATTAACTGAAATTATTGTAACTGAATATCCTGCTACATAACCACAGAAACAATAAATCCTTTGCCATCATATTCTTCACCTGAATTGCAGTTTAGAAGAAGAGCAAAACCTGATAACCCCATGCAGCATAGCAAGAAAGGCAGACAGTTATTCACTTACATAGCCTCTGTGGATACACCGAGAGCAAACCTGTGATCCACGCCTTGGAAGGCAGGCAGAGGCAGAGGGATGAGGCAGCACTGTCAAGTGATCATGGACTTTAACTTTGGCTCCCAAATCTGCTAGAAGCATTACTCGCAATACACCAAAAATGTTGTATTCTGCCTCAGGTGAAGCAAACAGGTCTGTGTGTTCAGAATAGCAACATTCAGATGAGAAGAGGCTCATTGTAGATATGCCACAGGATGTATTATTGAAAAACAAAAATAGCTCATTTTGTCACAAAGAAAACTGAGAGCACTTGCAAATAGTTAAAGGATTGTAGGGCTTTCTAGACCTGTTGCACTTTAGATTTACACATAAATACTGTAATTTAAGAAGCGTTAGAAAAAGTTAATAGCAGATCCATTTTTGTTCCCTTTTATATTGAGAAGCAAACTATTTAAGCATTAACTACCCTTGACAATGCAATTAAAACCTGACCCAATTTCTAAGACACAAACGACCTGCATTTTTCACAGCACAGCCGTATGTAACCAAATTTATCTCTGTTTACCCTGTCCCTCAATTCCATCTGTAACACTGAAACCTGAGGGAAAAAACCCCCAAGGCTACCAGAAATCAGTGCCTGGGAGAAAACCAAGCAGGTACAGGAGCAGGGAGGGGATTGCCACCCCCACAGCTCTGCTTCTGTGACTTGTAGAGAAGGAAAAGTCAAATAAGCCTATGGGCAGAATTTATATCGCTGCTTTGCACTGCGAAACAGACAGCAAGTGAATTACAAGGCTGCAAAGCCAGGATTATATAAAACCAAGAAACCTCTGGTAGTCATCATCTTTACTATTGAGCATAAATCACAACATGCACTGATACAAACCCTTGTAAAAACTCTGATGTGGTTTTATACACACTTAGATAAAATGGAGCAGTACAAAAACATCTACAAAACAGACAATTAAAAAGCAACACATGCAATGGATCATGGGGCCTTTACTCATTTCACTTAAAAATGTTGTTGCTCTATTTCAGGCACATCGCTTTTTGCTCAAGGAACCTTCACTACAACTAAAACCAGACATAATGAACATCATTATTATCATTTGTTTGAATAACAGCAGAATCCAAAAGACCCTTTTCTAAGGTGAGGGCCCCATTGTGTTAATGTTGCATAAACACATAGAACTTCATTCCTGTGCTGAAGAGATGTAATTTAACTAGACAAGGTCAATAAACAACATCAAAAGTCAACAACGAAGTCTCCTTTCCAGGACTTTCATTTTATTTTAATATATATGCCCTTAGACCATCTGCTGCTCTCTCTTATGGACCAAGGTTCTCCAGAGAGTCAGTATCACTGCTGACTGTCTGTCCTCCTAGAACAACTATGAAAAAAAAAATAGAAAAGAGATTCCTCCTCTGTGGGAGACAAAATACACTGAAGAGTCTTCAAAGATAATGAAAGTGTTGAGATGTAACATAGCTTTTCTAGACATTTGTGAAAGTGCCAGTTGTTTCTGACTTAGGATAAATACAATGTTGAATATTGCCATCTTTATCTAAATTCAGTAACTTCCTTCTCTGGCCAGTGGAATGAAATATTTGTAGTACTGAATGAGGATTAAATGCTGGCCCTCAGTTTACGTGGAAAAAAACTAGATAAAGAGCTAGATAACAAGTCCATTCTGTGTTTAGAAAAAACAATCTATACAGTGAGAGAATGTGATTTCTCTCATTTTCTAACCATACAGCAAACAGTAAAAAAAAAAATAATATATATATATTCCCTTAGACCAGGGAATATATATGTTAAAACAAAACAACAGCCAGCATAAACACGGACATCAAGCAAGACTAGAGTCGAGCAGGTAGGGAAGTGTCTTGCGGGAACAGGCTGAGAGAGGAAAGGAAAAAGCATCACAGGAACAGTCACTTTTTCTGCTCTTGGCTCTGGCTGCTGGGCTGAGTTAAGGAATGCCTTATTAAACGGCTGAAGCTCCAGAAATTTGCAGCCATTATCCTGGTGTGAGGTAAAGCGTTACACATGCACTTCTGCCTGGCTAGGATTTTTTCTTCACTCAGCAAATATTTAGTAGATTTAAGATTCCTAAAACAAAATATTTTTTTAGATGTTACTAAAAAAATCCATACACCTCACTTAGAGTTGGTTAGAAGTAATAAAGAGATGCATCTCCTACAGTGAAGTCCGCACTTTACAGACCCTACAGTCTCCTATACTAAGATGCAATGAGAGAAAGACAAAAAGAAGCAAAAATCCTTCCTCAAAATGCTTTGATTTTGGAGGATTTTTTGGCATTCACCTCTTAAAACAGAATTGTCCCCCTCCCCCTTTCAGTATATTCCTGCTCTTTTCATTTAACTCAAGACACGTATCATGAAATTCTTCTCTGGAATACACAGCGAATCACAGTACACTTTTCCTTTTGACAAATCCACTGTACTTAAGGAATGCAAGTGTTTCCTTCACCCAGTTCTCCAACTGAGCTTCCTAATTATAGCACTCTTATCGCAGGATTTCAACATATGCTGGTAGAGGGGCTGAATAGCACACTGAATTCAAATTTGAGATGGCCACAAAACTGCTCTTCAAGTCCTCTAAAACCATGCCCATGGTAAGATCACACTGTGCTGCCGCAACTCTGACACAGTGTGCAGCAAGCTGCTTGTGTGAATGAGCCACAGCATTATCTTCCAAATGGTCCTAACTTACACTCAGTTCCCACAAACCACCCAAGGAAGGGCTGTGACTTCACCCACTTCCCAAACAGGCCCTTTCAGTTGACCTCTAGGCAGTTTTCATGACTGTAGCCAGAAGAGATGTGCGAGGCAAGGCTAGATTTATTTTATTTTTAAATATATGACTTCTCTGACACACATTAATTTTCTGGTGAAAGATTCCTGTGGATATAGCACTACTTAGAACACAAACGACACGCTGCCAGGGCAAGAAAATAAGGAAGCAAGTGTGTTACTCTGTGACCTAGATCTCCTCCTGGAATCCCCAAGCTCCTTTCCCTACTCAGAGCACTGTGCCTACAAACCACTGTGGATTTTCCACCGGATGAGTTACAAGTCACAAAAATATGTGGAACAATTGACTTGGCTTAAGTTGCAATGCCTTTTCTTCAAAAGCAAGCAGAGAGGTTCCTAACTTATGAGTCCTGCATAGTTGACATCTTTTTAAGCTGATGTCACCCACCACAGCTGTAACTTGGCGCTTCTAGTAAAACTCTGCTCAAGCTTTGCCTTTCCCTATGTTTCTCCACTCATCCATTATGCAAAAAGTCCCACATCTATCTTGGGGTAACAACAGAACCTTAGGAACCCCAAAAATGAGTATTTTTTTTCCATAGGTTTGCTATGTATAGATGCCACAAGTTCTCTTTGGAATGCTTTAGAATTTACGCATGTAACACTCCTTTTCAAAGCATAAATTTAAAGATTTATATAACAGATTAAACTGCTTTCCAAATCAGACAAAAAAACGAGTCTAAGACTTATGTGCTTCCGAATTTGCTGAAGTAAAATGTTCACATTAATTATACTGTTTTCTCCCAGGTGACAGTTTTTGTCCCATGTTCTCAGTTTCCTCACAACCCAACACCAGAGTTCCCAAGAACTACAGACACAGGGACCCCAGGACTAAGACATTTCAGAGGATGACAGTTATGCTATGCCATGTAACACTTGATCTTCTTCCAAATATGCTACAACCCACATCTGACTGCAGATGACTGAAAAGCAGCCTGATGAAAATGAGAAGCTTTAACAGGGGTAGTCCGAGTCCAAGCCAACATCACTGGGGCAATCCCTGCAACTGCCTCTACACGGGCATACTGTAAGACAAAAACTGGGATTTTATTTACTTTGTGTTACGATGAAAAGGAAATTCAGTTGAAACACACAGACCACCATGGAGACAATCACAGCATGTGTGAATAAAAAGAAAAAATAATTAAAAAACCCCAGCCTTAAAAAAAAAAAAAAAAAAAAAAAAAAAAAACCAAAAAAAGAGGGAATGCTTGTTCCTGTAGGTTACAAGGAGGCCGATATGCTGAGAAACTTCAGTTTCAGTCAACTTCAGCAAAGAGAATGGTAAAACAAAACTGGATGGGTCAGTGAAAGCAACTTTGCTCCACAACAGCCCATTCACCACGGCTCCCACCTTGAGCCAAGAATGAGGACGGGCCAGAGTCTGCCCATCCACTGGGGTGGACTTTCAACCAGGAATCTCATGAACTGCAACAGCACAGGGAATATCTTCATGATAACCAAAATTGAACGGTTCAGCACAAAAGGATTTTGTTTTTAGAAGAAGTTAAATATAAAAGAAGCTAGGAATTAGGCCAGTGGAAAGGTATGCCAACAATCTCTTCTAAGCTGCATTCACAGTCATGAACTCAAAAACATACTAGTTACTTGCTTATCATAAAAAGAATGAAATGTGCATGAGAAAAGGCAGTAATGATCTTGGCTAAAGAGCAGAACATCACCTCAGGGGTGTCAATGGTAGGAAATAATACAATGTATTTTATCTTTTATTTAGAGCAAAACCCCAGCATCCCTAATGCGGTTTCCATTTGCAATTTACATAATTAAGTGACCTCCTCACAGTTCAAAGGTAAGGGCTCAAATATCCTCACCTACTCCTCAAGTTACTTCCCATTTCCCAGATGGTCAGTCTCCAGAAAACACCTTCTGAGCCTCAGCCACTTGTTGGTTAAATCCATTCTGACGGCTCATTAGCAGAATAATTTATCAGCTGTTGCAAGAATAGTTGTTACAAATTTGTTTTCTATGTAAATCAGGTTCCATGAACTAGGATGGAATTCTAGCCTTTTTAAATGCATTTTAATGTGAAATGCTGACATCGAGTCTTAAGTTCATTTGATTATTTTTTCTGTTTATGTTATTAGCAACCAGTTTTTCTGGCACTCTTTTCTGTTCCAGTTCAATCACTCGGTTGAATTACTTGAACTCCCGCTGAACTGCACCAAAAAAAGGAAAATTAACTAATGCCTCATTTGATCTTGTGACCATAAAACTTGTGTTTTCATTCCCTCTTTAACCTTTGACCATCTATTTTTTCCCTTAATTTGTGTGTTATGTACCTGATACTTTTAAATTTGCTTCTTTTATTCATGAAAAAAGAATCTGCTCTGATTGTTGATCTGCCCCCTGTTCATTTTAACCACTGAGTTCATTAATAAGCATACACTTAAAATCATTTCTTCACAGTCCATCATATATATATATTATCTGACTTACTGTATACTCTTTACCAGAAGTGCATGGTTGTTTTCACAAAACATGTCAACTAAGCTAATAGAAAAAACAAGTTACAAGAGTGAAATGGCTGATTTTGTAAAAGCTCATTTGCCAGTTTATTACTTTATTGAAATCCTCTCCCTTTCATATTGTTATGATGGACTTTAACTTGACCTACACTACTAGGCTTATCTTTTTCTAAAAACAGCTGTCAAATGCCTGAACAGATCATAAAACATCATTAAAACACATGTAGACCTTAATAAAATATGGTCCATCTACAGCCAAAAGAAATTAAGTGAAAGGGGAAGATTTCATGAATACTATTAATGAGGACAAAGATTCCAAGCGTGGCTCACATTTGACACCAATACCCTCCATTTCTGTGAGTATTAAACTCATGGATGCTGATCCTACACACATATGCTCAGTATCCACACACACCCCCCCCGATTATTCAGATCCCTTGACTTGAATAGTTTTTTATATTTGTTCACTAAATTACAATAAGAACACCACACATGACCTTTATTTACAAATATGGGTGCAATAACCCACTGATTACAATTTCTGTTTCTGTTAATTTGGTGAACTGGAGACTTGGCATCCAAGTACAGCTTCCAGACCTGCCATCCCTGTTGATGGCCATGAAGACACAGGGTCCCTGGTCTTTAGTGACCAGGTCACCAAAGGTCTCAGCTTCTCCTAAGTAAATAAAAGTCAGTATCACTACTGTCATTCCCCAGAGCCTGCAGACTTCCTGTTGTTCTGCAGCAATATCCATTATCTCCCAGCATCAGCACCACTGAGACTAAGGGCAGCTTTTACCTTTGTTAACTTGAACTTACAACAACTTTCTGCTGACAAGAAGGAAACCAGGATCAAGGCCTAATGGTACAACTGACACATTAACACAGTCTTCCGTGAAACAAGCCTTGCTCTTCTCCAGATAGCAACACTCGTGCTGGGACACAAAAGAGCCTGTCCTTGAGTTTTCTCTACAACATCCTACTTCATGCACACCTATGATATGCAGTCTAATTTTTTAACTACACGACAAAATTAGTCAATGTCAAGAAGATTTTACACTGTATTTCTAGTTCTTTCATATAATAGAGCAGGAAAAGGGTCATTTCAGGTTACACGACTTCACCACGGGCATATGGCAGTGAACCCAGAGCAAAAACATAAAATCTCCCTCTCCTCTAAAGCAGATGGCACACTGATCAAGTAAGATATAATCTAATGCTAACTGCACTACTATTGCTGCCATTATCTATTGAACAAAACCAGTATAAAGCAGTAAAGACAGAAAAAACCCAAGGCAGGAGAGGTGAAGCAGGAGGAAGACAACAAGGAAAAAAACAGAGTAAACCAGCTGTAAGAGAAGACAACCCATTGCAGCAGAAGAGGCCTCTTTTCAGGTACATTTAAGATTTGAAATGTATGAATGGCAGTAGACAAGGAACAGCCAATGGCCCTTATCCTATTTTAGAGGATGTTCCCATAGAGCTTGAGATACTGGCCCAGTTCCCTTTGCTCTTGCACGGTACTGGGCACCTGCCAGGGGCTAAATAATCCCGGCTGCTTAGATAATTATATATTTATGATTCTGCCGAGAATTCTTAGTCAAAGTTTACTTCTGAACTGTAAAATGGTTAGAGAACCAGTGTAGAAAGTTCTCTGACAAATGTTACTTCAAAATGGAGCCACCACTTCTTAATTTTTTAAGGACATTCCATTTCGGGTTTAGTTGACTCATTCCATGATGACCTTTAATGGCAGAAAAAGGGGAAAAGGGATGTTTTCCTTCTGAAGCAGAAAGAGATCTTGCTAATGTGTTTAACTTGCTTTCTGTAAAAAACAGACATTTCAAAAACCCTTCCAAAAATGGTTCAGAATACAACGTACATACAATTTTTAATGCTTATCACAGTATGCACCCTACCACGTGACACAACTTTTCTTTTGTATCACATTATTAGCATTTCCTCTTCCACACATAAACCACTAGATCAACTAATTCATGCTGATCAAATAAATAGAACTGATGTATAAACATTCTGAAATATAATTTCTCAGCCATAACAAATTATCAGACAAAATACATTGCACTTCACATTCCTTCATTGGTAATAGCATCCACTGATTTCAGAAGGAGCAGAACAGTCTAAAATTTCATGTTGTCACTTACTTTAGACTATTTTAGAAACTGCTAGAAATATATTTTTTTTCCCTTTTAAAGCTGCACTCCATAAACTGTACAACCAACAGCCTCAACAATAAATTTCATGGGCACTTTTAGGCCCTACTGTTCAAAGTGCTTTCAAGCCTGGTTAGCTTTATGCATGCGAGTGCTCCTTATTTATATCTCAAAACAACTACTCCTACATTCAAAGTTACATGTATGCACATGCATTTGTATTTCATAGAATAAGGGCCTTAGTCTTGCAGGGTTATTTATTTTTAAGTCAACATCTTCAGCACTGTCAAGTTTCATAAACTCTTGAAAGCAGGGGTCCCTGTGCTCAGTATAATCACAACTGACCTTCAGCTCTACCACCTTACAAAGTTCTGCCCATCTCCAGACACTCCGTCGTATATACTCATACTGGAGAGACGTCACTCAGCTCCTCTTGAAACAAAGCCAATTTTGCAATTCCAGTGCAAAAACCTTGGAGCTGGTGGCACAGACCTCCAGCTGTCCTTGGCAGCTGCCAGCAGAGGCAAAACTTCCACACCAAACCCCTCCAGTTCTGGGTGCAGGCTGCTGCCCTCTCCCTCATTTGTCTTCCTCTGCATGAAACCATTTTAACATAATGGACTGGCAAAAGGTTAATGGCAGATAGATCAGCATTTAGATGGGTTTAGCTGCTGGAGAACCACAGGTTAATATTCATTTATTCCTTCACCTCTCTTCTAAGGAGTGGTAGGGTCACAGGACAACCTAAAGGCACCATAGAGGGGTTCAAAGTAAAAAATCTTGCTGCAGTCTTGGGGGAATTTTTGGAGACATCTTCCAATCCCTTCACTGAACGGCCTTTTTTCTTTGGAGTGACTTATCCTCCCCATCTCCTCCAAGCACTCCTACTGTTGTTGAGCCTTGTTGGGCTCAACAAGCTGGGTAGATAATTACACTGAAATGTTGCACCCATGGAATTTCCGGGTTCAAGACATTTAGCCCCTGCAGAGTTGTTCTATAACATCTCTTACAGACAGGAACAGTTGATGTAACAAACAATAGGTGTGTCACACCTTCAAAACACACTATGACGGCTTTACCTAAAAGCAGACAGCATTAAAAAGAATGGATTCAAATCACCTAGTTTGTACTGCCCCCAAGACTATGTGGACATGCATTAGCTTTTGATGACACCAGTTTTCTGGAGAATAAGTAACATAGGTTCACTGCCTAACCTCAGACTTGGCCTGTGGCAGCTTGTAATAAACAAGAACATCCCCTATTCTTTTCTGCATGAGATCTTTTCAACCGATGAGGGTGCTGATGTTTGACAAACCACCCATGTAGTAAAAGATGGAGCTAAGAACCCAGGCACAGTGTTTTCCAGGATGCCTCTCAGAAGGCCACCATGTTGCCTTGCTTGTTTGATTCCTTCACAGTCCTTTTTGGGTGCAAAATTAAACCCATCACAGCAACCTGTCATGTAAGAGCCTCAAACTGTACCTCCCACCTTTCTCTAAGTTTCTGGGTTTTGCACAGTCCTTTATATATATTGAGATATACATATACGTGCCTGCATAGATACATGCACAGATAAGCACACTCCTATTGCCAGACAAATTTTTGCACACACAGAGACCTGCTTCAGTAACTTGTAGAAGACAGAAAGACAAACTGTTTTGCTTCCAAAACTCACAAGAGAAGCCTTGCAAGGTACGATGGGAAACCTCTCTCGGGCAAGCTACCTGATCCATCGCATAAGAAAATTTATTTGCTAAAGCCTTTGCTGAAATCCTGACATCATCTTTTGCTTAGACCGAGGCTTTAAATTTTTATTTCCAATACATCCATTAATCCTTGTGACTGTGGATTAAGTACCCAGTTATCAGTCTCTAAATGAATCTTCGAAATCCTAGAAAAAGTAGCGTTATACACTTATTTTCCTGCACTTAACAGGTCTTTTTCGTTAAGCCTTTGCATCTTTCCTTTGAGAGGGTGAGGAACACTAGAGCTGACTGGAAGAATGGGAAAGAGAACTTACACCCACTGGACACAGCCATATAAATATTTTATTTTTAAAAAAATTGCCAACAACTGCAATGTATTTTTAAGGAGTAACTGGAATTTTACCCTATTTAGTTATCAGCTACGTATCATATATCATGCAAAAAATAAGCTTCTTTTAATTACCTCTAAAATAGAAAATCTAAGGGAAAAAAAAGAGGATGTGTAAATTGTTTTACTATTTTTTTTACTATTGAGAAATGGAACTGACAATCAGGATTAAAAAATGATCCAAAATGCTACTACCATTTCTCAAGGGAATCAGAAATTAATTTCTTATTCAAATACATGTGTTGAAGATGGGCAGCCAAGCTAAACCAAGTCCTGTTTGGGAGATGTACACAAACTGCTTTTTTCAGCAACCTCTGGCCCCCATTTTGTTTACACACATCAGAGAAAAAAATATCATAATAAGAACCTATAAAAGCCTTTTTTACTATACTGATGAAGTTATGATTACTTTTGGAGTGATGAAGAATGTGTCTAACTTGTCTCTTGGATGTAAATTCAAACTATTTCAAAGTTAATTAGAGGTGAGTAACTGTTTAGAAATCTCTCGAATAATAAAATACAATAACTTATAGCACAAAAACAACCCTTAAAGAAAAGAGTACTTCACTGCAAGTAACAGTTGGGCATATTTTATGATCACTGTAACAACTACCATGCCCTGGGGACTGAGCAATTCTGAATTTCTAATATAATTTGTAGGGGGAAAATTAGGACAAAATGCAGCAACATTTCAAGTACAGTCTCTCAGTATTTTAAAATTTTATGAAGTATAAGGACTAGGTTAATATGAAATGAGTCATGTTTTTAAGAGAAGCAGTAATACAGATCGGTATCTTAAATCATAACTAAAATAACACTCAGCTACTACAAAATAAAAAGAAATCAGAGTAGCTTTTTACTGGAAAAAGGTCAACAACAATGAAAGTTTAGCAATACTAGAAAAGGCTGAGAACACTGTTCATTTCAGGTTTGAGAAGCTGAAATACCAGGTTAAGCGACCATGTAAACACGATGCTTTCTCACTCAACAAATCCGAATCACCAGCTGAAATTCATCCCAAATCAATACAAACTCTACACATTATCAACTCTGAGCCTTAAAATCAGACTATTAAATGACATACACATTTGGTGCAAATCTGCTGATTTCAGGCGTGTATTTGCTTTACTTAGTGCCAAATATATTACATTTCACTCCATGTCATCTTTGGGAGTGAACAGAATTGCTTACTGCATTTCAAAGTAAAGTAGTTACAGCCAAGTAAACTCTCCTGGAGTGTCATTTTCCTCACAGGGCAAAGACAGTGGCTATTTACACATTCCTTAGACCCATGCCCACACACAAACCAAAGGAAACAGCTCTAGGATCCAAAATTCAGGTTTCAAAGCAAGTGGTTCAAAATATCATCCCTTTGACTTCTGTACTGAGCATAATGATCTAGAGATGCTTTAAATATAAAACTCAGGTTGGCACTTTATCCATTTATTTCTTTAGGCTGCAGTTACCATTCTTGTACACCTCAACTGTGACAACACAAGAACCCAAGACTGCTGAAAAAAGACTATTTGATCAAAGCTGAAGCAGTAAGTTCCAGTCCTTCCCTTCAGATCTCACCTCTGCTTTCCATATGCACAACTACCAGGAATCACCAGCAAACCATGAAGACAATCTGAAAATATGAACTTCCAATAGTCTGTAACACTGACTAACATTCCAGAGATGGAAAAAGAAGACTGCACCAACCAATTCCTTTCCTACAGAAGCTAAGATTTTAACTTCACTGGTCTTGCACTGACAAATGGCCTGAAGCAAAATACACCTTACACTGTAGAGTTGGGTTTTTTTAATAGGAGAAGCTGTTTAATATTGAAACAAACTGCAGAGAGCACCCAAGTGGGGGCAACAGAACGCTCAGCTCACCTACAGCTCGCCCCAAACAGGCTTTTGGCCAAAAGAGGAAGCAACACCAGCTACCAACAGGATGAGCCATGTTACTGTCAAGTCACACTTCTCGCTTCAGAATTAACACGCTGCCCTACTTTCCACAGGATAAAAACCAGGTGCGACTGTGTTTCTGTCAAACAGCATAATGGTTTAGAGGTTCTTCAAAAAAACTACAATTAGCACTTGTGTGCTAAAAAGTAATTATTCTAAAAAATACGATTTGTAATACAAGTCTGCTAATGGCGCGTGAGCAGGAAGGAACCACACCACCTTCAGTCAGTTAAAAAGGTACTTACCATTGGCAGTGCATTGATATGCAGAAGTTTTCCTTTCGGGCGCCTCTTGCCACAGAAGGGTGATGCTGACAAGGAAATAAGGAGATGAAACAGGACGCATTAATATTTATTATTTTGAAAATGGTGGTGTTAACACACAATAAAATGTTCTCAAATATGGGCCTTGCAGCCTGCTCTGTTCAGGTTGCTGAGTGGTTACCACTGAGTTTGCACAGCCTGGAGCAGAGCACAGCAGAGCACACAGCACACAGAGCTGGGGTTTTGCATATCCTGTCGCTCCCCACATCACACATCGGCTCCTGCGGGGAGCCTGAAACACAGACCTTTGAACAAACAAGCCTGGTGAATGAACACTTGCACCATTAGACCTCTAGACGGTCACACCCATTCAGCAGGAGCACACACAAACAAAACAACCCGGGTAGAAAAAATCCTGATGTCTGGATTTTGCCTTAACTCTCTGGTAAAAGCTTCGGGAAGGCAACCAGGCAACTGACAGTATCTTCTGCCCATGCCAAATTTCTTCTGGAAATAAACCTCAGCTACCAACACCTAAACACTCTGAAAAGCCCCGAACAAAAATCAACATTCCAGTGCTTTGACTTCCAAAATGGTTACATCCACTGTGAAGTAGTAAAAAAAAAAAAAAAAAAAAAAAAAAATCTGCTTTTCAAACACATCTTGCACTAAATAACTCTGTTTATGTACAGAGGTGCACCCATGTGCCCAGACAGTTACCAACTCCTGCAGTGACCTCAGTAATTAAAAAAACCAGCTCATAATAATTGCTGCCAATATTTGACAACATGTACATAATAGAAATCTTCCTAGTGCAATATTCAAGAGAAATCTTGCCCGCGTTCATAACCCCAACAAAAATATAATCCAAACAAATCCACACTCTCCTACATTTCAGTAATTCTCACTGCATGTCAATAATAGTTTTATGCATCTAAGAATGAAATAGTTCAGTATAAGCAAACAGATTCTGATGTCCATCCACTGCAACATCCATTTTTATATTCAGCAATGACAAATGATTTCTATTCACACTAATATTCCTGAGCGACTGCCCTTCACACAAATACTTGCCAGACGACTTTTCTTTAGGATATAATCTAATCACCCACTCAAAGAGCAGGAAGGGTGACAGATGGACATGGGTGACTAATAAAGTATTATCACACTATTTTTAGACTAAACTCTTTACAAAGCATCTGTAACCTGTGCTAAAAAACTTTTACTGTGACTAAAGAATAACTATGGGGTTTGGGGCTCATGATCAACACAAGGTTCTCAGGTACAATTTTCAAGCTCAACGAGTAGGAAATAAATTATTATAAAGCCATTCTTGGACCCAGCCAAAAAAAAACAAAAACAAAAACAAAAACAAAGCAACCTGCAGCATTTGGGCTTACTTTATTCTTAGAAGATCCCACACAGCAGGCAGAAACGTCACCTTCACAGTGCAAGCAAGAGGCACTGCAGAGGATGCTGAGGAATGCTGGGAATTGAAAGAATTTGCAAACATGCTCTTATTTCCTTGCTTAGTTGTACTGGGGCGGCAGAAATTATGTAAATAGGCTGAGGAAAACTCTATTCCTCAAGTGGCACAGTATCCTATGCAAGGCCACTCAAAGTCTGCTTTTTCCACAGCCAGAGCTGCAGACCAGCAGAGAAGGGAAAGCTTTAACACCTTGCTCCGCAGACCCCATTAAAGCATTACTTGCTTATAAAAAGAATTTTCCTTAAAAACTGAACAAAACACCAACTAAATATTCTTTTGAAAAACAGTCTCAATCATTATAAAAGCTGTGTGCAGAGAAAGGTAGAGGGGGGCCCTGCTGCCCTGTTCCAAATATGATGCTTGGTTTGGGTTATTTCATTTGGGAAGGAACACGGCAAATGTAAATAAAAGGATGATTGCACAAACATAAACCATTTTCGTCAATGAAAAAAGGCCTTCTTTGGTACATGCTGCCCAAACTGTCTCCTTCCAACACCTCTTTGCCCTTGTGCAATCTTGAGTGCAGTACTTATCATCAGAGCCAGAGAGGGAAACCTTTCCGCCTGATCCGTGGAAGAGGCTTCTTGTCCTTTGCTTTATATCTCACAGGGCAGTGACACAGAAAGAAGCTGGAAGCAAAGACTCAAGAGAGCAGAGAATGAGAAAAGAAAGGGCTCACTGACTTCATTCCTCACTCAATGTTAATTGGTTGTAAGCTCCAGTTTTAAATAAGGGTGCTTGAAATGACACGTAAACATTTAGAAAACTCTGCGATGTCCTTCTTCAGAATCGAGTGCTGAGTACAAATGCCTCATAAGCAGCTTTTTTTCTTTCCAAATTTATCCTATTGGATTTTGGCATGCACCTTGAAACAGTGCAGGTGACAGTTATAATTTATTGATTTTAGACTATCTCTTGCCTTTATATTCTGACCTGTTATGGTGATTTAAACATGGGCCCAGGCGCAGTAACTGCTACACTATGTGACACTTAAAAATAATCCACCAGATGCCCTTGAAGTTGATAAAGCACACCTGAGGAATGCACGGTAGCTTGTGAGTTCGGATCCTTCATCTTGGAGAGGCTGGGAACAGTTCACCGCTGCCTGATGACTAACACACTAAACGTGGCCTGAAGACTGCTCCCCTCAACTTAAAAAGAAAGAAGATTTTGCCATGTGTGCAGTGACCTGCTCACAGACAGCACTCACCACCCTTGCCCACACCAGCTCTTTCTGCACAGAATGGCACACTTAATGCCCATGTCCCTCTGTGACAGTGTGCCCAAACACTCAATACAACACCACACATCATCTCCTCCTAAAGAGCATCCTGAGGCCATAAACTCGAGGCCAGAGCTTGCACACAGAGGTTGGGGCAAACGGGTTGCACAAGACAGGCAGTTCCCACCTGCAGGGCCAAAAACTAACACACCAAACCAACTACATCAAAGAGGCAAATAATAATCCATGCTGATAGCACAGACAGGGCTGCTGCTATATCAACCGAGTAATAATTGTGTGGTACAAAGGAAACCACAGATAAAAACAACCCTGGAACCACACAGTGACAATCTGGTTATAAACACGCAGCTCAGATGTACACTGATGTTATTCCTTACCAGCTTCCAAACATAATCAGTTCAAAGCAAGGATTTCTCTACAAGCTATTGCAAAAATCTTTAGCCATTTTCTTCCAGAAAGGCCACCACTCAAGCTACTTTCTCCCCTCCAGCCATTACATGGCGTTTGTGCCACGGCTAAACCCGCGATTTTGCGCGAGCTTTGAATTGTTCCTGTTCCCCCTGTGAACTTCTGCACTTGTGTTTCTCTTCTAATCCTCTTAGGATCACACTGTTTATACTACTTTCTGAGATTTTGGTGCTATTTGAGCCCGAACAACAAATTTAGTCACTAGATGTTGTGCTTTGTGAATTACAAAAGCCTTCTAAGGACACGGTATCTTTTCTTCTAAATTATCCTCAAGTATCCAGCTTTTATCTGGATTCAGTATCTGGAAAAAGCGTCCCAATCAAAACAGAATTAAAAATAACTAAATCCTGGATATTCCTCTCAGTAACTAGGCTGTAAAAAGCATCAGACAATAATTTTAAAAGCCTAAATTGAAAACTAATCGCTCCATTGAATCCTTCCTTTCATTTGGTTAACAGGCACACACAAAACTAGCGGTGATTATACCACTGCCATGCTTGGAACATAAACAAGAGAAAAACAAAGCTACTTCTTTTAATCACAGTTCCACAGCAAGGTATGGCAATTTTTTTAAGCAATTTAGCATGTCGACAATAACATCTGCTTTTCAGATCTAACAGTGAAGCTGAACTGAGACAAATACAAAGTCAGAAAATTCAGGAGAAACAAATACATATAACTGTGTGGGGGGAGGAATCAGCACCACACACAAGACATTGTGAAAAACTGTCATTACTTGCAAGTAGGAGGTAGCAATAGGGATCCCAGTGACAAAATAACACCCACAGACTGCTCCAATAGTTCATTCTGGGAGCAGGGAGTGGCACAGCACCGGGAGTGTGCTCAGATGGAGAGGGGCATTACAGAGGGTATTTTACAAGAAGCCTCATCAGGGAGCACTGAAAGCATCCCAAGACCTGCCCAGAGACATATCCACCCATATTCCTGAACCCTGTCTGAAACAGCTTTTCTCTGTCAATTGAGAAACTTTTATTTCCTGATCTTTTTTTCCCGTCTTTTACCTTTATTACATCAGAAATATAGGAAAACCTGACGTAAGCTGACTTTCTGAATGTTTCAGAGGTGAAAATTTTATCTTGTACATTCATATCACATTAAAGTTGCCCAGCTTTCCACATGTCAGAAGTATTCTTTCAAAGAACAACTACCTGTCTGTCTGAGGACGTATGTAAGCCAACAATCAAAACAAAGCAAGGTATCTGAGGGGATAAAGAGTAAGAACTGGGTAAGCAGACAGCACTGTTATGGAGAAAAGATCATCCATATATAGGAATCACTCTTCAGAAGTGCACAGAAAAAGGATTCACTGTGCAGTGAGAAACACAGAGTAAATCAGACCAGAGAAAAGGAATACTGTAGCAGCTATACCCAAGTTTAAACACCAGTTTCTGTAACAGTCAAAAAATTGAGGCAATCACAGAAAACAGCTCACAGCCCACTGAAAGGGAAGGAAGCTGAACTGCTGGAGAGGAAACCATCTTAGCCAGCTCCATTAAAAACCCATAACGCAGCCCAGTAATCTTGTCAATACCAATCAGCTGGTACCACCGGGATGGAGGAGGGCGAGCTGTGCTGCAGCACCATTTCACTTGCAAGGTATTTAAATGAAATTCATTAGCAAGTAATCCAATTCACATAAACTGTAAGTTAAAGGATCCTAGAGAATGAAGTTAAACCCAGTCTAGACTGGGAAAGGGTATGAACAGTTATTACTCAAAGCACTAAGTGTTACATGAAGGGACTCTGGCCTCTGGAGCAGTCACAAAACCCCACCTTTACAGACTGCTACCTGCAGGATGGCAGCCTACCTGTGAAAATTCCAGGTAGTTTCCAATTTGTGGGGTTTTCTTTCTGAAAATAGCAGACACGATGGTTGACTAGTGACATATTGATAATAACAGCAGCATACTGACAAATAATTTTTGGTGATTTTATTCTAGAACTGAGTTTTAAATTTAAGATTAATCAGAGAAAATAGCCTGTCAACCTGGGTGCTCTCAGCAGACTCACTCAAATTGAAAAGAGAAAAAAATTTTTCGCTCTCTTAAAAAAAAAAAAAATCTAATGTGTAGCATTTAGGGGCCACTCTTTCTCTCTCTATGTTTATTACAGATTTCAAATACACACCTAAAAACTGAACCAAGACAGAGACAAAATATACCACTTTAAAAAAAAAAAAAAGAAAAAAAAAATCAGATTTTTTTTTTCCCCATTCCCTTCCCTCGAGGTCGGAAGAGCCATGTTTCCCACAATACTAATCCAGCCTGCTCCGGGTTGCTAAATCAACTCAGCCGTGCTGCTGGGTGACAACCTTTCCCTTCCCCACGCAGAGCCTGTTAACTCAGATGAGCCTTCACAGCTGAACAGAGGCAGCACCTCCTTTTGTCAACATGGAAATATGTTTGTAGGGAACTGATAGTTCCAAGGTTGCCGGGACTTTTAGACTGGTCTCCAATGCGGGGATACGGAACAAAGCTCAAACTGCTTCCCTGGGAAAATCACCTTCTTCCCTTTCCCTGCTGCTTCTAACAGTGCCTGCCCCATCTGTGCCTTTAAACAGATACCGTGTTTTCAGAGCAATATATTCCTCTGCTTTGGAATTCACAGTGGCCTTGCAGAGGAACATAGGTAGATTATGGCAAGCATCAGAAATCATTACAGTGGGACAAAAGCACAAGAGCTTAAATTATTACACTCATTTAAAACCGTCTCAAACATGCCATGCTTAGGGGAGGTGGGATCCCAGACATCACATTTGGAACTAGGCTCAAAATGTTTAAATAAAGAAATCTCCCAAAATAAGAAGAGGATGTGACAATATCATGTTATTTTCAACCCCAATTAATGTAACCATCATTCAAGCCCTGGCTGTGTTTCCCTCAGTATCAGTAGCGCTACCACCCTTACTTTTTTGGGCACCCAGAAGTCAATTCTTTCAGTGTAAAAGCTCCATCTACATTTTTGTCAAGCCAAGCTAACGAGCTGCTGAGGACATTGAAACAATGCAGCAGGACTTGGGTTCTGCTGCAAGACTCGGGTGTTTGCAGACGGGTTTGACGTCAACAGGCTCAAGTCGTCCCGCTGTGGCCACTGACCCTGAACATTGAGTACACCCAGTGGTGTTGAAGTTGTGGCTCTCTCCCTCTCTGGGAACACAGTAGGAAGGCTGGTTGCCTTCCGTCTGCCCGCTGCAGGAGTGCCTCGCAGGATATTTGTCCTCGCAGCAAAGTATCGGGTTTAAAAAACAAAACGTATTCTAACATGTTCTAAAAAAAATCCACCTTACTTGTGATACTGGGCATGTGAAAGCAATAGCACAGGCTGAAGAGTCAGGATCCAAGAATTCTTTTAAAATCGCCCTCAAAATTATGAGTTACTTTTAATACTCAAAAGCACTTAAAAATCCACAGGTATGAAAACATTTTTCTGAAAACTTTTAGTCATACCAGAGGTCAGAAGTAAAGCCTGTGGTGGAGCTTGGGCTCATGTACTCCAGATGTTCCTGCGATGCAGCTCCACTAAAATAAGGTGTTTATAATGTGTTCCAGATTCTTCCTAAAATTATTATTACTATTATTACTTTGTGCAAAGCCAGAGAAAAACATAAGCCTCTCACTCTGTCAAAAAAGGTAACACTGACTGCCCTGAAATGATACATAGAACACATTGAGAAATAATTTTTTTTTTCCCCAAAAATACTGGCTATCAAAAGCTGCTCCACTTCTGCTTAGAGTCCTCTCTCATTTCACCAGGAACTTTTGAAAACTGAGTGACATCTGAGGCACAATATACCTATGCAGTAGCAACACCTTTCTATAGAAATACTGTGCCTTGGTGATCGTTTCACACAAATAACCATCAGATTATCTTATTTCTGTACAGGTAAACCCCATGACTAAGCAGCAGACAAGTTGTCCAAGACCAAGCAACACAAAGGTATTTTCCCTTTTTCCAAATCTCCACTACCTCCCATCAGTAGGACAACATCATCATTCCTACAAACCTCTTGCCTCTGCCCTTCTCATTTCTCCAACAGGGTAATTTGCATCCTTATGTGAGGGCTCTGACTCACAAGGAGTTAAAACCTACCTGTGAGGGCTGCCCTTGTTCATGCACATCCAGCCATCCCTGCTAAAAGGACAACTTACTCTTACACAGCAGCTACTGAGCTGTAACAAATTGCAGATGAGGGTGTAGGAAAAAAAAGCCTGTGCCTCTCATTACCATGAAAAGCTTTCCTGCCTCACAAGCAGGTAAGACATCCCTGCAGCAGGGGCTGAAAACATGGAAAGCAGAGGGACAGCACACTTGTTCCCAAATCAGCTGGCTAGTGTCCATAAGAGCTCAGAGGTGTGGTTCACCTGAAGGTTTTGGTTTAGTTTATGCTCAAGTCACTCCTAGACAAGAACCTAAATGCTATTGCAAGGGGAGACCTCAGTACCCCCCATCTACCCTCTGCCAGCTGGGTGCCCTCAACATTTCCTTTCCTCTAAAAAAAATTAGTAGCTGTCTACCATCCAGTTCCTGAAGCATCCCACTGCAGGGTCAGAAGAGGACAGAACTGGCTCAAGAGAGGAAGAGGGAACGCAGTCCTGAAAGGGAAGAAATGTGGGAACAGCACTGCCTTACAGCTCCATCATCAAAATACATCTGTTTCCAAGGGATGCCTGGTGCCCTGGATGGCAGTGGGCAACCCAGCACAAAAAGCTCACAGCAAACATGGAATGATGTACAAGGTATGAGTCATACCAGAAACAACAGAGACATTAACTGTATAAAATATGTATCTATTATTCTGTTGTCTTTTCAAACCATTTACAAACTAGAGCTGTTTATCTGTCACACCGACTGAATAGCAAAATAGTTGCATCAATATTAGACTTGTACATGGAGTAGGACACACTGAAACCTGTTCCAAAGAATAAGAAGCTTACAGTACAGAGAAACATAGCAAAATATTTACTTTAGCACTATGGTCAAGGAGAAAAACATTTATTAAATAAATGGACTAAAGTCATTAATCAACAGCAACATTAAACTAATATAATAATCCTGCTTGTTCTTTGCTTTTGTTTTTTTGTGGGTTTTTTTTTTGTTTTGTTTTTGCGGGGGATGGTTAACAGCAGGACTTAAGCATAACCAAGGAAAACACATTTGTTTCATCAGTGACAGCACATTCAAAAGATCTGATGAGCATCAGGAAATGAAACCACAGTAGAGAGGTCTCACAAAGATCATCACTAGGCTATGATCAATTGGTAAAAACCTAACAGTGCCCTTATTCAAGTCTGTCCTAAGCAGTAAAGAGGGCTTAGCTACATGTACAGAGTGGAGCTAATAAACTATGTACCCCCCAAACAGACCCAGCTGGTTCATTCTGAAACTAAAAAAAAAAAAAAAAAAAAAGGCTTTTTCTAAAAAATACTGTTCACTACATTAATTAACACTTCAGCTGTGTTGGGTCTTCCTACTGGGGAAGAGGTCTCTCCCTATTAAAAAAGAGGGCAAAAAACTCTAAGCAAACGCAATTTGTTGCCAAAATGAGTGAAGTCAGTGTTTTTGTTTCACTGGAAATATTTTCTATTGAATTTCCTGCGGTCATTGCAACTGTATAGCTCAACTTATACCCCCTTTGAATTAATGTATTACAGGTACAGCGCAACACACAGAAGGTGTTTACCCTACAAACAAGTGGAAGTGTGATTAGATAACCTATTACACCCCTTTGCAAACAGTTAAAAAGGTGGAAAAAGTACTGCTGATGTTAGTTAAGGGATCAGTCTCAGGTACAGGTATGTAACATCTTGAGCAGCAGAAGAGACACAGTGATTTCACAAGAACAAATGTCAAGGGCAAGAAAAGATTTAGGCCTATCCAGTGAAGATTGGGAAGCTGGAAACACATTTTAAATAACCAGGAAAAACTTGCCCAAAACAAAATCATGCAGCCGAAGACTGATCATGAGAAACAGCCTGTGCCATGGGGCGTCTTATTTTAAGCAAGAGTAGTAAGGACTCTGGAAGGAGTAATTCTGCCTAAGGAGAAAGATTAGTGTATAGCGTTTGATCTAACAGGGCTTTTCCCTTTCTTTACTTTTTGATTCTTATCTTGATTGTTTCACACCAGGAATGTGAAACTGGCTGAGCTGTGCATCCTGCAAATCTCGTTCAAACTAGAATAGGCTGGGGATAGGATTTCACCATTTGGGAATTTCATTTACAGAATTCTGCCTCTGCAGCCGCCTGCAGAATTCTTTGTAACTGCTGTCAGGGTTCACAAAACCGGTGGGTTTGGGGCTTTTCTTTTTTTTTTTTTAAGTCAACTCACATTTATCAATGTGATCTACTAGACTGATTGGAGAAAGTAACAAACTCAAGTCCTCTGGTCTTGGTCTTTGAGAAGGAAAACTTCCTTAATTTTTCAACTTGTGAAAGATAGAAAATTTAGCCGTAGCTTAATTTTAAGATACGTCAGATAGCTACCATCACTGAAATTACTTGGTCCATGAATGGTTTCTGCTGCTCTGAAACAGCTTCAATAAGCATCCACAAACTAGCCCAGCTTTCACTTCTACAAATAAAAGTGATGAATGTCTATGAATTTTAAAAATAAAATTAAAAAAGGCTACACCTGTTTTCAGTTTGAACCTACAGATATTTAGTTGTTTTTACTGATGGAGAATAAAATGAAGATTTTGCTGTTTTCTTTTGTGGTCACACCAACACACACTGGTTAACCAAGGAAACAACTGGTGAATGCTGGGGTGAGGAGTATCAAACACATTTCTCAAAAATACTCCATCTGGCAAAAGTATTTCCCCTCAGCGTCAGAGACATCAAATATCAGGGTCTGGTTCATCTCCAAGCAGAACACTGTAGGTATTATCTTAGTCACACCTAGTCAAGGACTTTTCTTCCCTGTTTTTTTGACAATGCTTTTTTACCACACTTTTTCAAGTCAGCAGCAGAATGTTTAAAAATGTTAAAATGGAACAATATGATGTATTTAGCACTAACAGATACACAGAACCTATACAGCACACTGTAATAAATGCACAGAACTTGGCAGTCCGATAATGATGCATCTTCCATCAGCCACAAGTAATAACAACCCAAGTTTACAAGCTGCTGTGCTTCAGAAGAGACTGTTTACCAGATCAGATAAAAGCAAGGTTCAATATATATATATATTTTGTTGTATGACACTCTACAGCTGCAATCACTTATCAGACTTTTTCTTGTGCCTTATCATTCTTATCACTGCCTAAGGAAAAAGCAAAATCTTGGAATTACAAAAATGTCTCAAACACAAGCACTTCTAACCCATTTAATTTTTTTTTTTTTTTCCACGCCAGCTTTACCCCGAAATAAATACACTTGCCATATTTTCCTAAGAATATTGTTACTTCACTGGTTTAGACACTCTTTCAGAGAAGTCCCATTTGACCCTTCTGGACTGTTGTAGCAGGTTGGGTGTGCTTACCACAGACACACTGACTGGCCCTCTCCCACAAAAACAAAAAGGATGCAGTTTTGCTAGCAACATTTGCAGACTAAACACTCTAAGTTTAAGAGCAATTAGCACTATTTGTTCTTTTATCAATTTAAGATAATTTCCTTGGGGTATTTTTACCTAAATAATTTGTTAATGCAATGATTCAGAAAACTTCACTAGTTTTATCTTGTTGATCCTAATAATATCCTCCTGTAAAGTAGTAAAAATGGATTTGAAACTACGTTCATTTTAGTCTGCACATGAAGTTAATTTTTATTACTTCAGTGTGTAACGACTTTACTACAAAATTCTTAAGTGACTTGGACAATTGCCAGTCCTCAAAACGACACTTGCCAAGCACTCTTACCAAATTTTGAAGATACTGCCTCCATGGACCAGCCAGAGACCACCCATGGGCTCACAGGGCAAAGATGAGTGTGGGTGAAGGCATTCAGCCACAGGGAAGTGCAAATGTTTCATGCCAGAGAAGTAACAATAGCGTGAAGTGTTAGTAACAGATGAGTGACAGGGATCTACCAAGCCTCCTGTCACTGCATGAAATTCCACTGTCCCAGACATGCTGGGAGAGCCATAAAGGGTAAGGTAAGGAAATAGCCCTGGATTCCAGCAATGTGGTGCAACGAAACAGCTTTTCACTTTTGCTGTACATAACAACACTGCCAAGGGGGCGATGTGATTTCATGTGGAACTCTCCATGTAAAAACCTCTCACGTGGCACATTTTAGAAAGAGAGGTGTACTTGCAAAAACATTAAAGCCAACATTTGCATTTCTTTTGATTAACAAACCAGAAAGATACTACTGAGGATCCAAATGGTCTGCTCATCCTTAGTCACCAGAAGACTTGACCTGGTGAGGTCATTTCAGCAGTCCTATCTGAGGCACTCCACCCAAACCCTCCTGGGGGGTTATTTTTCTCTTTTAGATTAATCATTTCTCACTGGTAACTGTGAATTAACGATGATATAAATCAAGTTTAAAGGACAGACATTTCCTCAGCCTCCCAATAGACCACTGGCCTTGCCCCATAATCTGAGTGAAACTATCAGGATTCAGATGGACTTGTGGTTGCTCACAGCCTGGACACACAAGGAGCATCTCCAACACACTCTTGCAAAGAAAAGCTATGGGCAGTGCCCAAGATGAGTAGCTGAGTTACTCATGGCCAGAAGGACCCAAAAAGCCAGACCTGAGGCATGGTAAACTTAAAAATTCTGGTAAGGAACACAGACACTTCCACAATATCAATATTAAATATGATTAGAATTATCAAAGATTGAAATACAAACCCCTAGAGGTACCACATAGTAAATTTTAAACCACACTGCTTATTCTTTTAACCAACTAGAATAAAACAAAACTAAATGACGGTGCCTGAAGAGAACTGGCAGCAGGATCTCCAGTTCCAGCATAGGCTGCATCTCCAGCCCAGTGCCACTGTCTCACCAGGCAGTCATGGCATGAGGGCAGCACAAAAGAAGAGGGAATACCACAGAAGCATTTGTTTGTTCTTTTAAAAAGTGTTTATTTATTTTGGGTTTTTTTAACCTTTGCAAAAAATTTCTATTAAAAAAAAAAAAAAGTCTTTCATTACTCTTTAACTTAAATTCATCAGTGTTCTGGCAACAGAACCCACTGCAGCATCTTTGGTATGTGCACTATTATTTCCTCAGTAAAAACAAAGCTTTTACAATTACACAGTTTGTCTTGGATAATACAATTTTAAGGTTGAGATAAAAAGACATTGATTGATATCAGCAAGATATGAGAAAGAGAAATCCAGGGGCGTCACTGATGCCCCACAACAGCAGAGTCAGATGGAGAGGGTATGGGTGCTCTAGTGCACATTTCTGTAAAGGAAAGGCTGCACTGAGCCACACAGGAGATCCTTGAAGCGTAGGAAAGCCTTCAAAACTCAGGGATGCAACACCAAGTTACAGGAAATCACACCTGGCTACTTCCACTTTCCACAGAGTAATGGGTGGCCAGAGCCAAGCAGCAAAACTAATTCACAAACATCTCTCTTGCATCTCTGACAAGTAAGAAGTTGAACCTGGTGTTTCAAATCAACCAAACCCACACACACAGCCAGGGCACTCAGGAAAACACTGCTCCATGTGCTCTGCACTGCCTGGGATGGCACTGCCTTGACCAAGCTGGGCACAGCTGAGCCCCAGCAGCAGGAACAGCACCTCAGGGCCAGGGTGTTTTCTATGGATATACCTTGTGTCAAGATTGAGCTTAAATTTTAACTTGAAATTAAATTTAAAATCTTGGCAAACTATACCAAAATCTGACTTAAACCACTAGAATAGTTTCAGATAAATGAAATATTCAAGCAATACATTAAATTTTGAAGAAAGCTAAACCACTGATGGAACTGTTGGAAATCACAGACAGTGTTCACAAAGAGCATGTTTTAAAACTGTTAAGTGGTCAGCTTTCACAGTGGTATAGAAATTAATTTTAATACCCCAACTAGTTTGCATTCAACTAACTTCACTGCCTTGTACCTACAAGGTACTCTGGACATTCAAGGATAAGAAATTTATCTGCCTACTAATTTATCCCTACTAATTCCAAAATGCTGAAGAATAAAATCAATTCATTTCACTACTTTTAAAATAGTAGTAGTTCTTCCTAGTTTTAAATGCACAATTTACACAAATAGTCCCTCTTTATCCAGTACACTGCAAGAGGAAAAGTAAGTGAAGATTTTGTGCAACAGATACACGCATTCATCTAAATGCAGCTAGACACAATAAATAAGGAACATGCTACTCATCAACTTGCAACTTCATAAAAAGTCATAAAAACTTAAATAATCTGTATAAATGAAGGTTATGCGCTTTAACAAAAGCGGAGCAAAGCAGTAAATCAGCCTAATTAGCAAAATAAATACCATTTTTACTACAACAACTCAATCCTAGTAGCAAATCAAACATTTTAATAGATTGCAGCACAGTTATTTTCTCGACAAAGTTTGATTTCTCTAAATCTAAAACAAAATTACAATCAATTACTTCAAACAAGGGCTTCTGCCTGTTGATTAAATCGTCTTCACTTTGATCCACCCTGGGCCTTGCAGACATTTCTTCTGGTATTAAGTAGTCAAAGGTGTAAATTAAAGCTTGAAAGACCTCCTTAAAGAAACATCTAAAATCAGCCTTGATATTCAAAGAGCAGTTCAATAATTTCAAAAGAAAAAGATTTTGAATAGGGCAGCAAAGGCAGGCAACAGATCCAAGCAAAACCCTAGCAGGACATACATCCTGAGGTTGTTAGTGCTCCTATGGAGGTAAAACAGCAAGCACCAAACAAACAAATAAGAAAATTTAACTACTCTTTTCTGGGTTGCTTTGGTGGGTTTTTGTTTGGGGTTTTTTGTTTGTGGGGTTTTTTTTAAGTTTAGCTTTATCACTTAATTGTAAAACAGCAAACATTTAAATAAACTACAAAAGTGTATCCAGAATATAGCAATCTTCAAGTAACTACCCTGAGAAACAGGGAGAGAATAAGAGGGCAGTTGCCACAAAAGTCACATATCTTACTGTGCCTGCAATTATTTCTGTATTCACTATGTAATCAAAACTAAGCTTTTTGTACTTCACTTCTGTAATTCACACACAACAGTGCCACACTTGCTCTTTCTTCTGCAGGAAAGGGTTCCCCAAAAGTTCACTTTGGAGATCAGAAAATCTCAGCTCATGGACAACTAAGGGTTTTTTGCAGTTCCTCCTATCTATCCCTTCTGGAACATCCGTAAGAAACACCAGTGACTGGAACAAGAGGGCTGATTTTAACTACAAGCAACGTCAGAAGAATAATAAAGCTGTTCCCATTTGTACAGTGGCAAATGAGGAATCAATAATAACATAAAATATACACATTATAAAAAAAGAAACCTCAGAAACCCCCTTCTGAATTTATATTTCACTGTCTTACACACTTCAAGAGCATTAAAGGCCCTGAAAGATCAATACAACAAATAAGAATCTGAGGTGCAGAAATCAATAATTTTATTTTTTTAAAAAATATGTTAAATTGTATAGTAGCAAACACTGACATAAATCAAACAGATCTTCATATAACAAGTAAAACAGGTTATAAATCAAGAATTTCTAAACCTCCCATATCTTCAAAGAGGGAATGTGGTAAAAAGAATATATGACAAAAATTGGTTTCTAGTTGGTATTCAGGTTATTTTCATTTCAAGAAAAACTTTTACTAAAGGAATGTGATTTCTAAAGCTTTATCTCTGGGCTTTTTCACCCCTCAATCTTATTAATTTTTAAAGAGCTTTCTGAAAATTCCCTTTACATTGAGTATCACTGGTTGGAGACGCCAAAGGAGGAGGGGAGCACCCTTTGGTCAGCAGTTTTGCTAGTTTTTTGCTAGTCTTGGATGGATTTTACTTAGAGAAACTGTAAAAAAAAAAAAAAATCTTTAGATCATAGCACCAGAAATCTCATTTCAGATCATTCCTGGAGACACTGGGGATTCGTGTTCTGCCGAGTCATTCCTTCTGTGAAGCATCTGAGCTCAGTCACTGGAGTCCCTGAGCAGAGCATGCACAGAAGGATCCAGGCAGGCCGGGACTGGCATCTAATTGCCACTCTGGCTCCATCAACTTGCTGTCGGATTCAGTTTTATTCAGTTCAGTGCCTGAGAAATTTCCAAACAAGGCAGAATGAATCTGCCAAACCCTAATGTACATCCACACCACAAGGACACTTACTGGACTGTTTCTAAGAATGGGACACCGTTTGGGAGAGCTAAGAAAACAACTCATTAGAGCACTGGGAGAAAATCCTTTTCTCCTAGGACACTGCTGTGCCATGGAATAGAAAATGCTATTAAACAAAAATGATCGACTGCAAACAAACACGAATAATCTGCTGAACAAAAAATATCTTGCAGCTAAGAGACAATATAAATTACCATATGCAGACAACTAAGATGCCAAAGGGGCAGGGGGCTCACAGCCCAAAAAAATAAATCAGCAAATGCAGAAAGACGGTTACTGACTATGTTTTGATTTTAGCAATAGAAATCTAAAATAATCCAAAATTGAGGATGTACATTGCCAAAAGGAAGAAACAAACAATGCAGAAAAAGAATAATCAAGACTAGAGAAAAACAGATTAAAGGCACCTGCTATCACAAGAATAGAAATGAGATCTTTAGAAGCCCTGAAGGACTCCTTATGGAAAAGAAACAAGAAAAACTATAAAAACCCCAAGAAAGTGATCATTACTGATTTGATCATTTTAGCATACAAACAGAGATGTACTAGAGATGGTAGAACTGCCAAAGGGAATAAAAGAAAAAAAAGGGGGGGGTGGAGGGTGTGTATGTCCTGTATTCCTCCTGCCTATGCCATGACAGACACATTCCCTGTCTTTGCTGCCACATCCAAAGCCCTGCAACCTGTTGGCTCTGCGGCAGCTGCATCGCTCCCACACTTCCAGACCACAGTGTTCCAGGAAAACAAAGGCATGGGGGTGTAAACATCTCTGTGAGACTAATGCATCATTTCTAAAAGATTTCCACCGACTGCACTGTCAATGGCTTCGGCCCCAAGACAGCATTATTTCTTTATTCGGTGCAGAAAATGCACCACATCAAAACAAGGCATGAGGCTCTCTGTGCTTTTCCACTCCAACCAGAGCTGTTTATTCCATCCTTCTCCCTGGCCCACCCACGCTACAGAGCCCTTCGGCTGCTTCTCTAAAAGATTACATTCCCAGATTACAGGTTGATCAAACATACTGAATGCACTATTGACTCCTATAAATTAAATCTGTACCTCTAAATCCTAACAATTTCTCTAACAATTTTACTCACAGAACATAAAATTCCCACAAAAGGAAGATCACATTTGATGTCTGAGTGCCCTACTGTAGATGTCAGAGATACAGGGTAAATATTGCTTTAAAACAAACAGAAATTCTATACATTTCTACTCATTTGCAAGATGATCCAAAACAGGTGAGAAGTTCTAAGGAGAGGGCTTCAATTTTGTTCATTCACCCCCTGCATCTACCAACTCCTTGAATTCCCGCAGGAGCTCCCAAAGCCTTTGGAGAAACCAGAAGAGCCTGCTGGGAAGGGAATGGAGAGACTGCACATTATTTAATAACCAGAAACTATGTATGAGAGACCTTTCTGGTTTTATTTTTAGCACAACTTATCTGCTGGTAGAAAGACTGTATTTTAACACTGAGAGGAATGTAATGGGAAATTTATTTTAAGCATACAGTTCTAGCAGGTCATAAAGATTGTACCATTATCCTCCTTGGACAGTAATTGGCAATAAGAATACATGCTCTTCTCTTAGTTTTTGTTTCTTTGATGAGTTGTGAGTGAAGACAAATGCTGTTCATCCAACATGCTGTTTATTTAATATTCAGCTTTCTTGAACTCTTCTTATGCAAAGCACAAATCCTGATGATCAATTATTTTAGCAATCATAATTCAAGCTCAAATTTTACACTCTGTAAACACATTATCATGACCACCACATTATGCATTTGAAAAATTCCAGTTGCAGCAACCCATACAAATGAGCACACTGCATTAGGTTTACAGTAAAATCCTATTCTGGCTAGACATACAAGGGTTTTTTTGAGAACACTAAATGAATGCAGCAGACATAAATGCTGAGTATTTTTCTACGCAGTATACAAGTGCACACATTCATACACAAACAAACGGTCACAGCACCTGCTTTAAATACTAAATAAAAATGAAAAATATTTATATTGTCACTAAGAAGAAGTTATTTCAAATACTAGACTTCATGTTTTTAAAATTAAATTATCAGGTAAGATAGAGAAGTCAGAGTAGAGCTGTTGCTCTCATTTTTGCAGGAAAATTTCCTGTAAGCTTCATCAGGTTGATGACAAGAACTAAGTTTTCCCAAAGCAGCCAGTAGCTCTTTGGGAGCAATCTAGAACGCCCTCACACGCAGTGGGTGGCCTAATACATCCTGAAACGTAAGTCTATAATTAAATAAAAATTTGCAAAATTCAGTTTAGACTTCTTATGGGAACACTTAATGCACACATAACTGGAGTGTAGCACACACGCTGCATTGCATTTCACTGATAAATCATAACTTTCCAAATCAACGTTTCGTCAAAACGCTTAGAAAACAGTCTGATGTTTAACGCTGCAAATAATAGCAAAAGGCTAAACAGGGGAAAAGCAGGCCCATTGCTGAAGGAGGTGGATGATTTAGTGACAGCAGATGGGAGATAAGGCTGAGGCTCATATCAGGGATTATTTGATACAACTTGACCCACGGGACCAGATGGGCCATGTCCAAGGGTGCAGAGAGCCAAGGTCACAGCAAGGCCACTGTCACGTCAGAAAGCACGTGGAGACTGAGGGGTCCTCGATGGCTGCAGAAAGGCAGATTTTCTGCTACCTTTAAAACAAAAATATTACCCCAACCTTAGTGAGGCTTGACACTGCCTGACACCATATCCACATATCCAACCTGGGACGTTGCCAGCTGGATGAAACACCACCAGATGGGTGGAAACATGGTTGGATGCTTGGGCTCCACAGGCAGCGGTTAATGGGTTCTTCAGCTACTGAGAGGAGGCCACAAAGATGCTCAGAGGGCTGGACACCTCAGCTATGAAGACAGGCTGAGAGATCTGGGGTTTTTCAGCCTGAAGAAGAAAAGGCTTCAGGGAGACCTTAAAGCACCTTCCAGTACCTAAAGAAAGCCTACAAGAAAGCTAGAGAGGAATTTTGTACAGGACAATGGGAACGACTTTAAACTGACAGAGAGCCGGTTTAGATTAGATATGAGGAAGGAATTCTTTACTGTGAGGGTGGTCAGACATTGGAACAGGTTGCCCAAAAAAGCTGTGGGTGCCTCATCCCTGGAAGTGTTCAAGGCCAGGTTGGACAGGGCTCTGAGCAACCTGGTCTAGTGAAAGGTGTCCCTGTCCATGGCAAGGGGATGGAATGAAGTGATCTTTGAGGTCCCTGCCAACTCAATCCATTCTATGATTTGTGATTTTGCTCACTCTGATTCTGGGAACTTAGAGGCCAGTAACATGGGATACTGCAACCATCTCTCCTGGGACCTGACCTATTCAATGTCTCTATCAATGACTTAGAGAACACTCTCATCAAGCTTGTAGGTTAACACCCAGCTTGGGGGCAACCAGCAGCTACACCTGGAGGCAAGACTGCCATCCAGAGGGACCAGGAACCCACTGCAACTCCACAAGAACAAGCACAGAGTGTTGCTCCAGGGAGAGAAGAGCCCTTGCATAACCCCAGGCTGGGACCCATGGCCAGAGAGCCGTTCTGTTGAGAAGAGCCTGCAGGTTGAGCACCAGTTAGTGGTGGTGTGTATTTGCTAAATGTCTTGGTCCTATAATGGTTAATTCTGTCTGTTCATTGCCTTTGGAATATTTGACGACTTTGAAACCTTAATAACACGGTTTTGGCTGTTCTTTTATAAAATAAAGTAGCCCACCTCCATATCCAGCAGGTACTGCTGGTTGTGGATTTTTTTGTTCCCAAAATGTGCACTTTGTCTTCAGAGAGAGCCAGTGCAGAGCCTTCAGCAAAACAACTTAAAATTGTGATTCCTGTGTCTATAATTAAGCCACAATTCGCACTTTAAGGGGCACATTCTACAGTGCATGCTGCTAAAGTAAATACTATGTGCATGAAAAAGCGCCGCATGATGAGTGCAATGAGCATCTTTGCTTATTTGCCAAAGGAGCTCCTTGAGTTTGTATTTAATTCTAATTCGTTATCGAGCATCTTAAAAGTCAGGCAACTGCAAAGTCCCATAAATATATGTGACTATTTGAGTTTTCATTAATACAGCACTTAATACGCAAAGCCAAATTAATTTGTTTCTGCACGCGAAAGCCAGAACGAGTTGGAGAGGCAGTGCATGCTCACAGGGGTTTGGAACTGAGCAAACTGTTACAAATTTACTGGAAAAAACTGTATACTGGGCATATGTAATAGGCAATTTGTGAGCACATAATTGCTATTTCTAACTTAAACCAAAGCAAATCTATCCAAGAGGCATGTTCATATAAACACTATATTTGATATGTACGTATATTCGCACAAACACTTTTAAATATTTTATATAGAAGCACATTTTTGAAACAAAGCATGCTGGGGGCATATAGAGCCCAGCTTCGTTTCCCCTAGACACCAGGGTTGCTAAGCACGTGCACCCACACTGTAGCTAACGTTCCCTCAAAGTTATCTTTTTCCAGGAAAAAGAACAGCAGCTGCACAGAGAGGAAAGCTGGAGGTTAAACTGTGAGCATCTGGGGGGAAGAAAAAGAGGCAAGAAACTTTAACATGACTGTCTCCCCAAGCTTGTACAGCAGCACTGTCTCCAACCCATTCCACTTTGCTAATATTAAGAGATGTAACATTCAACCACTCAAGGAGGCTGAACTAAGTGGCATATTTTAATTTTATGAGCACAAGGCTTCTAATTGAACATTTATGTAGATAAAAAGAATCAAGTCCATAGTTGTTAAAAGGAATTTCTTTAACCACATTCTGAGGGTTAAAGCAGATTTAATTTGGCAGGATGATGTTTATAGTGCTCCTAGAATTTTGAAATACCTGTAAAGTTCCTCTCTTTAGCTAAATATCTGCTTGGTAAAAACTTCTTCTCACTGTAAGAAAACAAAAAAGATGTCATAAACATTCACAAATTAAGGTTAAAAAAAAGGCCATATGACATATCTGAGCAATACCTGGTAGATTCCAGGAATATTCTAGGAAAAAAATACCTGTTTATTTTGGACATCACTTTCTATTTTCATGTAGTGCCTTTAGTCTTTGCATTAGAGTAACCACAATCTCATGCAATGATCACTTTGGAAGAAAAAAGGATTAATTAAAGCATACAGTTTGAATATTAGCTGGAAGGCTGACATACACCATCATTCCATTTCCACTGCTCTTCAAAAATCCTTTAACTAAGCTTCTGCAATCAGTGCATCTACTCCTTAAATAATCACAAAGAAAAGCAAGACCATTTTACTCTGCAAGTCTTAGTGTACATTCCAGGGCTCCTTATACTTCGAGTAAACAGCAATAAAAAACAAAGGTATTCTTATTTTTGAAGTGTTTCTGTAGACTTAGAGACTGTGACTGTACATCTTCAAAACACTCAAGTACATACATATACAAGATGCAAAGTGTTGCTCAATAAAAACCATATTTTTTACAGGTCTATATGCCTCTATCTTTCTATAGACTATAGATTTAACTAGGTTATATCTAAATTTTGCAATTCTTTCTGCCTAGTACTTGTAAAACGTGGCCTATTCCATCCATCCATCCAACTGAAGTTCTTCATTACCTCCCACCTGACCTGGTGCTGGTCCTGGAAAAAGCAAGCTTGCTCCACTCATATCCACTTAAAATCCTTCTGAAGAGATGACTGGCTTTTGTCTTGCCACATCTCTTTGTACTCCCTACCCAGCTTCACCTTCGAACACATCACACTTACCAGGCTTCTCTAAATAGCCAAGAAGGGCCTTTGCACTTTGCTTATCACTGATTTGGTACCAAAGAGCCAACTTCAGCTCCCTCCAAATGGCTAATGATGCACTTGATGTATTTTCTGATGAGCATCAGCATGCTTTCTCACACAGTGCTCATTATGAGAGCTGCTCCCAAATTCACAAGTCTCTTCTCAAACCCTTTCAAAAGTCTCCTTTTCCATGTTAGCTCAAAAACTGTGTTCAATAGCTCCAGGTGATTTTTTTATTCCATGAATATACAATGGCTTTCTGAATGCACATAAACTTTTAGCATTACTGTGTTCTGAGGCAGAGAATTCTGTAGGAATATTCTAGGAAAAAAAATACTTAATTGTTGTTTATTTTGGATATCGTTTTTTAGTTTCATTTGATGCCTTTAGCCTTTGCGTTAGAGTGACAACAATCACTCCCTGATTACCTTCACCACAGTGCTCCCCAATTTACAAACCTCTCCCAACACCTCTCTCAGCTGTTAATGGGTTCCTGACACACAAACTGGAGACTACTCGACTGTTTAATGAAACTTTTCCACTGCTGATTCTGACTGTGGGGATGACCTGACTTGTGAACCTGAGCAGACACTTCACTAAGTTTCCAGCAAAGACTTAAAAAGAAATCAGTTTGTTTTCTCATTAGCAGGACAGGCTTCTGGAATTGTTCTACCTCAAGGACATTCGATGCTGAGGCCAGTGTACAAAGAAAGTTGTCAGCGCTAGCAAATCTCTGCTGCCAGGAAAAGAGAGATGTTCCCTATCACCCATGGCAGCAGAAGGGAAAGGACAGCAAGGGATACTGAGGATTACCAAATCCTTCCCCGGCTGCTCTGGTTATTCAGCCTCCACACCTGATATCACTACTGTGAAAAATGAATTAAATTTCCTCTCAAGGGTTGAACTTTACTGAGGATGACAAGGTGGCTGTGACGAACCACAAACCTGCAGGGAAGCCACAGACCTGGTCCCCCTGCACTTGGGTAGCAACTCTAACAGAACAGTTGTTAGAGCTCAATCTGCCTCTGGTCCAATTCCTTATTCTGCAACAGCAGGAAAAAAGTGATCAGTTCCTGCCATAGGCAGCAAAAGGGAATGGCTGTGTAAGGAAGTTCAACACACATGCCTCCATTAATTCACTAGATGAGTTAACTTCCCCATGATACCCACAGCACAGCAGTAGTGTCCTAATAAATTCATATTTTTAAGTCAGGAAATGCATTTTTGGTACATATTTGGAGCCGACTGAGACATAAATTAATGAGATTCTCTAGCAGTGGTTTTATTTCCTTTGAGGGAGAACCTGTAAGAACTTGGGTGAACACACTGAAAGATTCCATAGTTTCACTGCTTAATGGTTAAATAATTTTATATCCTTCTCCAAGATGTCTCGCATCTGTTTACAGAACCACTGCCTAGTGAGTTACAGATATTTCCAAAGCCCCAGCCACTCTCGACCACTGTTATTTTTCAGCCTCCAAAAGAAGCAAGATAATCATTAACTATAGCAGTAGGGAAAATAAAATCTATGCTGCCTCACTAAGTTAACATTACACATCCAATAAAAATAATCATTTTAAAAATTATAAAACCATTCAAACAGTTTTATCTTTGATGTCTCCCATAGTTTCTCTTACTACACTTAGCCATTTTTTCACGTTTCTTTTAACAAGGCTTGCATGAGATGACCTAGTTTATTTGCACTCCTCCCAAACTGTGAAGTCGAATGTGTTAACACAAACCAAATGGTCCCAGTCATTTTGAAACAAGCTTCTCCTCTGCCAGCTACTCACCCTCTGCCACCTCTGTCTACTGCCTTGACACTTTCCAGCCATTTTTTCTCCCAAGCCTTTGCTTCCATCTCCTTTGTTCTCAAATTTTGCCACACCAAATGCCTGATACCTCCTGGCTTTTTTTTTCCCCCTAAGGTGGTGACACGTTTTTTCTCCCTCCCAGGCCAAGCCTTCAAGCCCCAAGCAGTCAGATTTCCCCTCGCAGTCAATTGCTCCTCACTTCCAACATCACCAAACATCACCATGTGGGAATCACCTCAAGCTCCCGTTTGGCTCTCCCTGCTCCTTAACCGGACAGACTTTGCTTCCCAGCTGTGCCATCAGCAGCAAGAACAGCCCTGCAGACACCACTGGTAACAAACTGCTCCCTGTGAACATGTCAGTGCCATCCCTGGCATAAGGTATTACTCAGGTTACTATTTTCATCTTCACTAAAGCAGTAGCTGTGGTAAGGTAGCAGCCCAAAAATTGCATAATATAACATGAGGGGAGCAAAAAAAAATTGCAAAAAGAAATAAACAAGTCACAGCAGTGAAGAAAAGGCTTTTAAAACATTTGAACTGTTGTGGCTTTGTTCTGCTATTCAAAAAAAAGAATAACACTAAACAACCTCGCAATAAGGTGCCTGAAGCAAGCTATTTTCGAGTTTCCTCTAGTTTAATGACTCCTCATTTCCTCACTCCAGAGGCAAACCTGTAAGTGCCACAGGCCAGAGAGGAGCAAATAAGCACCTGTGGTAGTTAGGAGGAGAAAATGCAGTGAACACTCACCCAGTACGTGCAAGCCTGAAGGACAGATTGTGAACTGCCAACAGGGGATCCAATGAGGAAATCATATGGAGATGTAAGAGTCTGCCACTCATGTAAAATAACTTTCATTTCTTTAAAGTTACCTTAACTGCACACTCCTATGTGAGAAGTTCACATCCAGAAGACACTGCGGAATTTATTTCTTTATTAAGCAAACTCCCTCTCACTTATCCTCAAGTTTGACGGAAGTTGTTTCAGCTGTTGGAAGTTTCAGAGGACACCAGATAAATACTCAGGAGCCTGGAGTTTTAGAGTCTGGGACCATGAAGTACCAGCATGGTAAGAACACAGAGGAACTGTACCTAGTGTACATGACCCACGGTTGTGGCCATAAAACACACCTCACCCAGCACCCTCATTAACAACACAAACCCACAGCAGTAGATTGGACTGCCGTGGTGGTACTGCAAGGACAAACTTCAACATGCTTTTTCTTTCCATGTCTGAAGACTGAAAAGCTAGAGAAAGATACTGGAGAAATGTCTTATTGCAGAACTGCTTACCAGAGACCATTTCTCCTCACATTTCGCACTGCAGTAATCTGAAATTTTTACAGTGGCAAATAATGTTCCTTGTATTGCAAGGGTTTGAGGCTTTTTTTGCCACAAATGTGAACCTTTCCCCCCCCCCCCCCTCTGCGACCACACCAAGGACTCCAGCTGAAACAGGTCAAGGGCTCTTTCAGCAGAACATGGAACACCAAAACAGAATCACCACACAAGAGAGAAACTGGTACAAAACTATGTTGCCAGGTTGAATTTGCACGAAAAAAGGCCAGAAGGAGCAGCTGTGATCTGGCACACGCCAGGTTTGATCAGACACTACGGCTCCTCCAAAGGCAGTGTGTCCATCACATCATGCCCTTGCTGATTTCCTGGAAACAAGACAGTCAAAAAGCACACATACAAAATAACACACCCATTAGCGTGAGCATGGGAGCTCTGACCTAAGGTTAGTCTTGTTTGGGTTTTTAGATAGTTTAGGTAACTTTTCTAAGTCTCCATATCAGACTGAAAGCAGGATAGAAAATGCAGATGGGATTGCCATTTTCCATTTGGCCATGTACTAAGGGCAACTGTCGTTGGAAGCCTCAAGTGTCATGTAGAGATCTGGGGTTCTTAAATACCTGCCCTGCTCCCTGAAACAATACAGCTGTCGCTCCGGACAACAAAGAAATGCCAGTCTCCAAGTGCCACTCAAAGCTCATAATTTCCAGGAACACACAGCCCAATAAAGTGCAACAGAAAGTCATCACTGATCAAGAACATATCCTGCCCCAAATCCAACCACAAAGTGCTGCACAAGACATTCCAAAAAAAAAAAAAAAAAAAAAGTCACAAACAAGGAAAACTAATTCAGTCCCCTCCATACAAACACATCACTTCATGTGCTGGACTGAACTACTCAAAAATTCATTTTCTCCTCATTACCACATTCTCCACCCACTACTCCTCTTAATTCATTGGGTAAACTGACACACCCTCTCCCCCCCAAGCCATAACTGAAAGTTACAATTAACAAGATGACAATAAAGGAGGAGGAATCTGGTCTTAATCTTGTATTAATTCTTGTGTTCTTGCTTGCTGAGAAAAGAAGGTAAATTTCATTCTGAGTTTTCCTCAAATAACTGCAGCCAGTCAGCATGGTCTCCTGAGATTCTGCTTTCACTAGTGCCATCAAAACCCAAATTTCCTAAATGAAATAATAAAATAGAGGAACGCTCTAATGAAGGGGAGGCCAAACTGCCATAGCAGGTAACCAGGATAACACAAGATCAAACTGCAGGCTCTGAATCTGCTCCAACTTCCATGCAGCTTGTTTCACACTTTTTAGGGGAAGAGCACCAAAAACCGCTTGCCTTTGCACAGAAGTATAACTCTGACCACATGTTCTCTGCAGAATCACAGGTGTGATGTGGGTAGGTCTGAAACTAGACAGATAATGACAAATAGGCAATGATATATCAAATACAAAGCACCAGAAATGCTCTCCCACAAACACACATGCGTATTTTAATCTTCAATATATTGAAGGGTGGTACTGCAACTGTCAATACCACATTTAACTGTTGGAGGTTGCTGTTGAATAATGCAATGCATTAGCTATCAAAAAGGATTACATTTTTTGCCTTAAAATGTAACCATTTTGTCCAGCTCAACAAGGATGAGGAGGACAACGAGAAAGCCCTCAAAATACCAACAAAAATTGCCACCACAACTTACTGTCTCCAGAACATATTTCAGAAACAGGCCCCTCTACAGGAGCAACTTTGTCTCACAGACTGTCTAAAATTCTGACAAATGGGCAACCAGTCTTACACACAGCCTCTGACAGAGAAGATCACGCTTCAAAAATCCACTTGTCCATGCCTCAAGGTGGAACTACAGGGTAGCCAGCACACCCATGCTACCCGGTGTCATCTAGAAATTAATGAGGTGAATTAATTTAAGCAAATATTCCTGTAGCTCTCGACAGTTTTCAATGAAATCATTAAATGTTGTTCTCAGATGAGTCCACTGCGAACACACACAGCGCTAAAAATCTAACTTTCCATTCCCAATTTGAAACCTGTTACTTAAGTAACCATCCTAGACCATTCATTGCAGCTAAAAACCCCCAAACTGGCTAAAAACAGACACACCCACTGCAATCCAAGAGGACAAAAAGTAACTTCCTTCAATTGTGGTGCAGAGATAAGGTACCAGTAAGAAAACACTCAAATACAATTTATTTTAATGAAAGCAAAATGTTTCACATACCCTCCAGCTATAACCCCCAAAAGATCAATCTTCACAGCCTTTACTTCAATAGTTTCCTCCTCCAGGGCTGTTCCCAAAGCCAATTCAATTCTTCCCATGAGCTGTCTTCCCCTCAATGATACCTTCCCTCTCCATGCTTCAAATGTACACCAGCTGTATTTCTGTCAATTCCTGCCTGACCCACTGATAAAACATCAGAAATCGTCTCTTATCAGATCTGTCCCCAGGCCACCTAAACCATTACAAGATTTTCTCCCAGTAAAGGCTGGGATCAAAGCCAATCTCATTGTCAGCATGAACTGGGACACGGAGGAAGTCAGTGCAAGATGGGACGTCTCAAGCTATGAAGTACAGCCCAGCATCACAAGCAATAAGTGAAAACAGAAGTCCTTTCTCCTCTGGGAGCCACTTATTTTCATAAGACGTGAAGTCTGATTTTGAATTGTTCTGGGTCACAGTCAGATCCACATTTCAATGCATGCAAGATGATTAATATCAGTAGAGAACAAGGCATTATTTTGAGCTTCTGAAAACATAGCGTTGCAAGGAAACTGGACCTGGAGACACCTGAGAAAGGCACAGATCTGGTTATAGCTTAATATCTCGCCTCAACAAGGATCCTAAAGAGCTTTCCTTACTTCTCTGTGTATCAAAACCCCAGTGAGAGTTCAGTGTGTAACTTAAACCCCACCTCAACACTGATTTTGGCGTCCTCCTCACTGAGCACAGGGAGTGGAGAGGCAGCCTGACACGGACAAGGAGTCCATCACCTTTCTGACCCCAGCAGAATTACAGACTTAAATCCTCTGAGGCCTTAAATCCAGGCAGCAATAAGAACAGTATTGTCTAGGTGTTCCTAAAATCCTCACCATGGCATTACCAGAAAGACAATCCAGGTCACGTTTCTAATGCAAAGAGTTGCTCCAGTTGACCCAAGTTCCCGTTAAACTTCACATGGGACAACCTGAGAGCAGGACACAGGCAAATGCAGCTGAAAAACACCATTACAAGGACTTCACTTAGGGAGACTGATGGGGGTCCAGGCATTTCAATTGCATTTAAATAATTATTTGGATATAATTTATTTCAATTATTTTCATGCCTATCATAGGAATTGGGGTTTGCCTATTAAAAGGTAAAATAAATACCATTTCATAGAGAGCAAATTTTATAGGAATCTCACAGTGAATTAATTTTAAGTCAATATAATGAACCACGAAATAAAAACTGCCCCATAAATAATGAAGTCTTCCCATGCCACCCTATTACAGTAATCCTACTGTTTCACTAAATACTACAATAATTTCCACCATTCAAATTAAACAAAATGCAACTATTTCATTTACACACACGAGTGTCCACAGAACATGAAGGCATATCCATCCAGCCTGCAGTCAGAAAGTCTCTGAGTTTTTGGGTCTGTTTGGACAACATTCAAAATGTTACAATTTTTCTACCTCAAAATACATATTACAAAAAGATATCTTTTGAAAAAAAAAAAAAAAGGTTCAAACTAGAATGATTTGGGGATCAAAAAAAGTATTGCCCTGCTCCTCCTGAGCTGTTCCCAGTTGATTTTTATTATAAAATTTCTAAAAATAACCTTAAAGAAAATCATCATACTAACAATAGGGTCAGAATGTATAAATTCGTGGATGCTCCACAGAGAATGTGGGTTGGTGTCACACTCGGATAAAGCTGAATGGGTTCAGGGAGCTGGTCGTTAACTGGAAATGGATGAACAATGTGTTTTTATTGAGGAAAGCCAACACAAGAGGGGGAAGGGACAGCTGTTGAGGTAACATTGCAACCATCAGAACCAATTTTGCTCAGGCAATAAAGAGGAGTGGAAAACAGCACAGCATTATTTTACGTTTTTTTGCTAAACAAACAAAAAATCCTGAATACAAATTCAGGAGATGAAAGAGAAGTGCTGGTCAACAGAATAACTTGCAAATTTCAAGAGACAAATGCGGCAGATAAACATTGAGCAGTATAGATTGAGGACAAGACATGTGAAACCGCCAAAGAAAAAGTTAGGTCCACCTAACCAAAAAACAAGCAACAAAAAAAGCCCCAAAACAAAATAAAACAGCGATCAGAGCTCTATCAAACCACCCTGAAAAATGCCTGATGTAATTTCTAAATTTCTCCTTATTTCGACCCACTTTGTTATTAAAAAGAGAAATACCGGCATCTATTTCTGGAACTGCACTATGTGGCACTCTCATCTTCTATTTCATTCTTGCTCCAATAGGTAAAACCAGTGATCCTGCAAGAACTTGGTCACACAGGGGACACAATTACCTTGTTTAGGTAGCCAGTGACCAATTTTGAGAGATTTCTGTCTACATTTTCCAGTGAAAGTAGTTTCAAAACATTCTTCAGCATATTGGGATTTTCTTTGCTCATGTGTAACAGGCAGTAAATTACTTTTACTGTTGAAATTAAATCTAGACTACAACTGTTCCTTAGTAGCTTAGAACTGCATTACACAAAAACAGTGGGTTTTTTCTCATTTTCAAAATTTTATTGAGATGCATTCACTACTAAAAAAAAAAAAATCAAAATAAAAGGCCACCAAAAAACCCAACTCCCCACTCTACAATAAGCATTAACAATCTTTCAAGATCAAATCCTGCAGGTGTGTAAAGAGGAGACAAAAACCTTCTACGATTTGGGAATCCCCTTATAACCGTCCCTTATAACACTTGCTCTACAGATGCAGTTCTCACTTCCACCAGTCCAGTACACATTCATTACCTAAATAAAAGTGTAATTAATGGCCTGATGCAAGGAGTTCCATAGTCATGTTTAGTCTGTCCTGCCCTTTCAACAAGTATGAGGAGATAAAATCCTACAACACTGAATACTGTTATATTCAACTACATACAGCTACCTTCTCATGAAAATACATTCAAAAACTCTCCCATCATTCCATTGCCACTGCTCATTTCATTTGCCTTGCTTCTACCCCTTGCTCCACCACTTTCCTTCCTAGCTCTGGGATTTATTAACTTGAGTAAATGTGATTTCAGTATTTCTTCTGCAGCAACGCTCAGCAGATGTCTCCCATCTCTATTTATACAACTCTAGAACTGGTAATAAACATGATTTTCCTATTGCCACACTACATTTTTTAATGAGACATCATTCCCCGTCTCTGTTTACCAAGAATTACATTGGCCACAACTGAGTCCTCATCCCACATTATTACACCACATCACAGGAGTCTGGAAGGCTGAGTGGAAACTTGTTGCTGTATATGAAGGAACGTTTAATGGTCGAGGATTGGAGATCCTCCTCCTCCTCCCCGTGCCTGCGGACAGTACAGATACCTTCCTGCCAGCCTCTGAGTATGTGATGGGAGGGAGATGGCATCAGGCATAACACACTGAGACTTCAGAGCTTATTTCCACCCAGATCCCAACCCCAGTGACTGTCACAGGACTGTGCCAAAGATATTTGTCCAAGACCGAGTGTGCGGTTCCTACAATGACGTCAGATGCCTGGGCAGTCAGCCAACTTCCTATGGAAGTGGCTTCAATATTGCTGAAGTTCAATCTAATTGTATTTATCATATGATTACTTATGTAAGGAGCCAGCAGCTTGTATAGGTAACCTGTATTTTTGAATCTAATAAAATAAAATATGTTTTGAAAATACAAAGAAAGAGATAGATTGAGCTAAATAGAAATCATATTAAAGTTTCATGCCTTCCTCTAAAGTCAATTACTCCAGAAAGGAACAGATGTTAGCCAAGACAAATTCTATCCGTGCTCAATTGGGACTTGGAAAGCCTGATGCAAAGTAGAATATTTTCTCACCTGCAAATTTACAATTGTTCCATATCCATAGTTATACCCTAAGTGTAAAGTCCTGCCCCTTCTACTCATACTTCATAACAGGTTCTCACTGCGCCAAGGCTTTGCACGAATTTTTTTCATTTATTCCCTTTACAACCCTTCTGTAACACACAAAAAACTTCACCCAACAAACCAAAAAGCCAAACGAATTTGAAGACAGTGGTGCCACAGGTACTAAAGTGGCCATTTCCTCTTCCTGGACGTTACAACACCATGCACACTTTCATCTCTGAGCATCCATTCCCTACTGCAGTATTTTGTCACTGCAGTTCTAACCACACACAAACACAACTAAGCCCCGTGGTGTGCCCAGAATGATGGATCCCTGTCCCACAGGCGACATGCAGTGCCATGTCAGGTGGCAGTATCCTGAAACACTCATGATCCTCACACAGTTCATTGCTAACAGACAGGACTACGAAGCTGGTGAAGTTCCTACCCAGCTAAAGCAGTACATTGAACTTATGTCTTCATGTAATCAGCGCTCCAAAGAGAAGAGCAAGAAACACAATTACTGCCACTGCTCCCCCTCCTCTATGCTCTTAAGGCCCTGGACTCTTCTTCCAGTCCTCAAAAAGGAAATATGCATTCACACACCCCAGTTCAGATCTCAGATTCTGGCAGAGCATTTCCAAGGTCTCTGCCACCCTTTCTGATCATCCCTCTCTCCAAAATAACAGCTCGGAAGTTCAGTGACAAACACCAATAGGAGAAGGACAGCAGGAAAGGCCCTGTCCTTCAGCAGTGCCTTCAGGGTTCACTGTGTATGTGAAGGACTGTACCAGCCAGGAACACTGCAATCTCACAACTTTGACATGGAAAACTCCAATTTGTTACTGTAAATTAAATTTAGATCCCTTTCTAAAAACATAAATAAGGCAGACAAAATAATATTAAAAAAAAAAACCCAAACAACACACAGAGACCCAAATTTTTCCCTCTGTGGCACTTTTTTGCACAGGATGTGTTTACACCACTGTTAATCACCCATTATTACAAAGTACATTGTGCAAGGAAGTGAAAATGTTCTGAAATTCTGGAGAAAAACATTTGTTAAAAATGTTTTGTCATAATTTGTTAGGTATGTCACAAATGTTGGATGAACATTAATGCATTTTGTTTCAAAGATTATTCTGCTATCTTTACCCTTTTGCTTGCATACCAAATAATACCATTTTGTCACTTAAGGCTTATTAATAATATTACACACAACCTCTCCACAGTAAGTGGTTCACTCACCTGAACAGCGTACTATATTAAAAATGCAAAATGTCAGATTTATGTTCTACGGAATAGCCCCACCAACATTAAAAAAAAAAAACAAAACAAAAAAAAAACCAACAAAAGAAACCCAAAACAAAACCAAAAATATCCCTTGCTGACACAAAGGTCACGACTTTGCCAAACTTCAAGCACATGTTGTCAAACAGGAAATAAAGCTTTTCAAGAAAAATTTTTAACAGGTAAAGAAAACAACTGACTCATTTTTCTTGTTGCTGTTATCGCAACAGCTGAGCTATTCCAGCTAGTCTGGCAAGAGAAGGGAGCCTACTCAATACCAGCCTTATCACGAAATGTTTTGGCCTACTTATAAAAAAACAAATGTGATCCAATTTCCCAAGCTTAGTTGTTTTTACAAAGCTTTTCCCCTCTGCAACCACATTTCCACTGGGATCATAACCAGAAGTGATCACATAAACAAGTGAGTTTCTGTGAGGGCCGTGACCCCACTTGCAGTTTCCTTGTCCATCCCAAACCACCACCTCTGTGATGGGGGCACAGGGATGGACATCCCTACACGCAGGAACAAAAAGCACCTTCAAGTTTTGTCAATGATTGAGAAGATTAGGTCCAAAACAAAGTCCCCAGAAAAAAGCAAACCCCCAAAAAAGCAGCAATCAAGATCTACGATTCCAGACCAGCTTTTGCCCATGGAAAACACAAGCTGTGACAAGCCTCACTTTGGAAAAGTCTTAACACAAATCGCCACCTCTGTTTGAGCTCACATTTATTACTGCAGTTATTTGGTGTTGCCAGTGCTCATGTGCAGAGCAGCTCACACATATATTTATTGTCTGAATCCTCTGGTAAATTAGTGTAAGTAATCTCTATACAGCAAAACCATCTCTTCTAATAAGTATCAACAAATAGGACTGCAGAGGATTCCACAACACAAAAATAGGCTAGCAGATGAAAATACAGCTCTTTTAAAACACTTCTTGGCTAAACAGGAAGCTAAGAAAAACAGGCCATGAATATAGCCCACAAATGCTGAACCACCTCACAACAGGCACACAAAAGACGCTTCACAAATAAACACAGAACAGCAAGCATTTCAAAAATTGTTCAGCTTGGTTTATAATTGATTTTGTTAAGCCACATTCTGCTTTTGACTTCGTATATTTTGGGACCAGTTACGCGGGGGGGGGGGGGGGGGAAGAAAAGTCATTTTTAGCAATTTATAACCACACAGTCACACTCTTCTTAAGAGCAGGCCCAAGGCTGTGTGCACAGATCTAACTCTGCTTTCTCCACACATACATTATGCAATGCAATGTGATAAATATGTAACCATGGAGGCACACACTGTATTGCAAACAGGACACAGAGCTCCTCGGTGACCCGGGAGAAGGCAGGCTACACCATGTTCTAGCTGTGATTCCCTCCCCCCCATTTCTTTTTCATAATGGTCCAGCACTTATTCTGCAGCCTTTTTATACCATCTCCTCTCTGAGGTATGTAAATAATTTAGTCAACAGCAATGCATTATGCAATTTATTTTCAGCCAACAGCACAGCCCTCGTTAGGTACAATTCATGGGAAGAAGCAGTTAATTATGGTAATTCATCTGCAGACCTAGGTGAGCAATTTCACTGTTATTCTGCTATCCTACTTAATATGCATATGCTGTGTAAGAGCAGCTAAATGGCAACTTTCAAGGCTGACATCCCAAACCCTGATTCCATAACAAGCTCTGAACCTGGGCTTCAAGGCAGAGCTACAGTAAACACGGCTTCTGGGAGGCGAAGGAGTCGATTTACACAAAACAAATTGCAAGCTCAGGGTTTAAGGTAGTCTGGTGAATAGACCTCTACAAGATCCTAGGAATAATTCTATGCTATTGTATTGCACTATTTGTGGAATGGTATGTGATCATATAATTAGAGATCATATAGTATATTCACACAAAGAATACTTTAGGGCTTGCCGGGGAGGGGGGAGGGGACCTCTTTTAAAAAAGAAAATTACATTATCTGGAAATTCAGAGCTAATCTCAACAACTCAGAAATGCTACCACAGAGCTTTTGCTTCAGAAACTTCAGAAAAATACACTTCGGGTCTGATTTCTCCCTGAGGAAGAAACAGTTCCAAACAAAGCCAGTTGAGGTTTTGAGTCACTAAGATATTAAAAGCCTAAGTGAGGAAAATAAACTGAAATATGTGCAAATATTAAAAAAAAAAATAATAATAATTTCTAAACTGCAGCTCTATGACTGCAATGATGAGGGGGCAAAGATGGCATTTGTTTCAGAAGCAACACCGAGAGAAGCGCTCTGGACAGGTGCAGGAAAAATGCCATCGGTTTGGTAGCTAAATCAGAGGAGAGGAGGGAACAAAGGGCAGGTTCCAATTGGGCACAGGAGGGTGGCACTTTCCTGGAGAAGGGCTGTGCTCAAGTACAGCCTAGTTACCCCTTCTGTTTAGGGGAAGGCTCCAGCCTCTTCTCCTGTTGACCCCGGACAGAGGCCATCTGGACTGTACTTTGGGGTGACCCCCTGACCCAGCGCCTGCTTCCCTGGGCGCCTCGGCACAAGCCTTTGAGCAGCCTTGAGAGAAGAGTCCTTGATCATGGGGCTCCTCTTGGCTGCACCTCATCTCCACCCTTCTGTAGCCTGTCTGCAGCCTTCAGAAACCGATTGCTAAATGGCCCAGCTTGCATAACTTCGAAGAGCACACAGCTACCAAAGGACAGCCTGCTGCCAAATCCCTGCCCTCCCCAGGGAAGCACACGAAATCCTGCAAAAATCACTGAACCTCCGCTCGCTCTGGAGAGCAGGCACCCAACTCGAGACAGGTTTGTATGTGCAGTGCTGGTCTTCAGCCACAAACCAGGCCTAGAAACCTGCAAGCCCCTCCTCAGTTAAAAGATTAAAGTCATAAAAACTTGAGATAGTCACTGCTTTGATGACTGAAGGCACAGAATTTTGACATGAGCATCTTGAAGGTCTCAGAGGAGCACAGGTCCAAGATGTACGTGCCCACCCAGCTTTAATTTTAACCCCATACAATTTGATACAGCCGCAGGACTAAAACATTAGTGGCCTCTGGTTTGTTTATGACTGACTACATAGACTAGAATGTGCTTTGCCAAAACTCATAGTTAAAACAAAAACCAGCGTTCAAACAGCACAAGACTTCATAAACCAAATAAACAACACATTACAAATATTTAAGGCTTCCAAGCAAAGGCTACTTCTGTAAATTCCAACATTTAAACTGGCAACAAAATATTTTAGACACTGAGACAAATGACTGGCTAAAAAATGCTACCCCATCGTCATCATAATTTCAAACAGTTAATTTTTCTGTTCTCCTGAAATATGCACGGCACTCAAATTATAACTGAGCAAATGTACATATCCCTTGCTATTTAAAACAAAACAAAAAAATTGGAAACATTAAATTTAAATCTTTTTGTTTAACCCGGGACTAGAAAACTGTCAGCCCTGAAAATTAGTTTCACAGAGCCTTAATGCATCTGAAAATGGCTTATTTGCTACACATGACAAGCAAATTCTGAAATAAAGGGAAACCCTTTCCCTCAACATGCGCACTAATATTTTTCTTTCCTGAAGGTTGGATCATTTCCAGAGAACCTGAATTGACTTCAATGGCGTGATAATACATTTCTTACAAAGAACACAAACTGCCTCAGAACACGAGAAAACAGTTCAACTAAGAAAGGGCTTCAATCAGCTCTTCTAAATATACACAAGGATCACACTTAAAAGTGATAATTTTTCAACAATTAGGGCTTGACTACACCAACAGCTATATCTGCTGATATATAGATATATATTACACTAAAGAGGAATTAAACACTTTCTTTCTGGAGTCATTCCAAACAAAAATGTGAACATACTGTAAATTCCCTCTTTTAACTTCAAGCCATGCTGCCAGCAAGCGTAAATACATTTTTGTAAAGTTTAAGCAATTTATTAAAGTGCTGGCAGGACTTTCTTTTCAAATTAACCAGAGGATACTTCTCAGAGTAGAATATGGTGAAAATAAGAAAAGTCACCATACAAAATTACAATTTACAACAGGAAAACCCAAAGTACTATTCCCAAACTGAAGAGATTCCCAAAAATTTCATTTTCCAGCAAGTGAAAAGCAGCCAAACAACAACAGGGAGTATGTGCTCATCAGTGTCACAAGCATATCTGTGACAGCCAAGACTGAAGTGTGTTTTAGGAGGCACCAATACTGACACTCACCTGAAATCAACGCCCTCAGACAAGGAAAACACCACTGGCTCCCAGTAAAGGGCATAAAAAAAGATATTTATACAAGCTTGTGCATTTGCTTAACCATAAATTTATAAACAAGAATCATTTCGGAAGTTATAAAGAAAGACTTGCCCAAATGAAATTGTGAGCACGTGACAAAGACCGTGTCACCCTTTATTTTTATTTTTTACACGGACAAACCCAAGCAGCCCAGACGGTTTGAGTCATGCGATCCTGCTGGCTGGTGTCAGACTGGGCTGAGCTATCAGCCACCCCACTGCAGCCTGTGAAGATTCTGTCTGATAGCAAAGCTGAGATAAGAAGTTCACGGCCCACCCTCACCGTTCACACCTCTGGTTAAGCTAAAGTTTACCACCACCTTTACAGTAACAACGCAGCAGTTTGTGAGGTCATGCTGCAAACTGGTTCAGTAAAACTACCTGGATTTTAATACACACATCCCACTCCCAAAATAGCTGTTGCCTTTAACACATCCTTACAGAGACGATGTTTTTAGGAGCAATAAGCCTCTTTATCAGCACAGCAGAGGAGACAATAGAAACTTTTTTGCATCTCTGCTCCATCAAGAACAGGGTCAGCTTAAGGGTCCCACCACCTCCCTTCCCACCCCAACTGCTGAGTTAAGTGGCTGCTTGAGTAGCTATGCTCCAAAACCCATCCCTCAAGTGGTTCCACCACGAAAATTCAGCCTTTCCTCATCCCCAAAGAGCTGCCAGGGTCCAGAAAAAGCACAGGCGTCTTGAAACTTCATATAAGGTGGCATTCCCACTTTACTAAGGACACAAATACGCTACTTTACGAACCAAGTAGCTTGATTTCAACATGTACTGGCACTATCAGAAAATATTTCCAATGCAAAGAACCATGTTTTGTCTAACATAAGACAAAATTAAAAGACACACACAAAAATAAGGAACGGAGCACTTGCCTAAACTGAAAACTCCAAGGAAGCAGAGGATGAAAAATGAAACGAGCCACTTTACACTGCCATGCAGCCTTTCACCAGAAGGTCTCAGGGCACTGAACAGGTCTGAAAATGCTCCTGCTAAGAATTAAATCACTGGTGCATGGGTAAATTTGTTAATCCATTTGCTAAGGTCACAGAGTGGCAGAAATAGCAGATAATCCTGACACCAGCTTCTGTCCTAATCATTATGAGGACAGAAAATCTTCAGTGATGCAAACTAAAGTAAACATAGTTATCTGTTACATACACGTATATTAGGTCAACTCAGAAAAGCAAAATTTTGGGTGTGGGGACTGGAGGTGTGTCCTTGGGAATCCACCACAAAGCTAGAGAGGCCTCTGAAAATGCAGAGAAATACTTTATAACCAGAAAGTAATTCCATAATTGCCTCTATCAAGCTACAATAGTTTCTACCAGCCTGAAAGTTTCTACCACCTTTCGTGACATTACATATGAAAGCATCTTGATAATACCTGCAATGGAACTCTAACAATTCAGGACCATTTTGGTGAATGCTCTTGTTTAGGTATAAAACACACCGCAAGCACAGGTTTCCGAAGAGGAAAAAGCAAGACTACGAGCTGACAAAAAGAGAAAAAAACCCAACAACTGATTCTACAAATCAAAAGTACTGGACCAGACAATGAGCTACTACACTACTATATTCCTTATACTACACACATAAGGAATGCCACCTTATATGAAGTTTCAAGACGCCTGTGCTTTTTCTGGACCCTGGCAGCTCTTTGGGGATGAGGAAAGGCTGAATTTTCGTGGTGGAACCACTTGAGGGATGGGTTTTGGAGCATAGCTACTCAAGATGTACTAAACACAACAACATAATAGAAATCACTGTAGGCAGGGAAGAGTAATCTTTCTGCTCTTCCTTAAGCGAAACTCACAGCAATTTCAATGGAATTCTCCCCCAGATACAGCTGGATGACTACATCCACAGCCTCCAAGTGCCAAGTCTGCTCCTGCAGCCAGCCTCTATTGCATCCATCTTAGTTACACTACACATATCCCGATTACAGGGATTTATACATGGCAAGAGTAATTTAAAGGTGATCCACAAAACTGTGACCACAGTAGAGATGAGGTTCACTGTTATCGTCTCAAGTGTCAACAGCTTTGAGGTAAAGGACCTACACCTGAAAGACTTCCAAGCAAAAATCTTTTCCTGACTTTTGAGAAAGAACATCTTGCGGTCTCTCTGCCCCAAGCACATCCGCGCTTCCGAGCCAGAACACAAGCCTGCTATCCATAGGTTTCTCTAGACAACAAGGTAGGAGAGAGTTTATGACTCCCTAACCACTTGCGCTTATTTTCTTAGGTTCGGGACGACAAGACATCAAATAAAAATGCTGCTTAGATACCAAGCAAGAGGTTATTTCGTATATTACAGCAGTTTCTAGCCGTGAAGTCTTTAAAGACAATCTTTCCACTCCAAAGTCACACTTACACACACTCATCTGTGCCGGGCAGGACAGAGGCGCCTGTGCGCAAGTCGCAGCTCGCAGCCTCAAAGCAGTGTTTGTTCACCCAGAACAATGGGGCATGTGACTTGTCAACACTACCCACAACAAAAACAATAAGATAAGGCTGCCACTGATTTTGGGATGACTGACTTTGTTTTTGCTAATTTTAAGTCACAACATCAGTGAAAAGCTTATTGCATAAACCCCCTTATTTTGAAAAGCCCAAAGCCAACCTCACCTTGCGCTGAGGTTTTTGCTCAGGCTTCCTCAGCTTTTTGTGTTCGCACTAAACACTCACACCAACTCCCTCCAAAGCCTCCCTCTGACTTCATCAAGAGTTGGATCAATGCTTTATGCCTAAAGCCAAGATTATTTTTATCAAATAAAGCACTGCCAAAATTTGTCCTCTCTGTTTCCTGCGTGCCTGTCCCAGCCACCCATCTGCCCACAGGCAGAGCCCTTGCTCACCTCTGCTCGCTGCCAACCCGCAAAATGAGACTTCCTCAGCAGCACCATCCAAACCCTTTCAGCCCCTCTGGTTCAAGAGGGCTACCTACCTGGGATCAAGCCCTATATGTAAACTTAACTAACGCTATGAGAAATGGGAAGAAAGCAGAGAAACCCCAGAGAACGGAAACAAAAAGGCACCGGTTTAAAGGACTGACAAGAACAGATGGGGAGAACACAAAAGAAAAGTCCAAAATGACAGAGAGAGAAAGTCCAGGGAAAAAACACAAGTGGGGAAAGATTAGAAAACTCAAATAAAGCCTCAGCATGGGGTAAGAATAAAGTGATGGAAACTGTCAGGATGGACACAAAACACTCTGGTACACAACACTAATTTGCCATATTCATGCTACATCATGGACAAGGAAGCAGAGCCAAGAAGAGGAGCAGGCACAGCCACTCTAACCCTTGGAAGAGTAAGCGTCAGAAAGAAAAAAAGCAGTACAATCTTGCACCACTTGTCTTTTATTATGAAGGGGGAAGTTTGGGGGGTTATTTTAATCACACAGAACAGCAGTAGGCCCAACAGCACCAGATTAACAAATAAAACTAGGCAGTAAGAGGCACATGGAAGTACGCTGCAGTTCCAAATTTACAGCATTTACAGGAACATTAATGTAAATGAAATCTGACTAACCTGATCTCTGAACGTGTGTTTTTAAAACCAGTACATTTCTTTCCTTTCACCTTGAAAAAACTCCGTTCCGCAAGCAGGTAGTTACAAACCACGGCTGGGAAAGCAGGAGGCACATCGAGCAGGCAAATTAGATTTTACATATTCTAACACCATCAGTGGAGCTTTCTGGAGCTCTGCAGCAGTGTCCAACGGACACAAGCCTTGCTGCTGGCACAACAGAGAACCTCAGCCTACGTAGGGGACGTACTCTTAGCTGGAGTCTGTCACTGCATTTCACATACCCTCCGAGCCTCATGTGTGAAGTCATCCATAGCATCAAAAAGCGAGTCAAAACACATCGAAAGTGTTTTCCCTGGCTACCTCTTAAAGTTTCCATCCCTTTATCCTTCATATATATTTTTTTAAATTCTTCTTACCAATTCTGTCAATACACACAGGGTCTCTAAAAGTTCAAAGTGCCCCAGTACATACAAGCAGCCACCAACTCTCCAACATGGGGACCCCAAGCTGTGTCCCAGGCACTGGGACAACAAGAGGAGATTGACAGGAATATTGTTTGGAGCTTTCACGGCCAGCCCCCAGAACCACACAGAGAGCAATTTCTAAGTTAATTTCTAAGGCAAAAGCAATGCCCATGCATTCTACTGGAAAATAATACCCCTGGGAGTGCTGTGGTGCCCAGGCACCCTAATGGGATGACCCAACGAGCAAGGGGGTGTTTTATTTTAATGGAACAGACTCTTAGAACTTAATTACTAATGTATTTACTGTGTATGAAATGCACTGTAAGAAAGATTCTTACAAAAGCCTTGATGAACTAGGAATAACTAATCCATATCAAAATAACCTTGCACGTGTAGACAGCAGAAGACCCAACTAACATGGACTTTGCCAACAGTAAGATAAACACATTGATATTTCTAATGCAATCCAAGGCCCTCCACAATCTGCCCTGGAACACAGTCACAGTAATACAAAGCAATTTTCTCACAATTCAAATAATTGTGACAAACATTTACTATAATGGCAAAAGCTGTTAAAAAAAAAGTTGGTTTCTATTAATCAGCTACATTTAGATATCCGTTCCTGCTATCAGATCAAGCTCACCAAAGCTGCCTATTAGGCTGTTTCATTGTATTTTTGTTCAAGTTTTATTGCAATTCAACATACCGAAGTTTCTTATTCCTGACTTTTTTTCATCCTACCCAGTGCTAGATACTTACAATCTCAACAAGACACCAGATTGTGAAATTTAGTTGTGCATTTGAAATAAAGGGAAAAATCAGGTCCTGGGTCTGAACCAGCAGAATATTCATGTTGTTCAGCGAGTACGGACCCTACTTCTCTAAACCCCAGATCCACTGCAGTAGCCATTTCTAGCACAATTTATTTGATGTCAGCATTAATAGATGGTTTTGGCAACACGGGTCCCTCATTTTCCTCCATCCACATCTGTGCTAATGTTGCTTTCAAAGTACACTAAAAAGTATTCTATCTGAACAAACATAACTCCTAAGTAAATACGTTACAGATTCACAAACACCATCATGGTAAAAATCTGTATTTTCACAAAGCACTTCCTAATTAAAATTTATCTCCAAGAGTATTTATTTAGGAATGCATGTTTGTGTTAATATCCAGGCAAAAATTTCTGCACTAGAGAAGAATGTGGACATCCATACAAAAATTAGTGGTGATTCACTGTTTAACAGTTGTCTTCCCTTTACAGCACACTGCAGACTCAAGGACACGTCGCCAAACTGAGAGCACCAATACTTCCTTTAACCTAATACAGGACAAATAAATACACTTCAACAGCTTCTAAATCTTGCACGTCCTACTTTTTTGACCCAGATCTCTTGTTGTTTCCCCCATAGGTCTATGCAATATCAAAACTATTTCTTTCTCCACAAATTTAAACATAACCTAAAAGAGGAAAAGTCCTCATGATTTCTTTGAGCTGGAGACACCAGGAAGCAGGGGGGAGGGGCAACAGACTCACGTCTGTTAAGATCAATTGGTGTTTTAAGGTAAGATTTTCAGCCACATTTAACACTCTCCCAAGTGCTCAAATTAATGGCAAAAATGCTCATTTGTCCAAGAGGACTCTAAGTTACACCAGCATCAATAATAAATGAAAAATAATTGAATCTTTTTATTACTATTTTTACAAAGCAAAAACGTATTTTCAGAAGCCTTGCTGACAATCGAGCGTGAATCAGTCTGTCCAAAAATCACAAAAGAGCTATGAAACTTATTATTCCTCTCCTTGGCCAGCCTGGGCAACTCTTTGCAGGAAATCAAACGGCTGCTTCTTTGCCTGGTACTTTTAGGGAACCATCAGGGGACTGAAATCCACCTCGTGTGTGCTCACCATGCAGCAAATTCCCTGCTCAGTTTGCCGGCGATAGGCCACCCATGTGAAGAGCCTGAACTTTTAACATCGTTAATGTCAAATGGATGCAACTTCTAGGGCTGGTTATATTTAGGGCTCTAGACCTTGACAATTTCTGTGGTTTTGGCACTGGGCACAATATTTAGCACTACATTTTCACAAACAGTAAATATTTGACCCTTAACTCGTAACCTTGGAAAAATGCTCCAGGAATAGGCTGCAGAGAGATCTTTTCTGTGCGCTCTCTGGTCTCGACCAGCAGGCACGTAGCTGTGTACAGAGCAGGAAAGTTTCCACAGGCACTTTCACAGTCCCAATTCATAAAAGTCTACCATCGGCCTGACGTCAGTGGGGTTCGGAGGGAGCTCTGCGTGCAGCTGGGGAAGTGACTGAACCATTCCCCAAACCCACAACGGGTTAAAAGGAGCACCAGCATTAGCTGCAGGGTGCTCCTGCTGCTTGTCTGCCTTGCCAGGCTGGCGAAACTGGGGGAAGGGAAGGCCTACTACTAACACCACACCACCTAAAACTTCCAGTAATGCACCTCCAGCAATCTGAAATGACACTCAGCATGTCTGCATATGGCACACGGTTGTATAGAGTGTGTCTGTAGTACACTGAGATCGAACAAAGATTGAACTGAGCCTTAGATCATAAAAGAAAAACAGAAAAACCACACAACTGTTTTTTCTCTGGATGATTCTGATTTTTTACTGCTAGACATTACTAGTAAACAAGATTGCTCCTTTGCAACATGGAGACTTCAGAATTACAACAATAAACACAAGTCAGAGTACATAACATAGCCTTTTACTAATACTGCTCCCAGGAACAGAAACTACACCCTCACGGGAGTTTGCAAAAGCCAGCAAACCACACACAAGAGTTGATTTTTAGAAATGCTAAGCACACACAGAGACTGCCAACTTCACATGCAACTGTGGGGACTCAGCATCTTAGAAAATAAGACTATTAATATCTTACTTTACAGATGCAGATGCCAGTTTATACTCTTCAGAGGAGTCATGTTTGCACCAAACAGAACTGCAGCACAAATCCAGGGGACTGATCCCCACTCCCACTGCACTCTGGAGCGCTCAGCTACTGGAGCCCAGCATGGCACACAGAGCACCACAAAGGGCCACGGGCAGGCACTGAACCACGTAACCAGGTTGACACCCAACCTGTTTGCATTACTCATCCTGAAAAAATGATGTGTTAGTCTGATAGCACACCCAGGGATGTTGCTTCTGGTATTCAAACTGACATATTGAGAAGGACCTCAGTATCTCCTCGTAGCACTGAGTAAGGCCACATACACGTACATTCAAAGACCAAAAAGGGACTCTTTGAATGAGATCACATACATTGGCCAAGACAATTCCGTAACATTCCTCCTCCTCCTCATCGCTTTGGAGCTTCTTTCAGTAGGTTTTTCAGAGAGTTACACCAATTCCCCAAACCTTTGGATAACTATTTCTACGGGTAAGGAAATACGCTCAGAAGTCTTCCCTGCAATCAGCCCATCCAAGAAAGAAAGTGAGCAAGGGTGAGGTGCAGCACCAGCATTTCACTCCTTGGCTAGCCAAGACAGCAAGATCCTTCACACCTGACCAGTGTGTGCACTTATCCCTACAGTTAAATAACCTCCAGCTTGGAATGACCGCCTATTTCTTATCAAGGAATGATTTATTTTTTTTTAACCATGTAAAAAGGAAAGTCCAAAGGATGTCACAGAAAGCTACGTGGTAAAGTATTAAAGATCAGGGTTTCAGAGTATAAGCTGAGTTACGACTCTATAGATCCTTCAGAACCAAAGGAAAATTCAATGTGAGCTCAAACAAGGCCATTGAGACTCCAGGGCATTTTGTATCAACAAGTTCAGCCTTGTTTTCATTACAAGAAAGAAGAAAAGGGCCTTCCCATTCTGGATTTGACATCACAAGATGAAATCCTAAGGAGAAGAAGTTGTTCACAGTTTTCATACAAACTGGCAGTGTGATTTCCAGACCAGACTTCCAAACCTTTTCACTCAAGCAATCAACCCTCCCAAAGTGACAGCTAAGCTGCCTCATCTTCACTGCTTCTTACCTCCAGTTAGCTAATTCAATTTTGCAAAATTAAAAGAAAGCCAATATATTCCCCTACAATTTCATATCAAAAGATATTTCTTATTCCTCATTTCATTGTCATACTTTATCTCGGAGGAAACCAATTATGAGACGAATAAAGCAGTCTCCATCTACTCTGCTCGGGATCACTGGATGAACCTTTTTCTAGTAAAGTCACTCTTATTATTAAGTTACTTTATAGAAATTAAGACCATCTAATTTCATACTGCAGCACTTAGAAAACTGCACATGTTTGGGAATGGGTTAGCCAAAGCAATAGCAGGAACATAGAAATGGTTTCTTCATCACCTGTTAATTTGAAGCTACTACATTAATGCTGCAGTGAAACTCAAACACTGAAAAGAGCTGTCAATCATAGTTCCTAATGGCAAACTACTGACACCTCTCCACCTAACACAAACACTTAAATTTGTATTTAAAAATGAGTACGCAATGAGTATATTCTCACAGCAGTTACTTTTTGTAGGAGCCAAACATGCATAATTACAGTGTGCATGCACACACACTTTCACTTCTCTCCCAACCTGCAGCTACTTGCATGAGCTGATGTTTAGGGTATTAAATACAGCCATTATTACACCCTAAACCCTGTGTGCACGCACGCCCAAACACACGCACAGGGAGGATGGTCAGCACACAGAACGATATCACACCACTCCATATAAACAACACGAATTAGACTGTGAATGAGTCACACTTTGGTACGATACATTTCAGTATCACAATATCCCAGCACAGACACAGCAGCACACCCTGCCCTTGCACTCCTCTCCAAAGCAGGGACCAGACCACTTCATGACCTCCCTATTCCAGTTCAGAAGGGGAATGGCTGGCGGGAGGTTTGTGTCTGCCTCTTCTCCATTTGCCAGCACAGTGTCCTTGCCAGTAAGGTGTCAGAATTCACACAGGCACCACAATCCCCAGTGGCTGTAGGACTGGGGGGATGGAAGAGACAGGCAAAGCAAGCCAAAACTGGCGGGGGTTGGCTACTGCTTGGGACTCCCAACGTGCAGTGGAACAGGATTAGTAATGGAAAGGTGTCACACATGTCACTACTTCAGCCTTCTCGAAAACCCTTAACAGCCCTGTGATACCAAAACAGCATCAGTATAATGAAAGATTCACATCCTACTGCCCACCACTAATACAAAACACACCCAGCTTCTGGGAGCAACTTCACAGACAGCTGCAGAGCTTATTCAGCCGAATGAGACCACTGATGTTCACAAAGTTGTGTTTTTTACAGGACTTCCTGACTTCTGCACGATTACATCCTTGTAGGATGTGGGTCTTTACTGCCACTACAAAAAACTTTTAACAGCAAACACATTCTGACTAAAATGTGAAGTCCACGTTCAATTAAATTCCAGACTAAAATCAAGTTAGGTAAAATAACTCAGTTTGCTTTACATCATTCAGATCTGTTCTTCCTAACTAAAAACTATTATCTGAAAACAACATTAATCAGCAATTTTGACCATTTCCCCTAATCCATCCAGAGCCTCTTTATGCTTAGGGCTGTAGCACTTTTTAGCATCAAACTCTTTCATGATGGGAAAATGACTATGAAGTATTGCTGTTGGGTACTTAGCGCTTATACCCTGCCTTATAACTTCAAAGCATTACACAAACATCAATAATTACCATATATAGAGTAAAACTGAAAGAAGTATTCATATTAAAAAAAATTCACAGGAAAAAAAAATCTTAACTACCTGTTTGAAGAGGGGGAAAAAGCTTGAGCAACACAATCTCCTGTAATTATTGCATTCTTCACGCTACGCATACGCATTACGGCTGCACATATTCAAACAAACGTAAATAAATAAATAAATAAACTCTTGAACAATCTTAAAAATAAACATAAAGCCCAAAAGCCAAACACCAACTCTTTTCATACATATAAATTACATTTCCTACCCCTTTCCTCATGGAGTGAGAACCAAATGTTTTCCAGGTGTTCCCAATAACAGTTTAGAAGGCAGGCCACCAAGTTCTCAAGACACAGCACCAGAAGACAAATTCACCTTCCCTTAAGAAAACTTAAGGCAGCAACAGTGTACAAGCTGAGGTGATCTTAGGCAAATACTACAGTATGCTGCTGTTCCATTAGACCTCAGCCAAAAGCAAAGAGGAAAAATAGAAAAAAAACACTACAAGAAACCACAGAAAGCTTGTCATGATCATGTACTGGGCACCACCTGTGCCCTAAGCACCATCACCCGCGTGGACCTCTTACTTCTATGAATAAGGGGGAAAAAAGCCTTTCACATGCCCAACCACATGCCCACTTGCTTAAATACAGGGGCACACACAAGAGTTTGGAGGTTCAGTCCTCATTTGAAATATATTCCAAAAACCCTGCTAACATGTGTCCAAAGGAAGGCCCAAAACCCAGAATGAGCCTCACACACATCAGCCTTCAGGCTGCTCAGAGCAAGAAGAGGGCCCAAAACTGCCCAAAAGCTCAGGTACAACTCAAACCCTAAAGTTCAGTTTTGCAAAACGGTGCCCGCTCTGCCAAAGGGGCACAACTCCCGACAACCAAAAGGTAGAGACCACCAACACCAAAGAACCTCAGTTAATACATTCAACATGCTCAGACATTTATTTTTGTACCACAGGACAGCAAAGCAAGTCAGATAAGCCCAGAATAGAATACTGCTTTTTTTTTTTCACGCAACAAAGACTTGGTTCTCCTGATCATGCCTCCCATGCCTTAACAATAAGGAGTATGTTTTGTGATCCCCTCCCCCCATAAATCAGTTAGGAATTTGATTTACACAGACAGGAAAACGAGGAAGTTGAGCACACTGGAGAGTAGTAAAAACTTCACCAGCAAACTTCACTTTCCTACACAGCGACCTACAAACCAAACTTTCCTCCAGACTCACGTGTCATCTGCAGCAACCAGCCCCTGCCATAAAGCACAGACAAAGTTTTGCTGTTCTGGGGATAAAGACAAGCGAGGGGAGACTTTTATTCTGTCAAGCTTCCTTAAAAGGAAATTCGGTGATGAAAGATTAAATTCACCTGGAACAACACGATAGATTTTAACCCTTTCGAGGGTACAACAATAATAAGCCACATATTACAGGGTTTATATCCTCCACCAAGAAAATGTACATATTGCATCAACGTGTGAGCCCGTCTCATTGATGCAACACACAATTTACACCAGGGTTTCAGACAGGGATAAACCCGGGAACAGAAAGACGCTGTGAAGTGGGGAAAAAAGCTTATTTTATGCCCCAAACTGTGCCCGCTCGCTGCGACCGCGGGGTATTGCATGTTCCGCCCCGAACTTCGCAGGAAAACTGATCAATAACTTGGCTCGCGGCGGGGGGAGAAACATCGGGAATGGCCCGGGGGGCGTTGGGGGAGGGGTGTGTATCCCCTTCCAAGGAATGGCCGGGTCGGGATGGGGGAGAACTCCGAGCAGTGGGGGGAGGGGCAGGGCCTCCCCTCCCCCCTTTCCCCTCCCCCCCCATAAGTAAATATGCGGGAAGGGGGGGAGGGGAAGCCGCTCTTCCACACAAATCAGGCTAAAAATAGGCCTCTCGCCATGGCTCCCGTGTGCCATTCGCTGCCGAGTCCGGTGTCCCCCCCATCCACCCCATCCCCCGCTCCGTTAAACCCTTTTTTTCTTAAAAAAAAAAAAAAAAAATTTAAAAAAAATGAAGGCGGGTGGGGGAGGGGAAGCCAGCGGCGCGGAGTGGGGGAGGGGGGTAAATATATATATATATATTATACACACATATACGTATATATATGCACATATATCAAAAAACAGGGGGGTCACAGGGGCGTTCTGGTCCCATCCCCCTCCTGCCTCCACCGGCACAAACAGCGCGGCCGCCCCCCCATCCCCATCCCCGGCCCCCTCCCGCCCCCGGGGCTCGGAGCCCCCCGGTCCTTACCTTGCGAGCGGCTGCTCCCCCCTTTCCCAGGGAATGGAGGCACGAGGAATTCACCCTGGATTGTCTCTCCTCCTCCCGTGTGTTTTATACCGCCGCGTGTATATTATACGCGCACATCCCTGCGTGTGAGTGTGTGTGTGTGTGTACACGCGTATAGGTGTCGATAATATATATATATATATAAATATCTATATATATGTATTTTTAAGGTGTCCACACCAAGAGGAGGAGGAGAAAAAAAATACCAGGAGAGGGGGAAAAAAAAAAACAAACCCAAAAACAACAAAACCACCACACACACACACACAGGAGGAGGAAGGAAAAAAAATACCCAGCGCGTAGCGCTGTGATATTCAATTATATCCGAGCCAGGGGCCGGGGGAGGGGAGGGTGGGGAGGGCGAGGGGGGGCTGGAGATTAAGTCCCGAGGAAGGAGGGGAGAAAAAAAAAAAAAAGTAATATGTGTGTGTGTGTGTGATTGAGATTGAGGAGGGATCGGGGCGGAATGTGGGAGCTGTTACTGGGGGAAGGAGCCAAGCGGCGCGGAGCAGCCGGCGGCCCGCAGACACTCCGGGTGCCCGGCCGCGCCGAAATGGGCGCCGGGGAAGGGACGGGAAGGGAAGGGAAAGGGGAGGAAGGGAGGGAAGGAAGGAAGGGAGGAAGGGAAGGAGCGGAGCCGGGAGGCGAGGCCAAGGCGAGGAGGAGCGGGCCGGCCCGGCCACACAACCCCGCCGCCCTGGTAGCGCGGGGGTCGGGGCGGGGGACCCGCTCCCGGATCCCTTTCCTTTCCTGCTTCCCTCCCGCCCGCCCTTCGCCTCCGCTGCTGCTCCCGGGGAAGCGGCTGCGGGGAATGGGATGGGAGGGGAAGGGGAGGCCGCCCGGGCATGGCAGGCCCCGGGCCGTGGAGCTTTTCTAGGAAAGCCATTAAACTGCGCTGCCAACAGCGCTTATGTAAATGCAGGATGTAACATGGTGGTTTTTTCCTTCTCTCGCAGCCCGTCGCAGTTGGCGATGGCAGCTGGCACCGGGATCCAGCCCCGCTACCGCCTCTGCCCTCTAATTTCATTTAATGAAAATAATCCTCCACTGCAGCAGTGTAGTGTCCTACCTGGGTTCTGCTCGTTTTTAGAATTGAAATGCTGTTTGCCATCTGCATTGTTTGTTTTTGAAAGCGAGCTTTGTTAATCAAAAGCACATTCGTGACCAGGCAGCCCTTTCCATCTTAAAATGGTTTTGCAACAGCATTTCACGCTCTTGGGCGACAGTCCAGCACTCTCATGTCCGGTCATTGGCACCGTGCAGAGTCACAATGACCACAAACCATGCACGGATCCGATAGAAACATCTGATGTTATCCCTGCTCATTCCAAAGGCTCGCCATGGACCCTATCCCAGGTCTGGTGCTGCTCAAACACGGCCTCCACATCACCACAGTTCTGCAGAGCTTGATTTCACTGCTGGCAAAAGAGGATAAAGAGATGGGCCACGAATTCAGTGCTGCTTTTCCTTTTTTTTTTTTAATGGATATTGCTCAGCATTGTTGGAGAATTCTGGTCATAAGGCAGCAGTTCTGGAGTTAAGAGTGGATTTTACTTTCAGCCTAACGCCTAAGACATACTACAGGCAGATTTTACCTACCTGAGCATCATCTTAAAAACAGGTGGGACCCAACCACTCCACAAGGCCTTGGATGGGTGGGTGTCTGGGTGTAGGATCACCTCATAGTGCTCATTTCCCTCAGGGTCAAGCCCATGCATTTTTCCTTCTTTTATGAAGAAAAATATTAAAATACTCTGAGAAAACAGATTTTTTTGCACTGCAAAATCATACAATTCTGAGAAAACCCTGGGCCTTCAGACCATTTGTTGGAAGAGGTCAGAGTTATATGAGAAAACCAAAATCTCTCTAGGAAGTCAGGAAGCATATTTGTAATTGCAAATCCCTTGATGTCCAATATTTATTTCTGCAATGGTTTCAATGGCCCAAGTGGGCAACTTTCTCTTCTCAGTAATGGTGTGTAGATTATCTGCTTTAGGTATGTAAGAGGTGATAATTTTTGAAGACCGCAACCAGTCCAATTCCAAAATTTGACCACTTTGCTGAAAGTTGGGAAATTTAAATGGGGCAAAAAGAAGTGCAAAGAAACTCGTTAGCACAAAGAAACTCGTTAGTTTCTGCATTATTATCTCAGATCTGACCATGCTTCTAAAGGAGTTTAACCTCCTTGATACTATGATTTACTGAAAGAAGATAAGCAAAAACACTGGGTGGAGGAAGGGGAATGGGAATACACACGTAGCCTAAGGCAAAAGGAAAAGGAGCTCTTCTAGGGGAGTGGGGGACACCGGGGGCCTAAAGAAGGATATGGGAGGAGCTGTGAGAAAAGTCCATGAAACGGGAATGAGAGGTGTAACGTTCAGAAAGCTTGTGTGAGAAACGGGGGAGGGAAAATCCCTGGAGTGTGCGTTGTTTGGCCCTCAGGAACTACAAACACCGACTTCCCATCCATCTGCCGAGCAGCGACAACATGCTGAACTGAAGTCATCTGGCTGGAGGTTTCCGTGGTCTGGCGTTCTCCAAATGTTCAGTCACGGCTCCGGGGTGCCAGGCTCTCGTTTTTAACCTGCTGACGTGCTCGGCTGGGCAATTACCCGAGGAGACGTTCTGCTCTGCAGGATCTACAAAGTGCACTCTGACAGATTGATGCTTTAATAATTGTATCCCATCCGTTTTGTTCTGGTTTCCCTTTCTTCACGAAGGCGAACACCCCACAGGACTGCACAAAAGCCTTTTGCTCTCCACGATGAACTTTAGACTTTGTAGTTCTTGTTGCCCAAATGCGTAGCTGGGCTCAGAGCTACCAGAGGCCACTTCCAGAGCGTCTGGGAGGGAGATTCTCGCTCTCAGAGGTTTCCAAGAACGGATGTTGGGTAACACAGGGCAGTTGAGCAGGTTGTGGTTTACAGCAGATTGTTTGGTGAGCAAGCTGAGCTTGGGCAGTCGGCTTTGCCTTGAGCTGGGAGAGGCACTCTGAAACAATGACTGTTGTTAAGTTTCCTTTCCCAGAGTAATGGGAAAGACGGGGCAAAGTTCTGACTTTTGGATGTGTAATTGGAGCGGTTCTGAGGTCTTGGTTCATACCTGTGTTTGAATAAAAGCTTGCCTCCAAAGTGCTTCAGTGGCCCAGCTGTTCATGGCCCATGGCATCCCAGAGACTGGCAAGTCTTCTCACAGCCATATTTTTAAGACACATCCTTAAAATAGCTGAAATTACTTGTAACAGGGAGTGCTCAGCCTACCAAGCACATATAAGCAAATATTTGCAATAACTGGCCCAGTGTTTGCACAGCACCAAGCACATTGCCTGGACTCCATAAATAATAATACTTGGCACTCACAGAATGGTTTCCATTTTCAAAGCACTTTAGTCATAACCCTTGACACCTATATGGCCTTTTACATCTTTACAAGAATTAATTAATCCTCACAATGCCCTGTGAGGTAGGTATGCACTGCGATAATAACAATAACAACAATTAATAATTCATGCATTCTACTCAAAAATCACTTCAGGGATTAAAATGCATCTGTAATACTTGGGGTTTATTAACATTTTCCAGCAAATAATAAAACCCATGGTATTGTGTTAAATCTATATAATATCCTTCCATAAATCTTCTGCAGATCGAGGCGAGACTGAAGGCCCAGTGAGGCACCAGTACATCAGCGGGAAGTGTATGACTGACTCCAGGAAAGTTCAAGCCCAATCCACACGTAATCCAGGTGCCAGAATGGAACTTACCACGCATGGCAGTGCGTAAATAAATACCAGCGAAGCAGGAAGGCTCTTTGTTCATTTTTAGCTCTTGTTTATGCAGAGGACTCCCCCAGGTTGGGCATGCATGACCCCATCCTACACAAACACAGCACCAAGAAAGTGCAGGCACTTACTGGGTGAGAAAGGGCAGTGACTCAGCACCGTGTTGAGCAACAGGGACAGCGGGGAGGAGCCTGGACAGCACTAGGCAAACACTTTCCCTCAACACTTTCCCTTGTAAAAATTACCATAGTGCCTTTGATATGCAGGCAAGCCCCAGTTAAACCTGATATTTAAACCAGCGGGACTTAAACCCTGTTGACTTAAATAGAAGAACCATCAGGCTCCCACGGGGGAGCTCCCGGGCTTGGCAGGGTGGAGGAGGGACTTGGGTGCTGGAATCGGGCTCCCTGGATGGACGGTCCAATTCCCCGCAAAGATGCTTTTGTCAGTTTGCATCCCAAAGTGGATTAACGTAAACCACAAGGGCACTTTAATCCTAATGAACAAGTACACCCACACCCTAACAATTCCACCCTGACTTCCCTGTGGCTGCAAGCCGGAAGCGCTGAACAGTTAGGGCTGGTGGCCTTCATACTCTAAGACTTTATTTTTCCCTTTAATTTGAGGCAGATATCAACTTAAAAAAAAAACCAAAACCAAACCCAAACCAAAACCAACCCACACCTGTAAACTATTTGTCTTTGTATTGTCCTGAGAAAGGAAATGGAGATTTCACCAGTTTGAAAGCACTGATTTTATTCTTTTTGAGTCTGCTGACAATGACTGCAGAAGATGACATGCTGGAAAAGGGCTTCTTTCTGAGTATGGAGCATTTTTTGCCTGTACCCTAGTGTACAAATTCATCAGTAACTGAACAGTGCACATATATGGTAAAAAATGTCTAACATTAGTCATTAGCATACCTGTAGCACTAGTTTTTATCAGATGCTTTAAAGTATACACACAGAGATAAAGTTGTAGAACTCCATAAGGCAGGGAGGAGTCAATCCCAAAACAATCATCTCATTGATACACTTACCAGATCGATCTCAGAGGCTTCTGCTTCCCAGAATAAACAGCAAGAGCAGAGGCACAGCATGACCAGGTGAATAGTCCCTCATTCATAGGCAGCTGATGGACTGTGTGATCCAAAGCCATGAAGTGGCTCTTTCAGAAGTTTCAGGACACAAGTTATGCTGCTCAGAGCACGTTTTGCCCTACACTGGTGTTGAGGCACGAGAATCTGTCAGCATCTCCCTGGTGTACAGAGCTCCAACAGGGCACGAGCTGCTCGCCTCAGCCCTTCTGCACAGGGCCAATTTCACATTTCTGATTTTAAAATCTACCAGCAGGCCCCTAAAAAACAGAGATACTTACCAAACTGAGCCATTGGCCTTACTGTGTTATTGCTGCTGACTTCCCATCCAGAGGCCCAGCATTCCCTGAAGGCTTTTTAAGAGGAACATAAATGTGTGTGTGAACGTGTTGTACCAAGGAGAGCTTCGAGATCAGTGCCAGAGGAAAGGATTTTTAAAGGAAAAGTGGAAGAAACAGAGAAGAGCTGCCTGCTGCTTGAGCCCCTTCAAGCAAGGGCTCCTGTACGTTGACTTCCTGCAGGGAAGCAGCTGCTCCCACCTGGGCACATTGTCCTTTTTTGGAGAAGAAAACCAATGGGTTTGTTGCTGCTGCCCCTGGGCCTCTCTGCCCACAGAGGGCTGATACTGAGGGCAAAGGATGCCACTGTCCCTCCCCGGGCTCCCACAGTCGATCCTGGCACAAGAGGGAGGACAAAATAAAAGCTGAATATCATCCCTTGCGACCCAGAATCCGGCCCCAGGAGGATTGGTGGGTATTTCACACAAAAAGGGGAGAAAAATGAGCGAACAACACAGAAAGATGCTGACACAGACCTGACTCTGGGAAGTGGCACTGACTGACCTCAGCGGGTTTAGTTATCACAGGTGCAGCACTGTAGCTTTAGCATGAACTGGGGTTGTTGGAGGCATAGGAACACATTTATGTTTTGGCTTTAATCACTAAGGATTATTTTAATTTTTTCTTTTTTTTTTTTCTTTTTTTTTTTTTTTTTTAGTTGCATATGAAAATATCCACATTAAGATGGAAAGAAAATGTTACTTCTCAAACAGAAATACTGAAGGGGTCCCTGTTAACTCTGTGGTTATGGCAAAGCTCCCTTCACAGCAGGGTTGTAACTCAGATGTTACATCCTACACTGGCTGAGCAAATCCAAACCTGTTTTATTTTAACATGGTTACGAAAAAGGGTGTGTACCAGCTGCTCTCACACACCTCTGAAGTTTCAAGCAAGACATATCTGGCCCTCGTAGGAGATCAAACAGATTATCTCACAGGGCCAGGATGTGGTTGCAAAAAAATTCAGTCTTGTAAGCGTCATAGTGATTCATAATATAATCTACATTACTCGGTATAATTACTGCAGAGTAAATAAAGGCACAAGTACAAAAGGTATAATATTTATTATTTACCTTGATTTCTGTCACATACTAATTTAATATTTCCTGTCAGTTCAAGAATCCAGCCAACCTGAAGAAGATTTCTCTTTCTTGCCCATGCTTAAATCCTGCTTTCTTTTTCATTATACTGACATTGTTCCGTTTTTTATGTGAGGAGAGGACAGAGCCAGGACTGATTTGCTCCATAATCAGAGTCCTGAAAGACTCCTCATGTGGCCTTCAGCAAGCTGTTTATTATCAGGGCATGAGCTTCCATCTATAAAAAGAGAGGACTAACACAGCTACTAATGGTGATTATATTATTGTTAACACATAATTATCTATCTCACAAGTAAATTGGGAGGGTAAATTAGTGTTTATGGAGTATTTTAAAGATGATGATAATATTATTTATTTGAGGGGTATACTTTATGTCTTGAGGACAGCAGTTGTTGAAAACCACCTTCTAATTAGGTTTTGCTAATGATGGTGTCAAAAAGGTGTAGAAAAAAACATCAGTAGGTACACTCGAAAGCCCCTGGTTTTGTTTCTTATATTATTTGCATCAGCTGATTTACTGCATACAGATATGCCATATCCATTTATACAAGATGTTAAACGTTGTTTTCTGGCATATTAAGCATAAAATGAATGAAGTAGATGGCAGTGCCAAAGCACACCCTGCAGTGTGTTATTAGACAACTTGCTCCGGTGATTAAAGCCCTTGAAGTCAATAGAGGTTTTGCAGTTGTTGGGTTGTTTTTGTTTCCCCACCCCGCTGGGCAAGGATTTCATCCTGGATCTCCAGCCTTGTCTTTCACTGCACATTGCTTATGTGCTTAGCACTCAATTAAAGCACACCCAGGATTTATTCCACACAATCCCTTAGTGAGAGGGTGACTGCAGGTACTCAGAAGGAGCAGCACAAGTCCAGCCAGAAGGATGATTTCCCTGGGGCCTCCCGTATTTCCCCCTTTTTTTTTGTCGATTTTCTACATTTCTTTGAACATCCACTTCTTTCAGTTTTATTCTTGAGGACTTCTGATAACGTATCAAACTTCCCCAAGCTGGCTGTAATCTTCACCCCCTCCGACATGCACCGCCGCGACAGTAACTGTGACTGGCTGCAGCAGATTAAGCAGCATATTTCCACAAAACATTTCCAAAATGAGACCAAATTTTGTGAGCTGTGTGAGCATCCTTTGTAACATTCTGAGCAGGTACATAAAACACTTCAGGGTATATAGAGAAAGAGAGATTTGACTGGGTAGAGCAGTCTATTAGAAACAGCTCTCCATTTTTCACGGTGCTAGATGTGTGCCATAACACGAGACCGAAAAACACACACACAGAGAAAAAAAAAGGGACAGAAAAAACCCCCAAATCTCACAGTGGAAGAATGAACTGAGAATTATTTCCTCAGCTGAGCCAATATTTCCTACAACACGGCTTTCTGTGAGTCAGCCTTTTTGTGCCACAGAACTTAAAATAGCAAAAGTGAGATAACAGTAGGCTGGTTGGAAATAGAAATTTTCAAGGGATGCAAAAAAAAAAAAGCTACAGAAAAACCAACTTTTGGACCTAGAGAGTGGTGATGAGCATATTAGTGATCTGCTGGTAATAGGTTATTGTAAGAATATAACAAACAATCCTAAAAACCAAAGGTGACACTTATCTGAGATTGTAAAACATGGAAAATCCCAAGTATGCAGGAAGCCCACCAGAGAGATTTCAGCCACTCCCCAACCCTCCTGCAGCACCGAGGGCAGAAAGCACAGCTCCCTGACTCCTTTCTTTCTCCCTCTCCAATAAGCAGGAGTGGTTTCATCCCAACCCCAGCACCTCCTTTAATTTTGCGTACACTGCTGAGAAGCCCTGGGCCAGCAGAGAGAAACCTCAGGCAAATTCCACACTGATTTCATGTAGTTCAGGACATAGCTTAATAAATATACATAGAAGAGGAGAGAGAATATTTCTAGAGGCAGAGTCAAGCAGGGGATGGGCTAGTAGTTAGACAGACTTTGGCCACATCCCAGCCTTTGGTGGTGCTTCGAGGGCTGTACCTACCAGAAACAAGTCTAAAGCCCCGAAGAAATGCATCTCCCACCAAACCCATCAGGTTCCCTATTTGCTTACCTGATGTAAGTGCAACCACGAAGAAGAATTCCCACTGGGAGCAAAGAATCACACACATGCTGGTAATTCTGCTCCATCAACTAGACAGACGTGAATAGCATGAGAAGGGGTGGAGCCCCACTGTGGCCTGTATGAAAATTAAGATCATTATTAAAATACATCTAAAAAAGAAAAAGGCACCCCATGCACCTCAGTTGCCTAATGAAGTCTCCTCTTCAAGCACTTGTCCACCTCAGATTTCATACACTTGCTCACGGTCCATGTGAATAATTGCCTCCGTTCCCCTATATTTAGGTTCAAAATCTAACATTTGGCCATGAGGCATTTTGCAAAAGAAGTGGCCCCACACAGGTCCATGGGATTTATCTTTTCATTTCTTCCCATAAAATGCAAATCCCGTTCTGCAAGGCGCCGGGCAGGAGCATCTGCGCCAGATGTGTAATGTAAGCAGAGCAAGCAGAGGGACTGCTTGCATACTGCCTGGATTTACATAGTAGGTTATTTTTGAAGCTGAGAGCAAAACCTCCATCTCCTGAGCCTGGCTGGGGAAGGTTCACCCTGGCCAAGGTTCCTGTGCAAGCACCTTCTTCCCCTTCATCACTCAGGAATTTTTATTTTAAAAAGTCTATGAGGACATAAAAAACTTTTCATTTCCCACATCCTGTCATTAAGCTGCTTTACTGCAAACAATGAATGATGACAAACCAAAGCAACAGTTTTAACTGAAGCAGGATTACACTTGGCATCACTATTTGTTATGTGGCTTACTGGACAGCAAGACAAATGTGTACTTCTGCTGCCCTTTCCTGCTGCCAGCTCTGTCCCTTATTAATACATAATGGCACTACTGGAGAGAACACTGTAGCAAAAACAGCTGCAGGATGAGACCCCAAAAATCAAATGATGTCTGGGCCAGCAAGGGCTGGTGGTCTCCAGTTTTGGATGAGACTCTTGATTCCTCTAGGCTGGATTCTCATCTCTGGCACTGACCCAACAATATCTGATGCTGATGCTTCAGCAGGAAGGAAAAGACTAGACAAGCCTTCTGGTCCATGGTGTCCTCGTATACACACAGGGAGACAGCTGTCTTGCCCTGGGGGGATCAGCTCACCAGAGAATTTTAACTAAAATCCTGCCTCGTTACATTGCATTATTCTCCACCGAGTAAGGTGAAAACGTAACCAACCCATGCCTGATTAATTGTCAGACAGTACTTGGAGAGGTTTAAGTAATATCACACTTTGCTCATGCGTCCTCCAAAGCCTTGCTGGTAATGATGATACATGGCTGTTAGCAGAGATGCCATTTAGAAACTGGAGGTATGAAAATATTCGCTGAGGATGCTGCCAGCTTTACACAAGTGGATGTGAATGTATAATCACATTACTGTGCACCAACGTGGTACTTCTGAAACAAGAGGCTCAAGCTGCTGTACCCAGCAGGGCAGAGAGCTCCACCCGGGCAGGAGGCTGTGGAGGGATGGCAGCTCCCGTGCAGTGAGCATGAGCCCCTCGAGGGGCTCAGTCCAGCCCACAGAGCTGGTCAAGCTGCAGGCAGGACCCTGTTCACACCATCTCCTCCCCAGCACAGCCCCAGGCTGGCACCCAGGACCCCTCCCGATGTCCCAGCTCACGGTCTGGGACAGACAATGCGAATAAAGTGACATTTAGCAACGTTTGCTTGGAGTCATTCTCAGGTCCTTCTGGGCCGTCTTTCCCTGCAAACACAAGGCCCATTCAGCCCAGGTCGTATCCGCAGGCTATCAGGAGTCAATGGGATCATTCATGTTCCGAAAATCGCTCGCACACTCAAGTTGTTCCTTTGGCAGTGGCCCGGCCTGACACTGCCGTGGGCTTCCAGCCCCCGTCCTTTCAGCATTCACACTGTTCCACCTCACTGAGGTCCACAGGGCTTGGGTAAACATAAATAATGGCAACATTACGGCCCCATTTCACGTCCAAGATTGCAAATGGTATTTCTATTTACTATTGAGCATCTCTTTATTCATCAAATGCATTAGGAAATCCATTAAAGAGGAAATTAGGGATCTAATGACCTGCACCATCATTCAAACCCGGTCTTTCAGATACAGGCATAGAATGTAGTTCAGTGCTTGCATCTCCTCCTGGCCGATGACTCACTGGAGGTGGGAGCAGTGCGATGAGACAGCCTTACTCACCCTCCACGCCGGGAACAGGCTGGCAGCACATACGGTTTGGGGATGAGCACAGATGCCTGGCGGGCAGGGGAGACCGTGGGGCTGTGCCAGGGGCAGAGTGGGAGAAGGGTGAGGGCAGAGAGGGCAGTGAGGGCAGAGAGGACAGTGAAGACACCAAGGGCAGAGAGGGCAGCTGACTGCCCGCTCACAACCGTGCTGCTGAGAACTGAGGTGGCTGCAAAGGAAGAGATGGCATGGATGGCTGTGGCATGGCTGTATGTGTGTGTGTAGAATGGAAATATTTAGAAAACAGGAGTGAACTGCAGCAGACCTGCCTTGTAGCTCTGTTGGTGCTGCAGGTGCAGCAGGGACAGTGACTTACCTGTGGCTCTGCAGGGAGTCACTACTCAAGGGCAAGATGACAACAGCAAGTGGCACTTCACTGTAGCCAGACCTGAGGTTTAAGTAGCAGCTCCACTGACCTCCCACAGCAGCTGTGAGTTGGCATATCCCCAGATCCTTCATGTTCTGCCATCACAGCACTACAGCAAGGGCAGCTTTTCTGATAGGACTTTCCATCCCAAATCTCCTTCTAACAGCTGACAGCAGCCAGGCTTCGCAATCTTAAATTTGCAGTGTGCTCCATAAATTGTTTGAGTGCCAGTGTTGTATATATAAATCTATATGTGAACTGTGTCTTTGTGCTGCTCCACTTCATTAAACAAGCTGAACAATTCAGTAGCTGGTTTTATGCCTCCAGGCACTTGGGTCATCTCTGATTTTTACTCATCTCAGAGTTCGTGTTTGCAATGAATGGCTTCTCTCCCTGGCAGGACAACAAGATAAAGCAAGTGATAAAATCTTTCCCACCAGCATGGAGCAGGGAAGGGACAGAGCTGGAACTCCCCTTGCATCGCATCCCTCCCCTTGCCAGCCTCTGCATCTGGGGAGGATTGCACCATCCCCAAATCTCCACCCTTAGTTCAGTGTGACAGGAGAAACCAAGACAGAATTTGGCACCCCTGAACACTGCTACATCCTTCATTCCCCTTCCAGAAGTATAACAAAGTCCTTTTCTCCCTTGGCTGCACAGCAGCAGCGTTTGCTTCCCCCCCACCCCAGCAAGGAAGATTTTGCAGCCTTTAAATGAACTGAAAAGATCTCAACCAGGAACTCAGCTCAGCAGCTTAGAGCCTGTCAGACATCACATTCCCATCGCTTTCAACTGGGTCTGTGACTGTTTTGCAAGTGACTAACACAGAGCTGCAAAAGATTTAAAGCTTTCTAATAAATGCCATGTCCCCCCTTCACTGCACGCAGACACACACACACACTGCATTATTCTAATGCCCTGCTAAGCTTTCTAACTCCTTCTTACATCACACGACACAATCAGCCATTTGGCCCTGAGTCAGTGTTTCCATGAAGCAGAGTCAGTGTAAAAAGCTTTCAAGGCACTGGGATTGTTTTTGCTTCTGTAATGCTTTAAAAATGCTATATCTTGGGACCAAAGACTATTCAGTGAAAACACGGCATTTCTGGACGCCTTTCAGTTCTTGCATCAGAAATGCTGGCGCTGGGAACCAAATTGTTCCCATATTTGAGCTTGGTACCAAAACATCAAGTTTTTGTTTGTGGAGTTTATAAAAACAAACATCTACAGACCTGAATATATTAATCACAGGGAAACGGAAGCAGCCCGAGAGAAGTGTCTTAGCCCCCTCTGTACCTTAGACAAACAACAACAGGTCTCTGCTTACCCGTGGCCATGTTTTGGGCCGTACCAGATGAAAGCAATTGGAATGGCTCACATGTGTGCTCAGGACTCAAGGCAGTGTCAGTGCATGGCTGTGTGCTGGCCAGTGTGGGCTGTGTGTGCAGACACGCCGCTGCTGCTGGTTGTGCTGTGCTCACCCAGGAACAAGCCCAGGTACCCTATACTTGGACTGCATACGGAAGAAATCTCCATTTATACAAGGTATCTGCCTGAGAGCTACCAGATTTTCCAGCTTTGGCCATTCTTGGGGGGGCACATGAGCACACTGCCTGGCAGGCAATGTTGGCAAGCACACAAGTGCTCATCCCAAGTCCACTGGGATGTGATGAGCCCAGCATTGAAATGCCAGAGCCCATAGGTGACAAAATTCAGGGTGATTTAGATTAGATATTAGGAAAAATTTCTTCACAGAAAGAGTTGACAAGCATTGGAACAGACTGTCTGGGGAAGATGTGGTGTAACCATCCCTGGAAGTAAAAATATGGATATAGCACTTGAGGACATGTTTTAGTGGTGAGAAAGGTAGTGGTGCTGCATTGATGGTTGGACTTGATGATCTTAGAAGTCTTTTCCAACCCTAATGATTCTATGAATCCCTCCACGGATTCTATGAATCCCTTCAGGGATCCCCTCCAGCTGCTCTACAGGAATGCACTCCAGCTTCTCAGCACTTTCCGGCACCCTCTCCTTATCCATAACAACACTTAGCTGCCATCAAACGTGGTGTGGGGACAGGGGTGACACACAGCCCATGTAATTTGACCACTGATACATGTATTTCTCATCCCTACTTATTACACATTATTACTCACTGCTGCCCGTGTTTATTTTGCTTTCCAAGGGGAGGAGCAGTGGAAACGCTGTCAGACCAGCAGCAGGGAAAGCAGCACACGGGCATTTTGGTGTATTTATGCCCATTCTTAGCCATCCTCTTCCTTCTTCTGTTTTTGGAAGCCAGGGTGCAACTTTTGCACTGGTTACAAGGATTGCATGACACCAGTTGTGACTGCTGACAGGTTTAAATGTCATCTGAGAAAAGGAGTGGTGAGGAAGGCTGTGGTTTGAATTTTAACAGGGAGCAGGAGCTGGTTACATATTGCTGGTTTGGGGGATGCTTAGGGAAGGACCAGGAGGTGTCTGTTCTCTGAAGTGATGCCTGTAGCCAGGAGGAACAATGTTTTCTGCAAAGAAGGTAGGTTCGTAACAGAAATCTTTAGAGACAGGCCTGCTGTCCAATGGAAATAGCAATTCTTTTCCTAAAAAAAATGCCTCCTTTTTCCTCATGGGGAGAGCTCCCAAACCCAACCTCATCACCATGACCGGGAACATCTTAATTCCCACTTGAAAGAGCATCCCCGGGTGACAGAGGACCTTTGTCTTGGCCAACAAAACTACCCAGCAAGAAAATCTCCCAATCAGAACTTTAAGCCTTGAGTTGAAAGTTTTTTGATCCCAAATCTTCAAGTTTCAACTTTTCAGTAAAAACTACATTCTTTGGCTTTTGGGTCAGTTTGTTTTGTTCTGCTTTTATTTGTTTGTTTGGTTGGTTGGGATTGCTTGTTTGTTTGTTTTTAAGTCCAGTAGAAAGGATGTTTAATAATTTCTGTTTCTCCTCAGGATAGGGTTGAGCCATGTGCCATCTCTAAAAAAACAAATAATAGCCCCTGAGTTTACATCTAAAAAACCTCTACATTTTTTGGTGGTTATTATTAAACAACAAGTTTTATCTGTCTCTTACCATCTCAGTGCTAAGGGGGAAGTTGAGGAGTTTTCTAAGAACTTCTTAAACTGCCAGTGAAAACCAGCATTAGAGATAAACCACGATATCTGAAAATCAGAAAATAGCTTCTCTCCAGCTGTGTTATCAAGCAGCAGCACAGGGCTGTGAAGTGCATTTATTGTGCAGTGACTGGAGAAAAAAATTAGGGAAAACACTGGGAAGCACGAGGCGTGTTTTGGGCGCCTATTGATGTCCCCAGCCTTCATCTGAGAGAGGAAAAAAACCCCAAACTCTCAGATATATCAGGATTTCTCCAGATTACCTGAATCTAAAATTGGAAGAGATTGAAAAGCTACATTTTTTTATTTTAAGGCAATGTCTATCAGAATTCATAGAAGAGCACTTGACTATTTCCAGGGGACATCAGGGACCAGCTGTCCACCTACTCAAGGAGGTCAGCCCCATGGTCACTGTGTGCAGCACAGCAACCCTGATAGTGTTTTCACTGATAATTTCCACGTATATAGAATCATAGAATCATTTAGGTTGGAAAAGACTTCTAAGATCATCAAAGCACCTTTAAGATCATCTAGATCCAACCCCTCTTGCCATGGGCAGGGACACCTTCCACTAGACCAGGTTGCTCAAAGCTCTGTCCAGTGTGGCCTTGGACACTACCAGGGATGAGGCAGCCACAGCTTCTCTGGGCCTCAACACCCTCCCCCTGGACTACTGAAAAAAATCTTGGGAAGGATAAATATTTGACCCCGATTCAGCCCTAACTGGGCACGTGTTAGTAGCAGCCGAAGTTTTACATAAACCTGTAAAAGCCATTTCCAGCCCTGGCAGCCCAGGGAAAGACAAAAGGTTCAAGCACCACATTTAACAGCAGCCTGAGCCCACGATTACCCAAAAATGCTTTGGAGGGAGGCTGAACTAAAGTGGTGAAGGGACAGCAACCTGCATTGCCAGCGGTGCAGGGGGAGGCTCTGGCTCCGACCCAGCTGTCCTTTGTACTCCAGCGAGGAAAACAGACAGATTTCAGTGGGGGGTTAAAGAAAGGTTTGATGTGAAGGCACAGCAAGATGCCACAGGCGTTATCTTCACAAAATCACAGAATCATCAAGGTTGAAATAGACTTTTAAGATCTTTGAGTCCAACCATTAACCCAGACCACCCTAATCACCCCTAAACCATATCTCAAGTGCCACATCCAGCCATCTCTTGAACAGTTCCAGAGACAGTGACTGCACCACCTCCCTGGACAATTTATTCCAATATCTGACCGCTATTATAGTGAAAAAATGTTTTTAATACCTAATCTGAACCACCTCCTCTAGTGGAAATTTTTTTCTAACCCCCAGCCTAAGGTTTAGCACAAGGGTGGAAAGTGTAGACAGGGACTGTGGTGAGGGCTTTTTGGAAAACACTGCTGAGAGAGAAGCTGTATTTATTTCAGTGGAGTTAGTTTGGAGCTACAGTAGGATAAATGACTCTAAGACCTAGTTTAGATGTTAAAGGAAATGTATCTGACACTGACTTCAATAGACTAATTCCAGATTTATATTATACTGAGCTTAGAGCCAGTGAATACACAGCACAGTGATAATTATAGAGAGCAATATAGAAAAACAAATCACCGTATTAAGAGAAACAAATATATCCTGGAAAAGTGCCATGTTTTTTAACTGGGCCACAGTGACTCGGGCTGGTCGTTGCCTATTAGATCATCCTCATGTCCAGGCATTTGGTTTCTATATCTTAATCATATTGAGAGGCTCAGGCAGAAGAAAGAAAAAGCAATTATCTTTCCCTTAAGAGAATGGAGTGTTTAAATAATAATAATAAGAAAGAAAGAATGCTGGGCCAAATAAAAACCACAGCAAAATCAAGGGAAAGGCAGATTTGATCCGACATGACTTTCTCAGGCTTTCAGAGAGCATTTTCTCCTGCACTGCAAATCTCCCTCCCCCTGCCTCCCCAGTCCACACAAAGCGAGAAGTTAAAGGTAAACATCTGTTTCTGCTTGCTAACCTTTCTTTCTTTCCTTAGGAGGCTCTTACTGCTGACAAGGGCACTGCACATATTTCACTCCGAAAGATCAAGCGAGGATAAAGGGAGCGGTTTCCTGCTCCTAAAAGCTGCCCGTGCCAGCACGGTCATGCTGCTTAAGCACGGCCCTTCGTCATCGCCTGCATGAATGAAAAGCCAAGGCAGCCCTGGGATGCAGCGGGAAAGATCTCTTATAAATCAGGACAGTGAGCTGACCTCTGGCTCTGACATTGCCACACCACCATTTTTGGCCTGTTTGTCATCACTTGGTCCTCTGGGCATGGTCTCTGCGAGCCACAGTGGGGAGAAGGCGTGGGAGCAGAAGGAATTCCCCTGAGAAAGGGTTCTTACCCTGCACACAGCAACACATCACTCTCCAGCCTGGCTGCATCCCTCCTGCCCCTGCGGCCCCTCACCAGGGGCTCCAGTGCTGCTCCCTCTGCATCAAGCCCAGTTATGCAACTCCAAGTGACATTTTGTTTAGGCTGTTTCAGAGGAGCAGAAAGAAAAGATGCTTTCCAAATGCCCTCAAGCCATACCCTTTCCATCCCTATTTTTCATCTCCAGCAGCAGAACACAGCAAGTGTCCCTCTCCCTGCCTGTGCAGACCCCGTGCCCCCACCCCATCACCCTCCTTCCCGCAGCCCCCGCTGACCCGGCACACCCCTCGCCCTCCAAAACGTTGGGAGAGATGAGATCATCCAGAGCAGCTCGTAAGACAAACATCCTGACAGCCCTCACTAATATTTTCCACAGGTTTCTCATGCTCCATTAGCTCTTGCGAGATCGTATTGCGGGGCAGTCGCCATAATTAATGGCTTGTGTACTTTTGTACACGCGGGTTCTTATAATCCCCCCCCGCTCCTCTCTAAACAGAGTCAAAATCACCGGCCCAAGGCAGTGGACGTGGTCAATCCATAGCCTGGCAATCACTTATAACCCTTTTTTTTGACAGATTTCCCTCTGTCCTCCCACCTATATGTATTACTTAAAAAAAACCCCTGTGGCCACCTCTCTTGTAAGGGGTGAGGTGTGAATAGAAGGGTATAAAATGAAGTCATAACTCAACTAAAAACCTTCATCTCAATAATTTGCCCACAAGGCTTTGGGACCAAGGAAAATAGACCCGAACTTTCTTGCTTGGATCTAACCCTTGCCTAGAGCTGTGATGAGAGAGAAGTGATGGAAGGAAGAGGAGAGGGGCTTCCCTATGCAGACAGGGCTGAAAAGAGAAAGGTGAGGACCAGCACCTCTCCCTGCCCCACAGCAGCATCTGGCCACAATCCCAGCACCTGCACATGCTTATGCTCCTGGTGGTAATAAAATCCTGGGGGGATGTTAACATCAGCAGCACCAACGGAGTCATCATTGCTGGCACCATGGTTCAGGAAAGCATCACTGATATTTACAGTGGAGTACAGTTGTGGTTTAAGCAGTATTTGGGTTTAGGAGCCATTACATTATAGTGAAATATGCACACTGTTGGTGGATGCTTAAAGCGCTGCTACACTGTGGCATAAACTCAGTATTAATTTTGGCTCCGTAGAGGAAATTGAAAATGGTGCCCTCGAAATCATTATGCTGAGCGAAATTCAGCAGCAGGGGAAAAGAGAGAGCCTGGAGGGAAATAAGAGAAAATTTACTTCAGGCAGCCAAAAGATCCTGTGGGACTCGCTCAGCCCAGGCCCAGGGATGCAGAGGAGGTTGGGGGCAGCATGGTGGGATGTGTAGGGCTCCATCATCAGAGCTCCACACCACAGCTGTGCCTTAGTCCCAACTGGTAGAAACCCTGAGAGCCCCTGGGGATGATGTTCCGCCTGTGAAGTATCATTTGCTCTATTTTTAGTCCTCTTTATGTAACATCTGTGTGGGGGTAATGTGCAACATTCCTGGAGGGGCTGTGCTAAGGACAAAGCCTGTGCCCCCACCTCTAGAGCAGGTCTCCTGTCTGCCAGTCCTTCTGCCCCAAGCACTGGGTGCAGGCAGCACTTAAAATGCTACCTGAGTCTTACAGGCTATATCCTGACAGGCATTATCATCATGGCTGGGCTTCGCGAACGAAGATTTGGGAAGGCACTATCCACATTTGCTGCAGGCACGCTGGTGGCTTATGAGGCCAATACGTGACAGACATATCCGATTGCAAAAGGCGCAGCAGAAAGACTCCTTAGATGGCATTATATATATATAATCTATAATATCTATAATATATATAAAAATTAAGCCCACTTCAGCTGTCACCCCAAATATCTCCCGTGCTGACTCCACATGTCCTGAGCTCTCTGGAAAGAGCCATGCAGAACCCAAATGACCAGCCCTGGTCTGTGGGAGCAAGGGATTCAAAGTCTGTTTGAATGAGCATCACAAATAAGTGGGGTTTATTGAACTGAGAAAAATTCTTGGATCTCATCCATGTAGAAAGGAAATGCTCAGAATTCATCTGAGATTTGATTTAGACCTGCCCTTTCAACCTCATATCCTGACATTACAACCTGTCTATAAAAAAAAATAAATAAAAAAATCTTAAACCTCTGCTGAGGCTTCAACATATAGCAGAACTGAGCCCAGAAGAAGAGGAAACAGAAAACCAAAACCCTTGAATAGCTCTATGGGAACCACTGCTGGTGTGTGCTGTCCTTCTTTTTCTCTGGCTTAGGAGAGCAAAGCCCTGCAGCTGGAGCAGAAGTGAGGACCCGGCTCTACCTGGGCCCTGTGGGGCCACACGTCACAGGCATTAGTTGGGCGATGACAGAGGAAGCAGCTGTTCTCTCTCCTCTAAAGCCTGTGATGAGCTGCAGGGATGGCTCCATCACAGCAGCACCCCTAATCCCCCCCAGCTCATCCCCACAGCTGTTGGGGTGCAGACCATGGAGCAGTGCCAGCCAGGACAGGGACTCCCACACTGGAGGTGCAAGTCCCCACCAGCTTTTGGAGGAAACCTGGGAGAAATCAGGGGATTTTCTCATTCTCTCCCAGGATTTGCAGGAGCAGAGGTCTGGCTTGGTATGGCTTAGATTAGTTTTCATATATATAAAATTCTGCTGGCAACACAGCTGCCCTTTATTTAATGCAGATTGCTCGCGCTCCCCGGGTAGAGCAAGCATTACCTCACCAACTGGATGTGATTTCTCAGCTCCCTGCCTTCAATAAAAATTCTAACACCTGCAAACTTTTTAAACAAATTATGTATATTAGAGCAGAACCCCCCTACACGTTCTCCTGGACAAGCAGCCGTGCGTCTTGAAACCAAATCCTCTCCAAGACATCTGGTCGGCGCTGGTGTCGTTATTACAACCTCTCCCCCGCGGCGCCGGTGGCACAGAGCCCACGGACCTGCTCCACAAAGGCCACTCTGTAGCCGGGGCTCCCTCTGCCACGCTGAGCTCCCTGGGAACCTGATGAATTGCTTTCAAGGGTGACTTAAAAAAGTAAAAAAAAAAAAAAAAGAAAAAAACCTCTGTTCGTAAATGTGAAATGAAATGGGGGAAAGCGAAGGGTGAATCCTCGGCTCGCTTCTGCTGGTATGGATGTTGATGTTAGAGGCTGGAACACATCATGGAGGCTTTTATCATGGATCTGTGTACAGGGATACCAGGAAAAGTGTTCAGGCTGCAGAGACCAAGCGGTAGGGAAAAACAGAGGTCTCCACCTTACATTTCTGGGTACAATCCTCTGAAAATCTGCTTTTCCTCCTCACCCCCAGCAATAAAAAGTGTATACTTGAGCTCCTGAGCAGCTGCTAAGAGCCAAGCATGTTTTCACCAGAGCCAGTGCCCATAATTGCTTAATTCAGGTGTGTGCAAACAGATTAGATAGAGCAGGTTCCAAGAAAAGGCTCGTTCATCTAAAGAAACTCAAACTTGTTTTCTTTTTGCCCAGACCTTTGGAGCACAATTTCTTTCCCAAGGATAACCTGCAAGAATGAGAAATGAGCTGCAAAGCCCCACATCTCCCCACTTCCCTGTGCAGCAGGAAAGCCCATGTGCAAACCTGATGAGCAACCTTTGTTCTGGTGACATTTCCAGCCCAGTCACTAGGTCAGAGAGAGCACGGACAAGTTTAATTAAACATCCAGACTGTCTGGTGTTGCTTTATTATCACCTGAGCCTTCCCACTGCTTCTCAAGTGAGACCTGAGGCACATAATCCTGACAACGAATTAACAAGTTTATCTTGGTTGATTGACCCAGACTTTGGAGCCATAGGAGAAAGAACAAGGTCTTGAAGTTCAGCAGAGCTCAGTGCCAGGTATCACTCCTCAGTGACAGCCCAGAACTCAGCAGGAGCAGTTTGACTTTCCCTATCCAAAGTCCTGTCACCACCGGCAGCCTGTGCAAACCATGCAAATGCTGCAATTAGTATCAGAGATAAACCAGATCCATTAGTAGATGGAAGGGGAACTCAATCTGTTTTACAAATGGAAATGAAGTAGCAGCCTCAATTATAGGATTTTTAAAAACATGCAATTTAGCAAAATGTTGATTTCCTTTTCGTTTACTTCGTTCTTTGTCTTTCAGATACTTCAGCTCAAGTAGCAGGCAGTATATTAACCGACCAGATTTTGGCAATGTATTTAATAATCAAGCTCAAATAAGTGCTCTTAGGAAATAATTTTATTTACAGTTCAGCTGGGAAGAATATTAAAGCTTGAGTATTTGGCTAAAATTATTATCCTACAATAACATACTTTGAAGGCATTTGGGCCATAGATGACTTGTACTGGTGAGTCAGAGCACAGCATTTGACCTTTCCAAAAATTCATCATCTATTTGGGACACAGGACAGGATTTGCCCTCCAGCTTCCCCCAGGCAGGGCAGGCAGTCACCACCACAACAGCTTTAGTACCTCTCTCATCCCTCCTGCACCCTGAGCCTGGGGCTCAGCAACCAGGGAGGTTCTGGGGTTCAGGAAGCAGCTGAATCATCGCACAGCCACCAGACTCCCTCCTCCATACAGTTGCTTTATGTGTAGATATATTTTACCACATATTCTGCAGCAAGGCTGAAGTTTGGGAACACTGCATGAAGATATTTCAGCATGTACATGCCTGTATAACAACTTCTTTTTTTTAATTGGTCCAGCCCACGTTACTGTTTAAATAATTGAAGGTGCTCGGCATTAAACATATTTTGCCATGCTTTCCCCATGGCACCTTTCCCACTCCAAACTGTTTGGAATCTGAACAGAGACTAAGCATTAACTAATTAAATTTCTCAAAACAAAGGTTAATTAGTGTGTTTATTTTGGATTATGTATGTATTGAATTATTAAACACTATATGGCACCATAAAAAAAAAATAAGAAAGAAAGAAAAAAGGCAGGCTGAAAGGAGGAAACATTCCTAAGCCCAGGGAACAGCTTCTCTGGCTGCCTTGCAGCTACATTAACCATTTGTTCACGACTCCAGCATGTGCTTGAAAAAAGCAGGGCCTCTTTTTATGGCTAAAAGCAAAAGCCCCACCCCCAGTCCAAAAGGAAGGTCCAGCAGCCTTGAGCTGTGACTTTAGTATATTTGTGTCATTTTAGGACAATGGATTAGGGGAGCTGCAGAGATCCTCTTTTTGGCTCAGGGTAATGTTATACTGGACACCTCATCCAACACGCACACGCTCCTCTTACAGTCCTGTTTGCTGTGCCAGACACAGCAGCCACTGAGGACAGGAGGTCCTTCCCAGGGCCCCTTGGACAGCAGCATTCCTCTTCTCCCTTCAACCCGTCCCCCCTTTCCCTTTTGGTCCCAAGGTGGAAAGTTTGCAACATGCAGCCTGTCTTCCAAATACTGAATTATACAATTATCTGTCTGCAGGCCAAGATCATGACTGGAGTCCAAGAGCCAGACCACACTAAAAGAAACAAGCTGGTGGAGATTCATCCAGATTCCACTTTTCACCTATATGTTGGCCCTTTAACAGTAGCACCAATCACACAGGATATATGGATAAACCACTGGCAACACAGGAGAGGTAGGAAGATATAAGCTAATACCAGTCACACCTGACAGTGTGCAAACACACCTACCTGCCCTAAGAGGCACACAGGGCACTATTTTCAAAGCACAAAGGAATCTGAAAAGCTTGCTTGCCTTCTCAAGCTTATTATGTAAAGCAACACTTCATACATGCCTGGCCTACAGCAACAGGAACAGTGTCACGTTTATCTACTTTAGCATTTCCAGCATGGTGGGTTTGTGATTCATTCTGTCTGAAGAGTCTTTTGACAGCTGACATGAGCACCTTTCTTCATCTCCAGAGTAAGTCTCTGTATTTCAGCTTTCCATTTATTTTCTGTACAGACAGGAGTCCTGAGTCAGTTACAAAACACATCTCTTCTTTCAAAGCATTCTCCACTGCTTCCGTGAGCAGTAAGCAGTGTGATAGCCCAAACAGCAAACAAAAAGCAAACTCACAGGCACCCCCTCAGATGAGAGATGATCCCTGAGTTGTGGTTATCCAGAACCCAAGCAACACCTATAAGAGTTTGCCTCCTTCTGCCCACGTAAGTATAACATAAATTCCAATATAATATTGGAGATGCAGCTTCTGAGGACTCTGTCAGATGAGCTCTGCTGACACCTGAAAGAGGGCTGAAGAGGACAGTTCATTGAGGATAGGCAAAAATGGGTCAGTTCCTGCTTTATCACCTTATGATTGCTGGAGCACTATCAGGAGGCACAATCAGAGCTGCAGCTGACACCTTCAGAGGAGCCATAAGTGGCTTCAGCTGCTTGTTCTCATTCTTATGTCCTATTCCCATCTCTCGAGGTCAGGATTCCTCCTCAATCCTGAATCTCTGCTAGATTGCCAGTTATCTGTCACCAGACTTTTTTTCAGATTAATTACCTGATTAGGGGACCGAGGTGGATAAACTTATTTTACAGCCATTGCTTATGCAGGAATGCAAATAAAATTGCCTCTCTGGGTTTTTTTCCTCCCCTCTACTTATCATTTTTTCAAATGCATTTTTATCAAGGAAATTCTTTCTGCAGATCTAGGAAGGCAAAACTAATTAAAGTCACTTTATTGAGGGACCTGATACGAACACTTGCTTTAAAGAAGCAAGTTGTTAAAGCCAAAACTCCTTTCCTTTTTAAAGTCAAATATTTTTGTTCTGCTGTAGAAGAGAAAATATATCTTTGAATGACAGATATCTCAGAAATCTGCTTTTATTTCCTTTTTCTCCTTTCCTGACGATCTTAGGTTTCACATTCATATCCTTTGGGAAAGTTGCCTGGGAAACTTTTCTGATGGCACGTTGAAGGTCATCTACAGTAAATGTGGTACAAAGTGAACCCAGATCTCAGGCTTTGCAAATGTTCATTATGTAAATTACAGGAGCTGTGAAGATGGAAATGAGGCGTACAGATGCTGTTGTGCACGGAAAAAGCAGAGGGGAAACTTCAGATTTCCCTTCACTACAGAGGCGGGTGGTGTCTGCAGGCACTCTCCTTCCTCACTGCAATATTTCCAGCATGAAAAGGTCTCAGATTCTCTGTGGCTGTTTTTTTAGAATTGACTGGCTCCGTGGTCCTCCCTGTAGGTCAAGTACTGGGATAGATCTTTCAGTTCATCACACATCTGGGGAGAATCATGGGCCAAACGCAGCTGCAACCTGGATGGGAGGAAATGAGGAGAGTGCCTGTGCAGGGCAATTGTGAATGCCTGTCCACAACCCTTATTTCTGGGATTAGTCTTTTTGACTTCCTTAGCCAGGACTAGACCCGAGGAGGAATGTATTTGCATTGTGAATTGTAGTGCAGAGACGCACAAGTGCAGGAGATAAAGATTCAGTGCTTGATTTCGTGCATCCTTGGGCACATCACTTGGAGGCCAGATTTTGAAAGATGTTAGAGATCAAAGGATGAAGAAAGATAACCACCTTCATTTTCAGATTTATTCCTGGGCATATGTTTCCTGCACATTTCAATAGGAAATAAGCACCTTTATGCTTTTCAAAAAAATATTACTAAATGCCTTTGAGGAGCTGGTTTCATCATGAGGAGCCAACATACATTTAAATGGCAGAACTGAAATTTCACATTGTTTCAGTTTCCCACCTGAAAATAAAAGTGTGAATCCACCTTTCTTTGATTTCTCCTAGGTCTTGCTCAGGTTCAAAGCACAATTCTCTAAACAATAAATACCATTAAAGACACTTCATGCCTGATTTTAAGCAGCAATCAGTGCTCAGCTGCTAATGGGAGCTAATGTGTTTGGCCCTGTTGAAACTCAGCTGCACTGCCTCAAGTTCAGTTCCTCAAAAATGAAGAAATTAAAAACTCGAGGCTGCTTTTGGTATTTTTGGCTTAAAAGCTCATGAGGGAAGCTGTGATGCAGATATATTGATGATGGGGTGGAAAGACAGTGCCGAGTCAGGTGCTCTCCCATCAGGGGACTGGCACTACCCAGAGCAGATCGAATGGGTGAGAAGGGCTGAGCCTTCCCCCCAGCAACCTCCTTATAGATCTGCTCTGACCTGCAGCAGAAAAAGCAAGAAAAAAAGGAGAGGAGAAGTAAGACAACACTGGAAGGGAAATTCCAACTCCCTGACCTTGGGACAACCTCACCCTGCATGTTAACAGAGCAACAAAGAGAGAAAAAATGATGAAATTGCCTCAAAATGAAAAAAGAAACTACAACAACAAAAAAGAGTTGTTGAGTCATCCAACAGTGTTCACATCAAGATATTTTCTTAGCAACTGTGCTAAAAGAGTGAATGTAACACATTCTGGTTTGGCTCTTCCTTCAGCAGCAAGATTGATTTGAATTCACACATGGAGATCTGGTTTACAACGAGGTTCTCCAGCCCTTTCCTTTCTTTCATTGTTTCCATCACGTATCTTGGATAGAAAATTTGCTTTTGTGAAAAAACTCACACCAGACAGCCGTCGGGCAGACCATGCCCCACCACGCACATCTTTTCTTCGAGAGGTTTTTTTGTCTGAAAGGCCATTTTGAGAAGCAGGAAGGTTTTGCCCTTGATCCCATCGAGCCCCTGCACCACCGGCCGTGCTGGGTGTGGGGATACTCGCTGCAGGAGGAACTTGTCCTCCACCAGCCCTGAGTTTCGCAACACACTTAGGAAACATCTTGCACTGGCCTTGATTTATGCAGAAATGTTGGCTAATCTCTTTTATGTAATCACCGATAGCTGTTTCTAAAGGCTAAGTCCTCAAAATGGAAGGAATGAATTAAAAGAGACAGATGGGGTTTGGCTGGCTCTGCGTTCCCATCACAGCCTCAGAAATGGCCCATTAGTTCGTGACAATTTAAGCAGGGGTTCAACCACACCAGCAGGAACACTCAGGCTGTTTGCTGTGCAGCCCAGTTTCACAGTCTGATCCTGCTCACACCAAAGCCACTGGAATCACTCCAGGGCTATTCCATTGAAATGCGATCAAAGTCCAGTCAAAAGTCGCAGAAGACTGAGTTTTTGTTTACCCCAGATCCCCTTGCTTGGCACCACTGCAGGCTCTGGGAGCTAACAGCAAACCATTCCCACGCAGAGCTGGCTGCCTTTGGTCACCCAGAATGACTCAGGGAAGGCAAAAGCTCTAAAGTTCCTCCTGCAGCATCTCTGAGTTCATACTCCCGGTTTGAGAGCTGACCTGAGCTCAGTGACCCGCTCGGCCAACGTGGCTACAAGTTGCTCCTGTCCACAGCCACAACAGCATCTTGAGGGAATGATATTCCCAGCACATCTAGATGCCCGTGATGCACAGACCTGTCCATCAAACAGGAATTTGGGGGTGGGCAGAGTGTGAACAAGCCTGGTGAGAGACTCAGAATCCTGGGAGAAAAGAAGATACAGTGTCTGCTCAGCCATCCCACCTTCCCTGCTTAGAAATAACAATGCCTCTTGTTTTAGGGATGGGGCCATTGCCTGGCTCACATACACTGACGGAAGACCCTCCTTGTTACTTTTGCTCCCTGGAAAAATACTGCTGAATAGGGCTGCGTTTAAATTCTCTTCCTTCACCAAAGGAAGGGGTGAAGCTACTTCAGTCCCACAAGTCTTAGAGAATTGTTTCCCAGTTTATGTAAACTGAGCACCAGCTCTCTCAAAAAAAGGAAAGATTTATGCTGGGCAAACATTTCCAAGGAGCCAATATTTCCCCGTTACTTACTCGTGGCTTGTGAATACAAACCTCACACAGCTGGTACCTTCGCTAATGATCCCATTACAATATGCATTGAGCTGATACTCTGTGATATCTCATTGAGGTATTCATCCATGTCAGAAAGGATTTGTCCATAAAAACATCTCCTCTCATACCATCATAGAATGCTGCATTCATTCCTCCTTCCTCTGTCATCTGATGCTGCCTAATCCCACTCACTGACATCAATCACAGGGGGAAAATAAGACAATTAATTGGCAATTAATTAAATTATAAACTGTAAGGAAGAGCAGAATATTTGTAAACCTTAATAGCCTTATTAACATGCACATTACAAGCCAGTTGCACAATCTTGCAGCTAAGGGTATCTTTGCACATCCATGACATCACACAGACTTTAATCAGAGGGTTCACCTCAGAGGGCTGCAAGGCCAGCCTGGAGCAAGGACAGTACAGGTAGTTTACACCTCCTTTCCTGCAGAAAGCTGGAGTGAAGGATCAACAGAGCACATGGGGAGCTGCAGCATCCCACCAGCTGTGGCTCCTGCAGTGCCCATTCTGCTTTCAGGCCAGAAGGGTATGGGGATGGTGATTCTCCACAAATTTTCTGCACAAAACAGGCATCTCAAGCTGTGTGGAGGCAACAGAGAGCTCTACCAGCCCCTGGGCTCTTTGGATGAGTATATTGACTTGCAACAACTCAGAGGCCTGAAGTGACAGCCACCCAGTCCAGGGCTCTCTCTGGGATGGACCTGACCAGCAGGACTGGTGAGCCTCGGCTCCTTCCCGTGGTCCCTGCTCAGCCAGGTGGGCTTTTCTGCTACAAGGGCACACGTGTGTTGGGATAGGGCCTGAAAACCCACTGGTGACAGTAACAACGGATTATTGTTATATAACACACATGCAATGTGGTTTTGGTTAAAGCGGTTTCCTGCGGGACTTAAGGAAACTAAGCGGGAAGCAAACAACGGCTCAGGTCAGGCACCTCCTGCAATGTCACAGCGGCTGTTGCAGGGCAGTGGCAGAGGCTCCATCACTGAGGAACTGGGCTCAAAGCTTAATGCATCCAATAACAGTGCCAGGCCTCTGTTTAAATGTCACAAGAGAGGAGAAAACACCTGACCCAGCCCAAGCAACCCATGAATGAGAACATGAAGCCACAACCAGCCCCAGATGAGGTACCAGGACATGCAGTGCAATGGTCATGTTGCCACAGTATCACTGCATGGTCCTCAGGTCCCCTGGGAATAACCTTCACACAAAACCCTCAAGGTACTTGCTCTTTTCATACTATTTCTATACTGTTTTTGTCCTGGAAAGGTGACTGAATTAGTCCATCCAATATACACTAAACTCTTGACTTTTTCCTAGTCAATTTGTTCCAAAAGAAGTACCATGTGAAGCGAGAGAGTGACCTACTAAAGCAGGGAAATTAGAGTGTAGAAGATGGATTGAGCTGTAAATCAGGTTTGCCTCCAAGAGCAGATATAGCCCAACCAGGCTCTGCCATCTGCCCTCTCTCCAATCAGCTGCATCCCAAACCTCAGCTGTGTTAACTCTGGTTCCAGTCCAGTGTTATTTCTGTAACACGTGAACTGGGATGACATGCACCCAGCCCGTTCGTTTATTTGTGGAGCGTGGACCGCTGACTGATGGCCAAGTGCTAATAAAAGCAGTGTTCCCTCTCCTGTGCCATTCCACGTTGGATACCAGTGGCAGGCTGGACCTCTGGGCACACGGTGCTCACTGTGAGCAGCCGGGGATTGTCAATGAGCAGCAGCTTCAGGTTTTCATTCTTAATTTTGATGGATCTGCAATGCCCCACTGTTTTCCCTCCCCGTTCAGCTCTATATTTAGGCAGGGATTCTGTATTTTTCGGCGAGGTTGGTAGCTAACGCTGCTCTGCTGTCGGTACACTTGTCTCCCTTGTCAATGCGCGGCTGTTTTTGGGATGCATGAGGCAGTCAGATGTGACAGAAGCTGAGAGGTTTCTTTCACAGCTAGGAAGGGAGAGGAGGGAGCCAAGCATTTCCATATCCACCCTAGGAGCGTCGGTCCCTGGGGAAGGCTGGAATCTGGTGCCGACTGGCGCTGGGAACACCCACGTTCAGCTAACCTGACTGCAGCGTTCACTACAGGGTAACTGACTTTGAGGAGGCGTTATACCAAGAAAAAAATAAATTAATCAAACAAGATGGGACATCAGACATTTTAAAAATAACTCAGGGTGAAGATCCAAGAAGCTGTGATGACCAGGGGGCCAGATCCAGATTCCCTCAGCCCAGCTCAGGTCCAGGGTAGCACTGACCTCAGCAGAGCCTCCTGGGCTGGCTGAGGCCAGTGAGATCAGAATCTGGCCCAAATCACTTGGCCTCCCGCTGCACCCCATGTTGTAACTATCCATGATGTTGACACATTCAACTTGCCACTCGTTTGTGGGACTAATTACACATTCGCATTTGTCTGCGCTCGCTCGGCTCCTAGCAACTGCAGTCACAGTCCTAATTAAAATAATAGACTGAGATTGGTAACATTACTGATTTAACAGGAAATTAGAAGAGTTACGTTCACAGAGTTTAGGTAATTGACACCAACAGCTCTTTCCTTGTAACGTGCGCTCTGTGATTGATTTCGTTCCCCAGTCAGACCTAAAAGCAGCCTGGGAGCACATCCCACCATCAGATTACAGTGCAGGGGAATTAAATGGCTATTACACCACTGCCTGCTCTAGAGCTGGGCTCGAGCAGGGCTTTGAGCTTCCAAACCAAACATTAGCCCTAGAATTATAAGCCTAATGCAAAACAAAACATGTTCAGCAAAACATGCTCAGTTCCCCTTGTAAAGAGAGTCCCTGCACGGCGCCCATTTGAGCACTCCTGCCCGGGGAGGGGGCTGCAAGCAGCAAAGGTGCAGCTCCTGCACTCCTACATGCCTCAAATACCAACTGCCTTAAAACAGGCCCCTGACCCTGACCCTGACCACTGACCCTGCAATGCACAGGGACACTCTGGGCACACAGTGGTGGAGCTCAGAGCAGATGGCCATAAGGAAAGTTCAAGGCGTGCAAAATTTCGTGGCCATGCTGAAGGGAGAAGGTTTTGCTGTACTAAACCCGCAGCTCTCTCCACACAAAAAAGTCCTGTGTTGGGATAACATTGCAAGGCAGCAAGTTTCCCCTTCTTACGGAAGGGGAATTAGATTTCTGGAGATGGCCTTCTCATTCTCATGGTGGTGTCAGTCAAAGCGGCTTTGTATGAGCCTCAGAAAGATGAATCACTGATTCTGTTGAGGCAATTTCTGACTCAAGTCTTCTCAAATGGTTTGGGTTGGAGGGGACCTTAAAGATCAAGCAGTTCCAACCCCCCTGCCATGGGGCGTTTGCGTATGTTATTCATGAAATAAATTGTGACATTTTCAACAAAACAGGCTGTAGTAATGGAGTAATTGCCTCAGAAATGAGGTGGACTCTCTTGGTGTCAGTAGTTGCAGCTGGGTCTGGTATCTTGTGTTATCACCTCTTTCCCCCACAGCCTGGGCCCACAAGGGCAGATGGGTTTCTGACCTCCCGAATGTCACATCTCCTTCAACACCCTCCAGTTAAAGGGTTGAGTTGTCCAGGAAGTTCCCTACACTGTGCTGTGCTTGGTAGTTCCTGAAGGTCAGTCCTAAAAAATGAGGAGAATGAGAGTGGACAGGGCAGGTGGATCTCAGGGGTGAGGATGGGGTGGGTGTCCAAAGGGTTTTACACCACTGTGATGAGGTGTGACATCTTATTAGCTCCATCCCCATGGAAGAGCACCTGCAACACATTTTGGGTGACTCAAAAACATTCACTGGGGTCAACCAATGACTTCCTGAGTAATGCCACACAAGACACTGAATAATAGCCCTTATTTACCAAGAAATATAATTTTTATCTCTACATCTGTAGATTGAGACACCTTTTCTGGAAGCGTACGTAAGTCTGCTTCTGAAGAAATGCATTGCCTGTAAATTATTGTGAAAACACGCTATGAAATGCCAAAAATTGCATCAAGTTGCAAGACTATTAGTCAATAATCACCTGCTCCTGTGGGCTCCTTTTCTATTTGCGGACTCGGAAATGTGCTGGAAGAACAAAGTACACGTGGTCTGGACTTTCTTATCTGATATTAATCCCAGCACAACAGGGCTATAAAATGTTTTCATGAACATATATGTCTTCTGCAGAGAGCTTCATGGGGTAATACTGCTGAGAGAGCTGCAATGTAGGAAATACCCATCCATGGTTTATAAATCCTATCCATCTTGGCATGTCTTGGGGAGTATTATCAGGGCCCTGGAGAGCTACTGCAAATGCTACTCTTGCAGCCTGAATGGATAATTGTTTATAAAAGTCTTCCTTTTCCTCTGCTGTGCCTGGGAACGATTATATCCAGAAGGCATTTGTTGTGTCCGTCTTGTTTGGCTCCAGCAGCTCCCAGAGGTATCACACACGGGATGCTCCAATAAAGCCCTTACCTTCCTGTTGGGCATGGACAAGAGGATTCAGCTACACTGCAGACATTTTTCCCTGTGCTTTATCCAGCTTTCAGGTGGCAAATGACAGCCTGTGCTTTAATCCCCCATGTGTGCACTGAAATGAACACCGGGACATTTGCTTCTGGAGCGTTTCCATATCTCACAGTTTAAACTTCTCTGCTATTAGCAGATATTTGATCCCATAAATATTGGCCACGTGCTCACAATGGATGCACACTGTTTGCATCAAGCCAGCCTAAAACTTAAGTGCCATCATCTTCTCCCCGTGTCCCTCATTTTGCCGCCCGTTAAACCGCACCAACGGGGCAAATTACCCCCAGTGCAAGCAACTCCCACTGCCACGAGGGCAGGGACCTCCATACAGTCCTGCTCACTTGGAGTCCATGGGGAAGTTCTGTGTGATCCAAACAGCACAAGGAATTTATATCCTATGGGTCTGGGTCACAGCCTCAGCACTGTGATCCCCCCATGCTCTCAGCTTCCATCACGAGCCATAGTGGAAATAGGACAAATACTGGAGTGCTACAGGCAGAGACTGATCCTCGCTTAATCCTTTGCTGTCATAGAATCATAGAATGTCCTGAGTTGGAAAGGACACAAAAGGATCATCAACTCCAACTCCTGGCCCTGCACAGGACAACCCCAGGAATCACACCATGTGCCTGAGAGCATTGTCCAAACGCTTCTTGATCTGAGCTGAGGAGGGAAACGTGTCCCACACTCAGCAGACCCTTCCCATCCCTCTCTCCCAAATAAAGAACACAACTCTCTATCTCAAGAAGGTTCCAAGTATGAGTTTCCAGCTCTGAGTCTAAGGCAGTGCATGGGAGGAGGGAGCTGAGAAAACACACCGAGGCACCACTGCAGAACAGAACACACAGCACCCCAGCTGCCTCACGCTGGCCATAAATCCTAAGCCTCATGGCACAGCCAAGCTGGAAACACATGAAAAAGCTTAAAGTGGCTTGTTTGAACACTGAAGAAGTAGGTGATAGATTCTGTTTGATCAGGAACGAGAGCGAGCGCCGGCACAGTGCAACAGGCCAGGAGAGTGTGAACACGGCAGGTACAGGAGGGGGGGAACAAGGCAGGAGCGTGTGTGGGGATACAGTGGGGTGTGCGAGGGTGACGTGGTCAGTGGGATGGGCAGGGGACGACTGTCCCTGTCCCTGCACCCGGGATGGAGCAGGGCAGGCTTGGACCTATCATGGTGAGAGAAACAGTCTGTGGCAGCAATTGGGAAAACACCGATGGCCAGGGCAGGAGCTGGGCAGGAACACGGTAGATGAAGCTGTGGGAAGGCCATCACAAAACACCGTGCGTGCCTTGGACACCCCCGGGGCACCGCCTGGAGCTGCCCAGAGACTGTGACACCAGCCAAGGGTCCTGCTTTGCCAGCTGCAGCAGGCACTGAGGAGCAAGGATAGGGATGGGGATGAGCTATAGAGCTAAGAATGGCAATGGGGAACGGGGATGGCAATGGGGATGCAATACGGATGGGAATGGGAAATCGGGGTGGGGACTAGAATGCACATGAGGCTGAGGCTGAGGATGGGGTCGCCCCACCGCCTGCAGACACCGCTGTTCCGCTCAGCACTACCCTCTCCCAAGGGCAGATGACGGCCCAGCTTCGCCCCCCCCGCCCGCCTCCCGCCCCGGCGGGGCCGCCCCGGGCCCCGAACCCGTGGCCCCCGGGCCCTCCCGCCGCCATTTCGCGGCGCCGCCGGGCGCGGCCCCACCTGCCGCCTGCCCCTCCCCCGCCGCCGCCGCGGTCCGCGCGCCCATTTGCGCCTGGCCGGGCGCCGCGCGCGGCCTCCCCGCCCCTCCCTCCGGCGTTCAGTCATTCAGCCGGGCACGGGCAGGAGCGCGCTGTGACGTCACCGCCGGCGCGCGGGCACCGCGCGGGGCTGCCGCGAGAGGGGGGGGCGGGGCCGCGCCCCTGAAAGGGGGACGGGGGAGAGCCCGCGGGAAAAGGGCGGACGGGAAATGGCGGCAAGGGGGGAGCGGGGGGAGAAAGGGGCGAGGGGAGACCCCTGAGGAGAAATGGCTGAGGGAAGATCCTCGGGGGGGGGGGGGGGGGAGGTGGGGTGGGGAGGGCTGAGGGGAGATCCTCAGGGAGAAATGTCTGAGGGAACACTCCCGAGACACAGGGGAGAGACCCCCGAGGAGAAGTGGCTGAGGGGAGATCCCAGGGAGAAGTGTTGAGGAGGGGCCGCTGAGGGGGAACCCCTGAGAAAGGGGAGGCTGAGGGTCACTGTGCCCATCCAGGGGGGTCTGTACCTTCCTCTCCTGCGGCCCCAGGTGGTCACAGCCCTCTGCCAGGGCTTTCCTCCACTCTTCCATTTGAATACCCTCCTCCACCTCCATCCTTCCTGCAGAATGAGGCAGGGAAGGAGGCAGGAGCCCGCTGGCATAGGAGCGGGTGGCTGGCCATGTCACCCGCAGCCCCTCACTGAGGGGCCCTGGGCCGGTCAGAACCCCCCACAGTCTGAATAAAGCCATGAGATACCGTCCTGAGACTGATGGAGGGATCTCAAGGCTGAAATCTCAACAACATCAATAATTTTTCCTAAATACACAGTCCATATTGAGACTGGCATTGTCTGCGCTGCCCAAGCCCGGAGAGGGAGGGGAGGGCGATAAGAGGCGTCATCAGGCTTTGCCTTCCTGTTCCTATACCAAAGATAGAGAATATTATAAATTTAATAGATCTTCTTCATAATTCATAGCTTGCTTGTGGAAAAAAAAATCATAATAGCTTGGTGTGATATGTCAGGCATCTATAATTCATGGCACTGAGATCACACAGCCACCATACAGTGGGAGTTCACAGAGTGAGATGTTTGTAATTAATCTGTGAAAAGAGAAACAAAGGCAATAAACTAGGAAGGACAGTAAATGAGGGACAGATCCTTCCACCCGCACTGATGTGGGATAGAACATGGCCACAAAACATGAATAATCTCTGGCTAAAATCAGTAAAATTAGCCAAGAAAAGGCTAGGAAATGTACAGTAAATGGTAAGTTTATCACTGGCTGGTTCCTTACAGCACAGGTGGACATGGGCTGTGCTGCCCATGGGTAGCGACCTGCTAAAAGCAGGAGAGTGACCTGTGCTTAAACTGAGCTTGGGTCAAAGTACAGGAGAGAAGAGCTCTTGAGTGAGGTCTCAGGCTGTGCAGGTGGTGTGAGGGAGCACCGAGGCCACTCAGTGGGAACCAGGGGACTCGCTCTGCCTTCCCTGTCCTGCAGGCTGGGAGATGCCAGCTCTGGGAAGGCTGAGAAACTTGTGATCCCCTTGGAGTGTTTGCATCAACCTCATTGACTCCAGCAGCACTGGGGCACACGCTGAAGTGCTTTGCTGAGCAGGGAAGTTTCTTGAAACAGAGCCCGAGCGAGGATTCAGACAATTTGTGCTGCTCACCAAGATTCGCTACAGCAGTGGAGCGAGCCGAAGTTGCTTCCTAATTGGAAACAGCAAGCTGGAGATCTCCAGAACCCCCTTCCTCTTGCTATTGTCTATTTTCATCCTGGTGAAGCTAAAGCTGGTAACTGTGATGTGACAGCTTAAAAACTCCCTGTGGTTTCTCACAATAGGCCAACCGTCTACGCTGGTTTTCAAACGACGCATGGAAATCTTGTAAGACTGCATGACCAATCAAGGAGGGGGAGAAATTAATTTCTTCCAAAGTGGAAGCTACAAGGAAAAATGAAAAAATAAATCCTTGTCCGTCTGGGAGTTTGTCTGTGGCTTTAATCAAAAAATACCAGTGCCTGGTCCATCAGGGAAAGCTTGTGTCACAATTAAATTGTTTTAGTCTCAGCTAAACAAGCCACAGGACAGAGGGACATCACGGTGAGACTCCAAGAGGAAGCCCAGGCCTTGCTCCCGGGGAGACATGATAGTGCCAGTGCACGGATGCTGGAGGCCAGAGGCACTCATTGTTTTGTTTACTCATTCCTGACTCCCTCAAAAAATAATTGGTTTTCTTTTGTTGCTTGTTTGTTTGTTTGCTTGGCTCTTTGCATTCTTTCGATTCAATTTCTCCTGCAATATGGCCTTAATTTACATTGCAAGGATACATGTTTATTTATGCATTTATTTTGCTCTTTTTTTTTTTTTTTTAATTCTAATCAGTCTTAGGCTGCTGTGAAAGGACATCGGCCATGTGGTGATGAGGAGGACCAGGAGGTGTATCCCAAATCTCCACTGCCTGTACAGCTTCTGTCCCAACCCCTACCCCAACTCCTGCATGATCTGGATAGTTGCTGTCTGGAGTATATGTAGGGTGGTGCCTATGGGCTCCATATAGTGTAAGCAGTGGAATCCATTAAATTCTCCTCTTTAGAGTCTCCATGGCTTGTTGGTGCAATCCCAGCTGAGCTTGGGCTCTGTAGGTCTCAGCTATGCCCTCTGGTGACACAGCACCACTGGCAGCACAAGGATCCTCTACCAGCAGGGCCACCTTTGGTGGAAAACTCACCCAGGAGGGCACTTTTCCCACTGTATAGGCCCTCAGGGAACAGTAAATAGAAACTGGGAATTTATCAGGTTCTCCAGCTTCTCGCCTCAGCCTGCTAATCACTTTCTGCCACATGAGTCCCTGAAGAATCCTGGTGTTTTTCAGCATCTGGGAAATAGCTTAAGGGAATGGCTGAGCATCCACTGCCTCCTGCTGAGGCTGTGAGCAGTCAGGAAAAGGGCCCCGATCCATGGATTAAGTGCCCTGATGAGCTGATCTGGTTATGGCGCAGCAGGACATACTGGAATGAATGATTCTGACCTTAACTGGCTCTAACATTGCCATCCAAAAAGTGTGTGATTGTGCTAATCCGCCCCAAAGGAGCACTGCGAGGCCGGTTCATTGTTGTGGGTACGGCGCTGAGAGCTCCTGGCACAAAAGGCTTTGTGCAAGTGCAGAATATTTTCCCCTTTTTTTTTTTTTGGCTTTGCCTAGGAGCCTCCCGTGGTGGAACAGAGCAGCCTGGTTACCTAACCCACATCCAACCACGGGACCAAGGCAGTGCTTACACTCCTCTCTGCTGTTGTTTCTCCTGTGGTGTTTGTGTGGTAATAGTCTGTGAGGGAAACACTACAGAAATCCAGTTATAAAAGGAAGAGTGGACAGATGCGTAGAAGAAGAAGACTCTGCCATGACAATCTTTCTTTGTGTCTACAGCCCAGCAAACACAACATAAGCTTGGATTGAATTACCCCAAAACATCATATGTGAGTTTGCCTGGGGTTTAATGCCTGGGATCCACAGTGCCTGCACAGATCACATCTAACAGCGGATGGCAAGGAGTGCAGAGCAGCAGATATGCTACTCCAGTCCAAACCCAAGGAATCCCACTTACATCTGTCCACCCGGGCTTCACAGCATGTGCAGCCTTAAAATGTGCCTTTAAGCCTTACTGAAAGGATTGGTATTCCAGCCTTAGCCCTTAAACCCTTGGGGAAAGGCCAAACACTGGGCTACTATCCCCTGACTGGGCTTTCTGGCACCTCTGGGGCTGTGGTCCTCATCTTCATCTGCATCTTCTCCTCACCTCAATCCCAGTGGGAGGGGCACTGCCTCATGACTAGTCCAAGACACACAGCAATGTATGGTAGTTCTGGTATGAACTACAGAAGAAAATTCCCTTGGCTGCATCCAGGTGAGGGGAGGGACAAAAGCGTCGAAAAACACCTTTTGAATGTTCACAATCCCCTTTAAAAATAAAGGAGGCAGGCAGGCAGAGAAAGCTGATCTGGGTGTATAAATAACCAGTAAATGGCAGGGTGTTCACCCTTCCCACACTGCATTACCTAACATGTTGCATCGCCCGCTATGGCTCAAGATGGGGGAGCTGCCAGCAGAGCAGTGCTGTGCCTGATAACCAGAACAGCCCACGGGACTGGGAGCAGGCATCCATGCTCCAAACGTAAACAAGGCAGAGCCACCTCCTCACTACTTCCAGTGCAGTCACCCCACATCCCGTCGGGGTGGAACAGCCCCCTGCCTGAGATTAGCCAGGCCAAATCAAGGAACAGCAGGCGTGTCAGAAGGGAGTTATGGAAACATAATACAGAAATACTCCAAGCTTCCACATTTTCTCAGGAATCAGATATATAAAAATGGCAGGGATTCTCTCCTTTACCCAGGCAGCCAGGGCTGTACTGGAAAGGCCATAGCAGAGGGCTGTAAGCCTTGATTTGGCCTCATGTGGACACAGAGCCCACACTGGGGCTCCTGACACACATCTGCCCTCTGAGCTCAAAACCTCCCACAGTGCCTGCCTTCCCAGCGGAATGCTGAGTGAGGAGAGAGCCAGCAAATCACCACAATCGATAACAGTCACAATAGCACCTTCCATCCAGGGGCCTCAAAGCACTTGGCAAAACCCAAACAACTACTGCGACTCCCCTCTGCTTGCTGAGGCCAGAGAGCTGTGTTAGGGGGTGTAGGGGGTGAGCAAGACCCGAGATGGGAATGACACCTGTGTGGTGATGCAGCAGCAGACAGCAAACAGCACAGCAACCAGAGCCTCAGCAGCATCTGCTTATGATCACTGATCATTTTGAGCTGGCCTCTGTTTGCGAATCAGTTGCCAGGCTTTTGATACTGTGAGTCTTTAAATAGAAATCGGATGAAGGCAGGCAGGTTTTTTGTACCTGTCCCCTTCCTGCTTAGGACTCATATCCAAACTTCTCGGTTTAACCTTGTCTTTATGGTCTGCTGAAATCAAAACGCTCGTGCGAACAGCCTGAAACACTGGGGATTTTCAGCTCAGATCTGAACTTGAAGCTGTTCTCCCAGGCTGTGCAGCACTTGCTATTTTTAGCTCCATGTCAAAAAGTTGAAGCAGCACGTGGTAAGATGTTATGACTCTTAAAATTACTGTAAGAATGTTCCAGGGAATGGTACCAATTCATCAAAAGTAAGTTCGTTGCGTGAGATAACTCTGCGACCTTTGATGTTGCACTGAGTTGTTGGGTCACTGGCTATTAACGCTGCTGCAATTTGTTGAGCAATAACCCAGTGATTACGGAAAGGGAAGTAGCTATTAATATGGTAAAAGGCACACCTAAGTGAGGATGTTTACTCGTCTAGGCTGAGAGGGGGAGGGCTAGACACCCTTCAAGATGTTTCTGCAGCTCTTTTTTATGATACTAAAGATAAGGACCTGTTCTCCCTTCCCCCAAGACCAGCAGAGTGTTGCCGTTGGGAAACAGTGTCCTGGCATTTGAAGTGAAGGATGTGAAGGCAGATAGCAGGTGAAAAGAGGCATCTTTTTTGGCTGTAAAGCCAAGGCAATTTGCTCATAACACAGAGGCTGCAGGATGACACTCAGATGGGTCAGGTCTGATCCGTGCTTCCAAAACCCTCCCAGAAGTGTCCTGTAAGAAGTCAGTGATGGTTTCATGCCCCAGGGTGACAGTGGCCCCAGGAAGTTCAGGGCAAGGGACCCCTCTCTGTCTATCACCTTGTTTTACCTGCCAGTCGTTGCCCCACACAGAGATGTCTGTAAGCCTTACTTCCATGCTTGATTATCACCAGTGGGACCTCTGTGAGTCAGTTCAGCATCTGGTTGTGACACTGGGATACCCCAGATTAGATCCCTGATGCTACTGAGATGAGCATGAGCGTCTTGCACAGGAGGAAAGGGCAGGAAATTGTTCCCAGCAAGAAGACAAAAGAGAGGAAATTGCCCTATGAAGGATGGATGGGAAGAGGAATTTAAGGCCAGAAGCATTTTCCACAGCACTAAACAGAAGTGCACGTCTCGTCAGTGAGGTTCTCATCTTCCCACACCCAGGGGTGGTGAGCAAAGGTAAGCAGCCACATCCAGGTGGACTGCACTTCATTATGCTTCATTTCTGCAGGAAGGCCTTCTGTTCCCCCTGTGAAAACCACTGTGGTTAATAAGCCCCAAAGTCTGAAGAACAGATGACTTGCTTAGAGAAGCACTGCAAAACACAGAGATCTGGAAGAGGGGTTTTAGTGGCCCAACCTCACCAGTGACGGGAAGGAAACAGCCACGGCTTTTTTCTACAGAGGAGGAGCTCAGGCATTTGCTGTTGTGGGTTGCTAATAAACCCCACCAGTCTCGGGCTCGTTAGGAAGGTGTACTGCTACTAAAAACTGTTATCAGCAGGGTGGGCTGATCTATAGTGCCACATGCAGTTACAGCTTAATAATAACAATAAGGATGGTTCTCAGGCATTCCAGCACACTACACCCACATCACCCCGCCTTTGCTAAATTTGCTTCTGATTTACATTCACATGAGCAAGCTGAAAATCAGTCACCTCAATTTCAAAGAGGGAAAAAAGAAGAGGGCAGTTCCCAAAAATGGCCTGGGTTTGCCTCTACCCACTTTCAGAAGTGTCTCTTTTGGAGCTCCCATGGTTAAGTGAGCTGTGAGTACAACTGTCCCCTCAACTTTGTTGGTAAATACTGAACTCCTGACATTCCGCCTGCTGAGTTTTGTGAAGTTCCGTTGGTGTAAAGCTCCTCAGTTTATTTTTTGCTGTGTAATTGTTCAGGTTTCTGGGACTATTCCCTGCAGGAACATCCTTCTGCTCTTAATTTCATCTCTCACAATACACTGCTCAGTTTCTTCAGCCCTTTGCTCATAAGCACTTTCCTTCCAAGACGTTGAATCTCAGCCATATTCCTTGTGTTTAGTTCACAGGAGAGCTGGGTGCTCAGAGACTGCTCACAGCCAGGCTCTCAATTAGCTGTCTTCAGCTATATTTTCCCCTGGTTTGGACATGTGCTCCTGAGAAACCCTCAGGGTTTCAGAGCCTGTGGTCCTGAGCGTTACAGCAAACACTGCGTGTGCTTGTCCCATCCACCTTGCAGGGCTTCACTCACCCTCTGGGACTGATGTGGGGAAACCAATTAAACATTTATAGCTCTGTAACCTGCTGGCATGTGTGTGGGGCAGCTTCCCACGTCTGACCTACACAGAGCGTGACTTGGCTGCATTTTGTCCGTCACCTTGGCGTGACCCGCAGCCCACACACTCAGCAACAGACCTGCCTGTGTCCCACATCAGTGGGATAAAGGCTTAGGGCAGAAGCCAGAGCTGCGTGGGCAGGCATTAGGTGACTTAGGGCTCTTGGCAACCTGGAGTCAGCTCCATATGCTTCATCTTGCTGTGGAGACACGGCTTCAGATACACCCCAGCATTAGTGATCCCTGGTGCTTGGTGCCACTACAAGCAGCCTGTGCTTTGGTGCTCCTGAGAAGCCCATCCTGAGGGATGAGGGGCTCCCAAGCCTCACGAAGGGTGGGCTGAGTGAACTGCAAGTTTCTCGTGGAATGCCTTATCCAAAGCTGCTGAATGGGGTGCTTCAGGGGAAGGCAAAGGGACAATGGCCTGCCTGTGGGTTGGTTTTCCACCTCGAGATGCCTCTATTCTCCCCTGCTGGCATTAGCGAGGAGAGCTCTTGGCCCCCAAGCAGCAGGTGCAGCTGAAGCAGGAGATCTGGATGTGCTGGTAAACATTTTGAAGACAGAAAATAAATCCATCCATCTCTGTAAGAAATGCTGCCCCCAAGAGAAATTTCTGATCATAGGCAAGACTAAGTGCAAAGGCACCAGCAAATTCACCACCAGCATTGATTATTTCATTATAAATTGCTCACTTGCTTTCTTACATGCTTCTGAGCAGAAATGAAACATTGGCTACTGAAAATAACAGCAGCTAATACACAACCAAAAACCTGACTTGCATATGAAAACACTGGATTTTCCACAGGGGCTTTCCCACTCTTTAAGCTTCTTTAAACTTTAAAGTATGAGCTCCATTAAGATTATAAAAATGTACTGCCTTAGCTGCTGGATTTTTCACTGTGCTGAAAGGAAGGCAACTGCTCAGAGGCTGAGTGAGAAGAGTGATCTCAATATTAACAAACAGTCCTGTGCTGACACTGATGATTGATGGCAGATGAGGATGTAGATGGAGAAATCAGGGACTTTCCAAATTGTAAAATAGGGAAAAGAAACCAGTCTGCTTTACCAGGGCTGGAGCTACATAAGTCAGATGCCTCAGGATGTCCAGCAATGGTCTCCTCGGTGACACTGAAGTTACAGGTGGCCTCGTTTGTGTCTTGGAGTAGTTGTTTAGTGGAAAATGTTGTAAAGGACCATTTCACAAGAGTGTTTTGCACAAAGCACATGTGCCTCTATATACATGGCAATAGCTGGTGTTCAGACACCAGCAGAGATTATTTTCCTTCCTGAGGCTGAAAGGAGACTGGAGAAAGGCAGGTGGACACTGAGTGAGGAAAGTGAGAGTGGAGAATGAAGAACAGAGGAGAGAAGCCACACTGGTCCTTGACCCTGGGAATTAAGGGGGCCTGGGGAGCTCTCATCTTCTTGTGTCTGCTACCTGGTGGCTACTACAGTGGCTGGAGGCCAGCAGAAGTCCTCAAGTGCCATTACACAAGGCCCAGGAGCATTAGGAGCAGGAGACAGGACTGGTCCTGGAAGAGCTGCAGAGCTCCTTGGCTTTCCACCAGGGGTGTGTGATCTTCTTCACCCTCCTGGAGTGAGTAGAGAGAAAGTTATGTAGTATATTTGAAGTTTTCTCAGTACAGAACTCATTGGACTCATTGGTTTCTTGGAGTCTTATCTGGTCTATAAGGGAAATTTCTCTATGACTCTGTAATTTTGCCCTTTAGTGTTTTTAATTTTCCTGCATCCTGAGCTGAAGATAACTGGAAGAAAAAAAGGTTGTGTAGGACTGTGACTAACAGCAATCTCTGCACTGAAGCTGAGCTGGGGCCACTCTAATGGTGCAGAAAAGACACTCCCTCCAGGTCAGGACATTTCCCTCTTTGCTGTCCCAGGGCCTCTTGCCCATGGATGAGCCATGCATAGTGGCTGACAGCACAACTGCTGTGGGGCAGGAATTACACCATCTCATTCCCTGTTTATAGGTGTGATCCATCTTCAGAAACACTGCCTACTGGATGCCATTAGAGGAATATTGCCCACAGTGGCACGCTCCATGGTTCATTCCTACCTTTGATTTCCTGGGTGACATCAAATGATGGGAGTGTTTTTTTATGATCACCTGTATTTGTACAGGCAAGCACAAGGATGGGTAGGTAGATGGGAAAAACCTTGTGTCTCATTCTGCAGAGAGAAGGAAAACAACTCCATGGAAAAAAAGAAAGTAGGAGATAAAAAGGTAAATATTTCCTTTGTCCCTAAGGCACAGTCAAGAAAAGCCATCATCATTTTGCTCAGACAGTGGTATAACCTCATGTTTCCCACAAAACATATTTCCCTGGGATCAGTTTGCACATATCAGGTTTTGCCCATGAATACTCATGAGACACAAATCAGTCCCTTTAATCCATGATTAGTATGTCACCCCACGCTCTGTGGTTGCATCACGATTTGGTGTTATTGTTGAATGACTGCTGTGCTATTTAATTGTTTTTTGCTTAGTGATCTGTTCGCTCTGCTAATATTTAATTCTCTTTTCCCACCCCTCTTTCTACCCCCAAAAGGCCTAAAGAATAGGAAAACATCTTTCATTTTCTCAGGCTTCATGTGCTATTGTAAGAAAATACCTATTCATAATCTCCTGTAGGTGATAATGATGATATACAGTCATAATCCTGGAATTCTTAAGTGGTTGCCAATGCTGCTTTATAGCTGAGAAAAGAAAAAAAAAAATTGACCTGATTTGAAATGTAGCAGGTTAGTGTGCTTTTTTTGCTTTTTCCAGTTGTTTGGATAATGAACAAATTGTCATCTCGACATCTCCTCTGCCACATTCTGAGCCGAGAGCTGCACATGAGCCTGAGTGACAGCAAACCACACACTGCCTGGTGCCTGCCTTGCTTTGCAGGGGTGAATTCATGAGGACAAATTACACCTTTGATTTATCCTTTAAACAAAAAGAAAGGAAAACAGTAACATTAATTGCGATGAGCTCTGGTTGCATTGCACTTTTTGTAGTGATCAATATTCTGGGCATTGTAAGCAGCAGCTTTACATAATAAATAGCTGCATTATATAATGCTAGTTAAATTTAGAAATGGTTATTTTATTACCTTTAGCACACATAAAATAGAGAGTGATAGGGCTGCTCAGAGCCCAGGAGCTGTCTGAGGAAGCAGGGAGCAACTGGGCCTGGCTGTGCACAGTGAAAATAAACCCCGGCAAAGCCAAAGCCGCTCAGTGCTCTGGGTCAACGTCAAACATTTCGGGGGGTTGGGGGTGGCAGGGGCGGGCCCTGCTCTGGAACACGACATGCTCAGGAGCAAAACATCCCTGCACAATAAAGATGGAAGATTTATTATGAAGGAATGAAATGTGCTACTTTTGTTCTCCCTGGTGTCCCCATAAAGCCTTTGTTTGACAGGCTCGGTCGGGCTCTGGGCAGCTACAGTCCCTTCCGTGAGGCTGCCGGCTGCTTTGAGACCAGTTGTGTGCAGGCTATAGATCAATTATCTCCCTGCTAAGGATAAACAGTGTTTCCCTTTTTCCTCTTCAGTAGCGTTTGCTGTTATCCCGGAGCATAGGAGCCCCCTTTCTTTCCCTTCCCAGCCACACACACACACACACACACACACACACACCACACACACACACACACACACACACACACACACACACACACACACAGAGTTACTGGAGGGAGGGGAAGGAAGAATTCAAGTTTGTTGCATTAATCTTCATAGCCTGATCCTCTTGGAGCCTGCTGCTGCTAAGTTAGTGTTCGGCATGCTGCCCATTTGCAACAGGCTGGAAGGACCAACCCTTTTGTTACAGATAATTACAAGACATCTCAATCTAATAAAAGCTCTGAAATGAGAGCCTCTGGAACTGGGAGTTTGGAAAAATACAGCTGAGGAAAGGTTGAAGTTGTGAAATCTTTAGCTAAGCAGGAACAGTGTTGTTTGGCTGTTTCCTAATGCACAAGGAGCTCCAGGGTGGGAAACGACAGGACTTTAATTAGGACATCAGACCTTAGATGTTCCTTCTGCTTGCTGTGGCTGGTACCAATTTATGGAGGGCTAGGACACTCTCAGAGAGGGCTGGAGCTGGAGCCAAACTGCGGATGGAGTTAAGTGCTCTCTGCATTGCACTCTCCATTGCAATTAGAGGGCTCTGAATTAAAAGTTAATCTGAAGCACTGGCAAACTTAAGTAAGGTTCAGTTCTAGGTCATAGTTCTACAAGGAGAGCCCATAGGTTTTTACTGGACTGAACCAAAATCCTGATTTAAAGGAGCATCCAGGGGCGCTTTTTTAAAAATATGGATTTGGGCCCATATCAGTAGTATCTCTACTAAATACATGCACTTGATTTTTGTCAACTATTGTTCACAGTTTTAGTATAACAAGAATCCTGCCCGGCATCTGTTGTGCATGGAAGTTTCCAGACTACTGAGCAGCATGTAGCCACTTCAGAGAAATCATTAGAAGTTATTTAGCTGAGCTGGTGTGAGAGACAAAGAGTTAAAGCCAAATCCCATTTTAAAGTAAACTTTGCAAAAGCAGTGAATTTTCTTAAAGGCTGACTGCTCTTGATTTGCAAGGATGTTCCTAGTCCTGATTTCAATTAAAGAGAAATCCTCAGGCATTTCTTCAGTTCGGCGGTGTCCTTTATTCCACATGGTTATATATTGAGTAATAAACAAAACAAACAAAGACCATATTCTGCAATGAACTGCACAGGTCCCGTGCAATCTCAGGGAAATCAATAGGTCAAGGTCTGGCCTTGGATTGCCTCAGTATCAGTTGTCAGTAATTCCCCCAGCTTCAGCAGAGTTTACATCTGTGTAAGTAAAAAATAAATGTGGAGGTACAAATCTGTCTGTGTATTCCCTTAAAAAAAAAAAAAAAGAGGAAAAAAGTAATACTGAGGTAGCCGGCATTGCAAGCTCTGATTTATTTGCCAGCCCTCCCGAAATCATGAGAGTATGTTTTAAAGAAAACATTAAGCCCAGCTTTGGGATCTCTTTCTTTGCTTTCTGTTGTTGCATCCCTGGCTCCCAGCTTTCCCTGCAGTTCACAAGGTCCAAGACCTTGTTTGTACAGTGGTAGCTGAGGCTCACACAACCGTGTGACTGGGTCTTTAAATAGTAGTGATGATGAGGATGATAATAATAAAAATTTTAAAAATATTGTTAACAATTTGGGGTTTTTTGCAAGTGCTGAATTACAGATTTCTTTCATCCTGCTCCTGGTAATATTTTAATAACGGTATGTTTTCCACCACAGCAGGCAGCACCAAGGAACACCAAGGCTGAGCTGGACACTGGGGAAATGAGTTAGGTCTGTGTTTCCTCCCCAGTGATTACCCTTGGCACTGGACAGGTCCTGCTGCTGCTCAAGGCAGGTGCTGAGCTCTTTGGATGTGGATGCAGAGCAGCTTTCGAGGTTACACACCTGGGTTTGCATCTTGCTCACGCCAGAAAGGTTCACATGGAATTTGTGCTGGAAGGGGGTGATTTGTGTTCCATCTGTTAATTAAAGCAAAGGAAAAGGAAGGTGAGACAGGGGCCTTTGTCACCCTATAAGGTCAAAGGGACAAGGCCCACATGTGATTCCCTGTTCTGGGAGGGGAAGGAGGCAGAGAGTGGTGGTAAAAGCATCTCAGCAATGGCTGTGACTTCCCCACAGTCCCACTGCAACTCTATGACAGAGTGGGCAGTGGAGTGGCCTCAAGGTGCCAGGGCTGTGGCACCGAGGGCCAACAGTCAGCCTTATGCCTCTGGCTTAACACTTCCCTGGAGTGAGAAAGTACTTAGATTGGAGACATTTTAATGTCTCCCTCTATCCTGTTGTAGCTGAACCTTGTTTTGAAATAGATCAGATTTTCATTCCCATTTAAGCCAGCATAAATCAGGAGTTAATCTAGGCAAAGTCACCCAGCTCTATTGAAGCCTGTGGAAATGCACTCGCAGGAGATTGCAGTCAGGCCTTGTGCTCTGAGAAAACACTCACTGCACTGGGAGAGCAAAACTGTGCTCTGGAGCCACAAATATCATTACCCACCTTTTGACATGGGCTCTTCAGCTCTCCCATCCTCTGGTTCAACCTGGCCAGAGCTTGCCCGGTGTGTGCATGATGCTCCATATGTCCTTTAATCCTCCCCACGTGTGTCTTCCCAAGTCTTCATTTGTATGCACGCATTTAGTAATCACTCACTCCGGCCATAAAGCCTACAGGATTTTAAATTGAACTGAAGTCCCAAATGCTTAAAAAGAATTTATGTTGCATAATTGTACGTGTTGCCTGAAAACAAACAATGATGTATGGCTAAAATACTCTCCTGGGGAGATGACTCAGATCCTTCCTTATGACTTAGACTTTGCTGGGCTGCTGGTGGTGCAGCTTGTAATCTCTGCTCTAGATGCAGGGCAAGGGAAGACAAACAAAGGAGCAATGCATCAAGCAAGGGGCAGAAGATCAGATACCATGAGTTATCTGGAGCTTTTGTGCAGACAGCACAGGACACACCTGTACCAGTGGTACTGGATCCGGGGTGGGGGGAGGGTGAGTTTCCCACCCCAGGGTGCCCTGCAGTGATGAGGCTTTACACAGTGCCAGTTTGGGTGTTTTGTAATCCACGAGGGTTGCAGGCAGGTCCCTCATACCTGGGTGTCTCACTGCCAAGCGCTGAGCAGATGATCCTGACACATGGGCTGCTTTGTCTGTGCCCTACAAATGTTCTCGCCATCAAGTCAAGAGTTCATGTGGGTTTTTGCTGTCACTGTTTTCACTTTAAACATCTTCCTTTACTTTGTTTTCAGTAAACATGCTGTATGTCCCAAGGACACAGTCTGACTGTTGATAATTAAGTCAGTTCTTCAACCAAGGCTCAAAAAGCTATATGAAAGCTTTACTTTGTGGATGTGATATTCAACCAGTGCTTAAATGTCCTTCAGCTGTGATGGCCACCCCCAAGAGTCCTAAACAGGTGTGGGAAAGATCAAAGAGACCTTAATGTGTTTTTAAGATCTGCTTGGTACATACATAAAACAGTTTCCAGTGGTGGCTTTGCAGATTTGGGGATTTTGCCGTTTTTCTGCCGTTTGCAGATTTGGGGATTTCTGTACTGAGCACGCACTAAACTCGTGGCTGCCTCTGTGTGTGATCTGAATGTGGCCTCAAGTGGATCTATCCCTTTCTCTCTGTCATTGCCAGCTGGGCAGGGGATATCTCAGGGTCTGTAGCTCTTTGTCAGTGTTGGAAGTTCAGGGCACACTCCGGTGTAACTTGATGCACTTGCAGCTTTGCAGCCCTGGCCAGTGCCCTCCACCCTTCCTTTCCTAAACCAAAAACATCAGGTATGAAGTTACCATTGCAGAGCAGACTCAAGAAGCATGTCTGCTTTCCATTCCAAGCAAAGCATAGCACAGCAGTCTAATACCATCAGTTAGCAATGAAAGAATATTAAAAATAGGAAGAAAAAACAAACAAACAAAAAAAAAGGTTGACTTCGTGGCAGAGAATGAAATAAGAAACTTTTTTCTACAGGCAATGCCAAGCATCATCAGGGAATATATCAATTCATAACAGCTGTGGGCAGCTATTTCTGTCCCAGACTTCACTAGTTTAATGGGAGCAGCATGGTGAAAGTTAACAGATCTGTGTCCAGCAAGGTTAATTCCGAGGTTACCAGATTATGATGCAAAGAAAATCAGCTGGTGTTTTTCTGTCTCGCTATGAATAGCACAGTTGCATTATTGCTACCGGAAGGGTAGTCAGCTCTTCTCAGTCTGTGGTCTCCCGCTGTGGAGGGAGGAACTTGTGAAAAATCGGTTTCCTTTCCAAACATACCCTTCTGCCTTTCTCATTCAGTGCCTACGTAACCAGAATGCTGAAGGGGTGGCTGCTAATATCACAACTGCTTGGGATCATGTTTTGCAAGAGTCATTATTTTCTTTAAGTCCAATCAGTAAGTTTTGTGCTCTTTATTTTTTTTTTAAAGAGATAATAAAACCCAGAAGAGTTTTAAAAAATGCTTTCAAGCAATGTTTCTGCAAAAATGCTTCTGGTTTTCTCCTCCACCCTGTCACATCTCCTGTTCCAAAATTATCTGTGTGGCCTTTCCACCCTGTAGCATCAGTGGCAATGGCAGCAGGAGGCCACTGTGCTTTTTGCAGAGGATTTCCAGTCTGAACACACCCAGCAGCCTAAAAGAGGAGGAAAAAGACAGGCAGTGAGGAGATTCGCAAACAGCCCCATGGGAAGGTGGTGGCAGAGGAGAATCTCTTGGCTCCTGCCATGGTGCTCTGTCCTGTCGAGGGGGGGCTGCAGCCAGTTTGCGCTGCCCAATTTGACAGACAGTGTGAAAACGGTTTCATTTCCTGACTGTACAAGTGTAACTCACAGAGGCCGATTAGCAATGACGGTTTAGAAGTGAAATGAAAAACTTTCCAGCTCAGCTTTAGACACATCAGTCCAGAATAGAGCTAGCCATATACTTTCATAATGTGCTTTGAGAAACTGGTTAAGGTACTTGAAGAAGTGCTAAGTACCAATAATAGAGCTGACAGGATAAGTCTGAAACTCTGCTGATAAAATACCTACTTCCATCAAAATGCATTCAAAATTATTTGTGTTTTCCAAAGGCTGACCAGGTTTAAAAAAAAAAAAAAAAAGGAAAAGAAAAGAACACAACAGTGGCCTCACCTTGAGTCCTGTGTGCAGGTTTGGGCACTGAAATGTAAGAAAGTTATAAAGCTACTAGAGAGCATCCAAAGGAGGGACATGAGGATGGTGAAATGCCTCGAGGGGAAGCCATAAGAGGAGTGGCTGAGGTCACTTTGTCTGTTTAGACTGGAGGAGACTGAGGGGAGACCTCGTTGTACTTTTCGGCATCCTCACAAGGGAAGCAGAAGGGCAGGTACTGGTCTCTTCACTCTCATGACCAGTGACAGGACTCAAGGGAATGGCCTGAAGCTGAGTCAGGGGAGATTTAGGTTGGATATTAGGAAAAGCTTCTTCACCCAGAGGGTCATTGGGCACTGAACAGGCTCCCCAGGGCAGTGGGCACAGCCTGACAGAGTTCAAGAAGCATTTGGACGACACTCTCAGGCACATGTTGTGATTCTTGGGGTGTCCTGTGCAGGGCCAGGAGTTGGATGCCATGCTCCTTCAGGGTCCCTTCCAACTCAGGATTTTATACGATTCTATGATTCTATGATATTCTTAACTCTGGAATTGCAACCCTGTTTTATTGTTTATTATATACTGTAATAATAGAAAGTAAAGGATTCTCAATAAAAATTAAATGCTTTAATCTATCCAGAATGGTCTTCCCTTTGGTTTTGAAGAGAGTTTCAGCAGTTTTCTTCTGAATCAAAATTAAGCCAGACTTGAAGCAGTCAGGCTCTGCAGTGAGCTGGAAGGTGCAGCCCCAGCATCCCAGTTCTGCAGTACCAGTTTGCTGTGGGGCTTCCCCAAGGATCTGCTCCATTGCTCAAGCACAGGAGAGAGAAGGTGCCCCAGTCTTGCATTCACAGTGCAAGTCTGAGCTGAGCTGCTTTGTGGTTGCTCCAAGGAAAATGAAGACTAGGTCATGAACTTAAAATAATGCTCTTTGATTCTCTCAGGCTATATATAAACTGCCTGGAGGATTCATGTTGCAGCCTGCTCCAGCAGGATCTTGGTCTCCTAAGTGTTCGGGGAAGGGAAGGGAAGGAAAGGGAAGGGAATTTTGCTATCTCTAGTTTTTGTCAGAAGGGCAGTGGTGTGCAGCCAGGCCATTGACCCAAACCTGCATGTTCAGGAGCCTCGCTGCTCCCTGTGGCTGTAGTGTACGTGGGACATCACCGTGAGTGTCACCTCCATCCAGGGAAGAGGGAGTAGAGGAGCCCCCTGGTTCTCCTGCCTTCACATAACACAAAGCAGGGAGCAGGGAAGAGCCTTTCTAGAGCTTTTTACCTCTGACCATGGAAATGCAGTCTCAGTTCTCACTGGTTAATCAGCATCTTCCCTAGAGCAGAACAAGGATCTGACTCATGACTCAGAGCCAATCCCCACACCTGGTCTCCTCCAAGGGGAATGCTGCCCTTTCCATGGGGATGGTTAAGTCCAAAAGCATGAAAATAAGCAGGGTTTTAGGATTGCTGACCTTAAAATGGACCTTCAGAAATAGTTTAGTCAGATATTACCTTGAGCATTTTCTATGTGTATTCTTGCTAACAAGCTCTTGTTAGAATATTTGTGGAAAATAAACTCTGGTGAGACATGAGCAGAGCCAAGAAGACTTATTTAAGACAAGTAAATATTTGTGGGAAAGCTTGTGTCTGTTTGTGCTATGCACCCAACACTATCATTCAGCATTTTCCATGAGATACTTTTTGATCAGAGGAGAGATCAATTACTGTGTATCCATTTCTGTGTTTTCCAGCTGTGAGGCACCAGTAGAAATGTCAGTATTTCCTCCAAGAAGAATTTGGTTTTGGCTCAGAACTTCACTTGAAGAGTTAACATTTCTGGAGCCATGACCTCAAAACCACAAATAGAAAGAAAAATAACGTAAGATAGATGAGCACAGGGTTCTGGAAGCCCTGAAGAGTGAAAAACAAATTTCAGCATGTTTTGTAACCATCCTCTGGAGTAAGGAAAAAAGGACATTTTAATAAAACTGCACCCTAGAGCCCACAGAAGTTTGCTTGATAAATAAAAAAATGTACAACTGAATGTGGGATGAAGGCTGGGTCTGCAGTCCTCTAGCTCTGAAAACACCATCCCAAACATAGGAGCAGGAAAGCTGGTGTCGGCCACTAGCTAAGTCACTGGTTGCTGGACTCCACCAGACTCCCCTGAGCAACTCAATAATGGTATTTTTCTCACTGAAAATCACCTGGTGGGTAATGAACTTTCTGCCAAATCAACACACCTGATCTATGAAAAGAGATCCAAGTGCACAGCTCTGACCCCATCTCCAGGTTAACACCCCTGCCCCACCAGCCCCGGCTGTGGCACCACTGTTGCTGGGTTAATGGTAGGACTTGAGATCTTAGAAGTCTTTTCCAACCTAAATGAGCTTCATTTCAGGGGAGTGGAGTCCAATGGTCCCAGTGACCACACTGTCAATGAGGATACAAAAGAATTTGTGAAATCAGTCTTGAAGAGAGCAGAATGTCACAGTCACTGTTCTCCTTTCCACACGTGCAACACCTCATTGGAGTTATTTATCCCCCCTACTCGTCCTGCTTCTGTCTTCCATCCATTGCTTTTCAGGCCATTTCCTCTGTCCATTGTCCTCCTGCTTACAACGTTTTGTTCTGGGCTCACGTCCCTTTGTCATTTCCCACAAATACACTGTACAAGAGGACATTATTTGTCTGCACCCAAATAAAAGGATGGAAGAAACCAAAATTAGATCAGCAATTCCACATGTGTAAAATGCCATGCAAACAACTGCCAAGTTTGTCCAAGTCAGAAAAGAGAAGGGATAAAATCAAGCAGCTGTGAAAATCAGGAATGATTTCACAAGCTTCAGTAAAGATATCCAAGCATGGGAATCCCTACACTTGTGTGGAGAGCTTTGAGTTATTGATTTCATTATCTTATGAGATACATCTCTTACAGCTCAGAGATGTTGCTTCTGTTTGCAGCTCTGTGATGGAAAAAAAGGAGAATTATTCCAAAAAACATCTCCCCTGACGCACACTGGCTCCTGTTTCTCTACCACTTAAATGAAGGTGGTTGCAGTTGAATAAAGCAGATGGGAAAGGGGGGAGTGCCCATGCAACACCAAGCGAGATGGAGCAAGACTAGAGGGCATCATCCATCATGCTTTGTGCCAGGTGTCCCCACGTCCCACCCTCACCTGTAGGGTGGTCATTGTGCTGGGTGGTGATGCTTTGTGGTAAAAAACAATTTAATAGCTGGGTATCTGTATGTACTCAGATGATTTTGCTGTGGATTGGAATCTAATGACTGGAAATGGGATCATGAAGTGCTGTGTCAGACTGGAGGGAGCGATGTGCCGTGGGGGGTCTGTGTCGAATCCAGTTTCAAGATAATGCCTTAGTTAATGGGGAGCAACACTGCATGAATGATCTCAGCAGGTGTTTCTGAATTTGAGGAGTGATGAGCAACACAACTACTTGGCAAATAGGGCTTTAAAAATTTGCTTAAGGAAAAAAAAAGTGAGAAACCTCATCTCCTTGCCTGCAAGCATACAGTGCTTTGCATCAGCAGTGCTGTGCACACTCTGCTCGGGGCTGATGGGGCTTGTGGTATCCAGTTGCAGTCGGATGAAAGCGAGGGGAGACAAAAATAGCTCTGCAGCCCACACCCCACCCACAGAACAGCACAAGTTACCCAGAGCAGTTGTTTGCTGTATTGGAGGCTGCTGGAGTAGCGTTCTCTGCAGTTGCAACCTCCTGGCAGGTTAAAGCTGTGCTTGGGGACAAGTATCACACTCGCATCAGCACCCAAACCTTCATGCAACAGAGGATTTGCTTTACTCCAGGTGGAACTGGAGCCATGTTGAGAGCTGGCCACTGTTGCCCACCCCATAGCCAACCCTCAAGCAAGGATATTTTTTCCACATGCTCCCTGCTCCAGTTTGGCCAAAACAGCCTCAAGCAAGGGAATGTGAGATTAATCACCCACTTTTCCCCAGGCCATGTGCTGTCCTTTTGTCCCTGTGGTTTCTCATAGAGTTTCCAAGCAAGGAGAGGTGTTGCCTGGAGGCTGTCACCGCACTCCCAGGTTAAGTTTCTGGTGTTTTGGTTGTCTTCTCCATCATTTTGGACCTTCAGGGGAGTTTCTGAGAGGAGAAAAGATGATGCTGAGACTGACAGAGCAGTTACGATTTGAGTTTCTCCATTCTGCATATGAAACCTCAGCAAAGGTTAAAATTTTCTTGCAATATGAGGTAAGCTGTCTCTCATAAATCCCAAAGCTGCCTCTCATAAATCCCAAACTTGAGTCCTCAGGGTGACATCTCTCTGTCCTGAGCTCCTTGTTCAGAGATTGATTTGGAGCAAACCCCAAATCAAGCCAAACTGGATGTGGTTAGGAAGGGGATGGTGTCACATGCGTCTGACACCCAAGACCGAATTCAGTGGCCCAGGAGAATGAGCCGGGACTTGTTTGTCTTTGGAAGAGAATACCATCTCCTCAGAAGTTGCTCAGTTCTGTGGTTTCTCTCCAGTGATCCTCAGCATCACAGGGCTGTCATGGTCCTGCTTGCCAAAAGGAGGTGTCCAAAGGAGGGCAATGCAGATGGTGAAGGGCCTTGAGGGGAAGCCTTGTGAGGAGTGGCTGAGGTCATTGGGTTCAACCTGGAGAAGAGGAGGCTGAGGGGAGACCTCATTGCAGTTACAACATCCTCATACGGGGAAGAGGAAGGGCAGGCACTGATCTCTGCTCTGTGGTCACAAGTGACAGGACCTGAGGGAATGGCCTGAAGTGGTGTCAGGGGAGGTTCAGGTTGGCTGTTAGAAAAAGGTTCTTTCCCCAGAGGGTGGTTGGGCACTGAACAGGCTCCCCAGGGCAGTGGTCACAGCACCAAGCCTGGCAGAGCTCAAGAAGCATTTGGATGATACTCTCAGGCCCATGGTGTGACTCTTGGGGATGGTCCTGTGCAGGGCTAAGGGTTGGACTCCATGATCCTTGTGGGTCCCTTCCAACTCAGCATATTCTGTGATTCTGTGGGTTACCCCAGCTCTGTTAGTCCTTGTGTAAGCACTGTGGATATTTTTGACTGTCCTTTTCAATTCCAGCTGAAGTTGATGCCACAGGCAGCTCTCTTAGTAGATTGCTTTCGTGATTTATGCAGGTCCAGAAGAGTCCAAGGATCATTTATCTTCAAACCAGGAGAGAGATGAAAGAGTCATGGTAGTAAAATTTCCTGCAGAGCTAGATCTGAGCATCAAAGAGGGGAAAATGTCATTGTTTTACCTAGACACGACGACGTGAGGCAGGTTTTAATGCTAGGGGATTTTTTTCTAACTGCATAATTTGCCTTAAAATGAAAAAGAAGTTTTGGGAAATGAAAGAAGGGCAAACAAGCTTGGTGAGCACTGCTGGAAAGAGCTCTCTTGGAGGGGAGTAGAGCCTGAGGGGCATGTTCTTGGGATGTGGAGGCAGCACTGGGCAGGCTCAGGCTGTAGCTGCCAGGTGTCCCACTGGGAGAGGGCAGGCAGTGCAGCTGAGCCTGGGACAGCTGTGCCATCAGCCCTGTCCTGTGGTGCCTGCATGAGGCCACACACCTTCATGACACAGGTGTCTGCCCCAAATCCTGATGGGCATGTTCTGGATCTGCACAGCAGCGTGAATGTGTGTGTGTTGTGCTTTGTCCAGAGAAGTTGTGTATGTCCCATCTCTGGAAGTGTTCAAGGCTGTGTTGGATGGGTCTTTGAGCAACCTGGTCTAGTTGGTGACATTCCTGACCATGGCAGGGGGGTTGGGTCCCTCCCAACCCAAACCATTCTATGGTTCTATGAAAAAGAAAGTTCCTGATCTCAGTGAGTCCAGCTGAAAATATGGGAAACATCCCTCAGCCACACTCTTTGACCAGCTCCTGGGCCAGGGGTTTGATGGAGCATCAACCAACCACAGCAGCAGGTCCTGCGAGGTGGGGGCACATCTCCCCTCGCCCTGCCTCAGGAGTCTCAACCAAAGCTCAAGTCTTGGGAAATCTGATCACATCAGAGGGATGGAAGGAAACCGAAGGAAGGAGAGGGCTGGGAAAGGGTCTGTTTACATTTGCAGCAGATGCTATCTAGAGGAGGAAAATACTTTTATTTCCCCTGTGGACTGCCCGTTGATTTTCTTGCGGCAGGCACTAATGGAAAATAATAAAACCCATTTTAGTCAGGCTGTATCTAGAACACTTACAGGTCAAGCCAGTACTCAAAACAGACCGTTAGGGAACATAACACATTAGTTTGTCACTGGCATCTACAGTGGCCAGGGGATTTTTACCATTTGAAATTGAATTTTATAGGTCAAGGCCTTTCGTGGGCCTTGAAAAACAGTGTGTCTCTGTAAAGTTAACATGAATGTGGAGGCAGTTACTGGGTGTGGAGATATGCAATCTCTGTGTTTGTTAACAGTGAAAAAAACCAAAGGAGGCCCATGGTGGAAACTGTGATACGGCTGTAAACCCCAGAATACCCTCATTAATTGTTATGGACTCACATATTTCAGTATCGTCTTCCAGCCTCTAAATCAAACCCACAAAATGCACAGGAGGTGTCTTTCACTGAAAATTATGTCCTCTTGGTTTGTAATTTAAAATTCACTGATGACTGTAAAGGAAGCTTGGTCACAGAAGCCTGAGTTTCTTAGAAATGAGTCAGAAGTAGATAATTTGTTTAGGAGAGATAAACTCAGTTCAAGATTCAGATAACCTCAAACGTCTTCCATGTGGTTTTGTATTTGACAGAATAAATAAAGCAGGGACATGAGGTGGTGCCTGAACTGCCACACACACACACACAGATGTACACATACACTGATGACTCTTTTCTTCTCCACTCCTTTCCCTTGCACAGCCCTGTCCTCACAGGCTGTATAAGGGCACCCAGCACTTACACGTTGGCTGCCCAAATTAGAGACAAGGGCCACCAAAAGCCCGTCTGTGAGCACACTGGAGGCTGAGGGTGGTTCGTGCACTGTGCCCACAGGCTGCCCCCATCCCCAGTCACCTCAGGGATGAGGGCCCCCCGCATCGTGCTGTGCCCCAAATCCAGGTGTTTTCCATGCTAAGAGCTCCTGGTACCGATGGCCTCATGGTGGTACCAAATCCAAGTGATGGGTGGGTCTGGCTGCAGGTGTCCCGGGCACTCACTGGGGTGATCTCACTCACCTCACCTGGTGATCTCCCACGTGGGATGGGAAGCCCTGTTTCTGGACTCTTTTGTATGACATTCCTTTCTCTGCCATGGCCAAACAGGTCCAGGCTGCAAACCCCACTCTGAGCTGAGCAGACCCTCATATGAGGGCCATCCAGGGTGAGGCCATTTGCTCACTGGAGGTAGGCATGCTGTGAGCATTCTCCATTCATCTCAAACACGGAGGAACAAAGTATCATTATCCCCATCTTCCAGAGAAGGTGTTTAATACGAGGCTTTGGCACCATGCGTGGGAACTCCCTACACGCCTTGCGTGCGTCAGAACTGCATTTTATTAGTCCTTATCTGAACCGCACTTTGCTTTGCTCTCACTCCCGTTGTATTTTCTCCATTGCTTCCCTAAGCAGCATCTCCCAGGAGGAGGGGGCAAAGCCCCATCCCTGTGCCGAGGGGCTGTAAAGAATCAACCCTGCCCAGTGCCTTTCTTACCATGCTGGTGCGTGTGCCAACCTCACAAACATCACTATGCTGTTTTCCCCTTCCTTTATCTATTTTTAACCCAACCCTAAATGTGCATCTCAGGAGTGAAGTGTGTTGTGTTGCCAGCAACTGATGGTAGGTGGGAAATCCATACGGCCACTCTGTTTCCCAGTATATCCACTGAAATCTGGAATCACTATCATTTCTGCAGGTTTTTCCTGTGATTCAGCTCTGGTAAAACCCCCTCTTGGGATGGAATGAATTGCATGGTGTGGCTGTGCTAAGTATTGATCGACGTTTTTGTCTTTATATGGAAAGCTGCACAGGCTGCTGGGCAGGAATCTGAGAACAGCAAATATTAAAGCTGCTGATGTTTAGATAGCAACAAAGATCTCTGGTTCCTCATGCTCATAATGAAAACACTTCTTCTGTGCCACATGAGGAACTGGGGTGAACAGTAAGAGCCTCTGCAGAGAGGTTGGCAGCATGAGCCCCTCATGAAGGTGGAAACAGAAGGGATGGAGGAAGAATTCCCAGGGCAGAGCAGCACAGAACCTAGAAATAGCACTTATATCTCCAAATTACCATTGCACAGTGCTGCACAGTACATGAAAACCCCACGACTTTTCTCTTTCTCAATGCTTTTATTACCTTAAAGCTTCTAAAACCTTCCTTGTCCACAGAGAGGAAAGATTACCCAGTAAAATCCAAGGATATAAAACCTGTGGGAAGGGAAAGAAGAGATCGGTTTAAAGAGTGTTTGAATGTAAGAAATAACGAAGTTCAAGTCAGTAGGCTGCTTTTGCTGACTCTGGCGAACTCTCATCTCAGGGACCTGTGGTTTCCCGTGGGTCTGCAGTGCTGCCCAACCACGCTGCCCTGCTCTACCTGCCAGCAGCTCTTTGATCAGCCCCTTCTCAGATGACAAAAAAATTGCATGGGCTGTCCAGATCTTGTCCCCAGCTGATGGTGGTTTTCATGTTGAATCAAGCACCGAACTCCACGTTTTGGCTGAGCGCCCTGTCATGTCCAGCTGATCCTCCCTGCTCAGTGGCAGCAAGCAGAGTCCAGGAGTTGCTGTCAGTGGAAAGGCCTTGGGGACACGATCCAGACAATGAGATCCATTTGGATATGCCCTTGTGGTGTTCATGGCCATGTTGGAGCCATGGAAAATCACAGAAGGAAAAAGGCCTCTGGAAGATGCAAAGTGTTTCTGTGCACTGTCAGGGAGAGATTACCCAACATGGAGAGAGGAGTGACTTTTAATCAGAACAAGTGAGTCTCAGTGCTGTAAAATGCAGTGACCCACAGCTCACAGCAAGTGCCAGTGGGAACCACCCTGGGTGCAACCCTCCACCTAGTTGGCAATTTCACCCATGTTGCAAGGTAGCCAGCTCAGGGATTTCACTCCCATGAACGTTAAATGTATGCAAGAGCTTCAGGATCAGACACGCTGATTTTTTCCTCTGCTGCTACGAGCCTGTTGCACAACAACATGCCTCCAGTGCAGAGCAGGGATGTCCACTTTCTGCATAGCACCTGGGCCCCCAGGCTGTTCCATCCAGGACATACTGGCACACAGTGCTCAGCTCACACTCCCATTCCTAGCTCAAGTATTTCAAATCTGTATGATTCCCTTAACTTTTTTTTTAAAGACCCTGCTATTGCTGACTCCACAAAGGACTGCATGACATAATGAGAGAACTTTTCTAATGACCCAGAGACTTTTAAATTAAATGTAAAATGTTTATTGCAGAGACGCACGCCCATACGTTATGCATCACTGTTTTAATACAATAACATAATTCTGGTAGAAATTATCCATGTGAGTTGCATCAATTTCAGCTACTACTCTTTGCATGCTTGACAATCTGGTCATTCAGCTGTGGAAAAGTGCTTTTACTTGATTACTTATGCTGTTGATAATCACTGTGGTTTTTTGGCAGTGCCAAGACTTTATTTTGCTGCCTGAAATTGCCACCACTCTCCATGGAGGGACCGGGTGTAGCTGTGGCTGCTCTGCCAAACCCCTGTGGCTTCACCCGACACTGAGGAATGCACAGACTCCAGCACAACACTTGGAGACTCATTTCATCTGTGTGGGCTCTCATGGGCTGCCATCAAACCGCCTCATGCAACCAGGAGAACAGCATTGTCCTCCCTCTGTCTCCTGGGTCACTGCTTGCCAAAGCCCATGGCTATGGCCCTGGTTGGATGAGTGGCAATCACCATTTTGCTGATGCATCCCCAAATCCTGTACTCCCTTTGCTGGAGGGGCTGTCAGCAGTCACCCATCTCTAGCAAGTTTTGCTTTGTCTGCAAAAGGAGTGTGCCAGGGCAGTGGAGGTGTGTGCTGTGCAGGACAGAAAAAAAAAAAGAATGTTCTTTATGTGGTAAGAAAAAAATCCCAAAGGGGAGAGCTGCTGAAATCATAAGCTCACAGTACGGATATGAAGAATGGGAGGCATACGATGTGTGACTACATTTGGGCGGTTATTATACTACTATCTTTCTTCCTGAGTTTCGTCAGCCTGTGTTTCAGAACCAGAGAAAGATGCCTAAAATAACGGTGAGCCTGAAGGCTGAGTTAACCCCCTGTGCTCAGGAATTCCCACAGCAAAGCAGGGCCCTCCCCAGGCAGGGCAGCAGCGCTGGTCACTCACCCTCCTCACAGGAGTGTTTGCTTGTCCTGCCACTGCACGGGGAAGCTTTGGTCTCAGCCTGGGGGTGCCTGGTAGAGCATCAGCCTGATCAAAAGGCTTGTTCCTGACCCCAGAGAGCTCACAGACCTCCCTGACTGCAGCCCACAGAGGGGGCAGGTCCCAATGCCACCCTGCTTTTGGAGTCCCGCTGACATCAACCCAAGGTGTCGCCCCGTAGGCGAGAGAGGAAGTTTCTGCCCACGTTTGGCCACCGCTGACTTTAGGATAAGGACTTATAAATCAGAGCGAGGGCTGACGCTCACAGCTACCAGCCCTGGGCCGCATCGGGCTGATTTATTTTGCGTGGGAGCAGCAGTAGCAGTTTACGCCTCTAGTGCAGATTACAAGATAAATCTGGCTTTCAACGAGACCCACTGGTGACTGACACTGACAGAGCTTCTAAATCACCACGGCTGCTGGGATATAGCCATGGGCTGGGTTTGGCCCTGCAGGTCAGGTCTCTTTTTGGCTGGTGTAAATCAGCAGGGCTTGGATTGAGATGTGGTGTCAGGTTCGAGCGCTGGGCTCATTTTTATTTAAGTGTCTGTATGGTAATTCCAGCTCAGAGGGACACCTGAGGGCTGCAGCCCTTCTCTGCTTGAACTGTCAGCTTTTGCTATGCTCAGATCTACCTTTTGCAGTGCAAGCTTTAAGGATTGACTAAAATTTTCCTTATGGGTGCCACACAAATACTCTTTTTAATACCCACTTCATGCTGCCAAGGTCCATCTGTGTGAAATGAGTATCCTCCTCAGCACTAATTTCAATTACTAATATGCTCCAAAAACTTTTCAGTTGACGTTGATGTTACAGACAGATTATCAGCCAGTAGAAGCTGGCTTGGGCTCCTTGAAATAGCCAATGCTGTTTGTTTCTGGAGATGTTAAAAAAACATGTGAATGTGGCAGTAATGAACATGGTGGTGCTGTATCGATGGTTGGACTTGATCTCAGAGGTCTTTTCCAACCTTAATTATTCTGTGGTTCTGTAATATTCTGGTGTGCATAAACTCTGCAGCATTAAGATCCTGCAAACAGGAGGTGAAAGTCCTCACCGTGCTCTGACAGGCGCTAAGTTCTTCTGACGCACGTCCTGCTGCCATCAGCAGTGTGGCATCGATGCCAGATGTGCTGCCACCACAGCCAGGGAATCTCCTTGTGCTCTTATTGGTGGGATCGATTCCATCTTCCCATGAGCATGCACCCAGAGCAGGATCAGAGCTGCAGAGTGGGCAGGGACACTCACCTGCTCCATCCGTGGAGCCGATCCTTGTCCAAGCATTGCTGTTTGATGTTGTGGGAGCACAAGTGCATATGATCCTCTATCAGCATCATACCCAGACCATAAGGTCATTTCTAGACAGCTTTTATCTGGGCAAATTATACCATAAATGGAATAACCCCACCAACGTACAGTGTGTCATAAAAACAACCTCTTTTTGAAGTTAATTAATTCTGTTTTGCTTTTCTCTAGCTTTTTGCTAAGAAACTTGGTCCAGGACACACCAAACTATGTGGCAAGGGTCCACAATCTGGGCCAAAAGTGGAGAACATGAAACACCAACTCAGTTTAGAGAAAGCTACATGTCTGCTGTATCCCTTCAGTATCCACCTGCTTCCCAGCCTGCTGCCAGCTTGGCACAACTCACACTTATCTAGACATACATTGTGGGTGCAGTCATCACAGGGGGTCAGTAAAGTCACTACCAGTAAAATGGATCTGTGGAATTTTGAAGACTATTGTGTTTTCTAGAAAAGTCTAGCAGTTCTGGAGACAGTCAGGGATCAAAGTACTGCAATACCTCCATGATGGACATGGAGGTAACATGATAGATATGGACATGGACATGAAACCCAAGGCAAGTTTAAAGCAAGGGAGATATTCTTCACAGCTTCTTTACATCTTCACAAAAGAAAAGCTAAACCACAAATCGCCGATGCTCCTTCTCGGCAATGTTCAGAGAGACTGGAGATACTGAAGTGCCTTTACAAGTGGAAGGAAATATCCTGTGGGTTTGGGGCGCATGTAGTTATTTATTCATTTAGCCTTCATTCTGAGGAATTCACTTTGCCATACTTTAGATAAACAACCATTTAAAGCAAAGTCTTCTATAGTTGTGAATTATGTCCGTGGCTTTCATTACCATCCTGATTAGACCCCTGAGGGCAAAGCATCAGCTGGTGCAACAGGACATCGAGCCACTGATGGGCCTTACAGCAATTAGCGCTGGTTGCAAATTTATCTCTCCATGTAACTTAGTAGCTAGATGGCACTGAAGGTATTTTGTGGCATCTACTGTCTCAGGTAAGGCAAAGAAATGACTAATTTGCCTGTGAGTGGCAAATAGTTGCAGAAATTAATATTATTCATTTTTATTGCTTTTGGACCAAATTCTGGCTGCTACTATCTCTGTCTGAAGTGGGTGTTGTGACAGTAACATCTCAGTGTGATAAGCAATTCAGACCCCTCACTATCCAGCCCATCACGTCCCAACTCCATAGACAGCCAGTGGGAGAACTGGTGCTAACACGTGTTAGTCACCCATTACAGATGGTCTGCAGACCACTAGAGACTCCACATAGATATGAGGTAAGGCAAGCACGAGATGTGGAGTAATCTAAGGGAAGAGTAGAGAATATTGAAAAAGGCTGGAGGCAGAAGAAATCGCCATTTCTGGGGCTGTTTATAATTTGTGACTGACTTGGCACAGGGCTTTCATTCCTCACCGCAGAGGGGAGTTGCCAAACTTGGGAGCAGCTCGAGTTTTCAAAGTCTCATGATTTCATCTCCTTGGCTGCTGGTACAAAAGTGTGGTGCTCCAGGACCCTTATTTATTTTATGATTCAGGCAGAAAGTTCTCAGTCAGAATCACAAAATCATTACAGCTTGAACAACGTGTTCAGCGATTCAAGACCATTTCTCATCCGCATTAGCGCTCCCTGCGCTGCTCCACTGACTCCACCACGGTTCCCCTCAGAGTTTCTCCATCTTCAGAATTACCTTTTGGCACCACTCCTGGTGAATGAAAATAGGAAGCTGGATTGCTTCACTAATAATCTTCTTTCCAGTTTGTTTCAATTATGCTTCTTTTCCAGTGGGTGTTAAACAGTTGTTCTGGTCTCACTGGTTCAAGGCATGTAAAATATGTACATAAGGTTGTGTATAAGAGGCTCTGCAGAGAAATAAAGGAGCTGTTGCCCCACCCACTGAGGACAGGTCTGTGTCAACTGGCCCAGCACAGATTTGGGAAGGAAAACATGCCCCAGTGCCAGTGGTGCTGGAAGACTGTGAGACCCTGAAGTAGCACATGGTGCTGCTCCCACAGGGATCAGGTGCCAGTGCAGGCAGCTGAGAGGTTCCTGGGTGCCACCAGAGCAGCTCCTCCTTGTGTCTATGATGTCCCTTGCAAGCACAGCCCATGGCAAAACCCTACCTAGAAGGCAAATGCAATGAATGGGGTATTTATAAAGGTGTTTTACCTGTGGTTAAGTCCAGACTGAGATTTTTGGGGGGCGTTTTAGTTCTCACCTTCATCAGCCCCCACCTGAGAGCCTGTTTCACCCTCAGACCTGTGCTCAGAGACCGCAGTGGGAGAAGGGGACAGGGATGACTTTTCCTGATATCCTCCTGATTTGGAGAATATTTCAGAGCTACCTCAGTGGACCCAGCTGCCTGACAGGAGATACTTCTGACCTACTTGACTGTGCAGAGCAGTAGGAAGAAAGAAGAGGGTTACATTGCTGCATAAAAGGAACTGTGCATCTGATTGACCTAATTTTGCTCTTTCTTGCACTCTTTTGACTCCACTGGCTTCAGCAAAGGAATGCTGATTTACACCAGAAGAAGCTGACCCAATTTCCATGGCCTGCATTTGCCGTGCATTGGGGCCATGGTGACATTTCTGTCATCCACTGCCCCATTTTCCCTTGGTTCAGGTTTCTGTAGCACAGACTGAGGAAGCATGATGGGTCCAAACACGGACACAAGCAAGCTGGGATGTGGGGCAGCAGGAGCCAGGCAGCTCCAGCAGCTGGACAGGCATTTGACGGGTGGGTTGTTCTAACCTGGGGTTTTTTTTCTATCTCCTCAAAAATTCACAGAGCCAAATCACAGTGAGAAGCCCCTCCGTGGGATATCAGGGCTGTAAGAGAATGAAAGGGTGAGCTTGGCCAGGTGGGGGGGGGGGTTGCCCAGCCCCAGCCTGCTGCAGGTCCATCCCCTCCTGGTGCCCTGAACCACCACCCCAGCTGCTGATCCTGTGCCTGGCTGCTGTATCTCTGTGATGGCAAAGGACCAAGGCACACGAACATCCCCTCCCTCCTCCTCCACTTTGGCTTTGAAACCCTGTGAGGGCTGCATCAGAGGAGCCTCAGTGCTGAAGTTTGTTAATTAATATGCTACAGTTAACTGTGTCAAAAGCTTGAGGAGCTGCTCCTCACGTTTCCCTTTGATCAGAGGCAGCAAGGGTGTCGGCGGCGGGGAGAACATGACAGAGCGGGCACTGCTTTGGGCAGCAGCTGGTCAAGAGCTGCCCTTTCTGTAATTGCATATAAACCACGGGAGACACACCAGCACTGCTCTGCTGTTGCTTAATATCATCAGGTGTCCTCTGATAACTGGGTGGGGGCGGTCCCACCAGGGCAGCTGCTGATTCTTTGGGACCATTTCCGATTATTTTTTAGGGAATAGCAGCATGTGATGCCTGGTGGGCATCAGTGAGCAGCAGCAGAAGCAGGAATGTCTCCTTGCCTTTGCTTTTATCTAAAAACTGCCTAGGCAGGCTCGTTAATTCAGGCTGGGTTCATTGGATGGATCTGAATGAAAACACCTACGAAAAATACTGGAAAGAAATAATAATGCTTTATTTCTGAATGCAAATAGTTATTATTTCTGAATGCTAATAATTTGAAAGAATCAGAGATGATCACAATTAGGCAGAAAGAAAAAAAAAACTCTCTAAGAAAGGTGTTCCAAATAACTGGGCAAAATAAATGCAGAGCACAAAAAGCCGTTAGTTTTTCCCTGCTCCATGTCAGCCCTGGCTCTCCTCCTTCCAACATCCTCAGTCTGTCAAGTTAGCTCAACAAAAAGAAATTTTTCACCCAGTCTCAGCGTTAAAGCCCTTGTGCCAGTTTGGCCATGGCTGGAATGACCACAAAAGGATGCAGGATCTGCTGTTCCATGATAAAATGGAGGTTTAGCTATCTCAGGGTCATCGAGGTCTGACCAAGTCAGGTCACGGGGTTGAGGTTTTTGGCTTGGACAGCCTCATCTTACAGCTCCTGGTGTTGGGCTCAGTTTACAAACTGAGTGAGCTGCATTGTCTACATTTTCTGAGGTCAGTCTGACCTCTGGCTGAATATGTGGCCATTAACCTCCTAACTTGGTGGAAAAACTGAGAGCAGTGTTTGGTGCTGGTGCAACACTGTCTGGCTGTATGGCATTCCTCTGTGCAGGTATCAGGAGTGCTTGGAGTCGGACCATCCTTTTGCTTTCAGGACATATATGCCCAGTTTTCAGGGTTTGAGTGTTATAGGAGAAATCTTCTCCCTCCTGCTTCAACCTCAGCCCGAAGCCATCCCCGTTTGTCTGTCGCAGAAACACAGCAAAAGGAAAAACTGTTGTCAGTGCTGTCAAAATTCTGGTAACAGTTAAAATTCAGGCCAGG